>NW_008824032.1:2499889-2501174 GCF_000699105.1 Pygoscelis adeliae | reverse complement strand
ATTCCTTTCATTTGTTCTTTAAAAGCCACATCGTTATGGGCTTACCATTCTTCCGTTCCCCGCTTTTCAAAACCTTGTTACTCTGATGTAAATTGCTTTTGGGGTCAGAATCTTAAATTGTTCATTTGTTGTGCTTTTGAAAACACCCATTTGTGTGTTTCTGAAACGGACAGTAAAGCTTGCTACCTCAGCAGTCTGCACTGGAAACGATGCTTAAGGCTCCTGACAGGTGGATGGTCCCCAGGGTTGATGCTAGAAGGTGTGTGTGGGAAGGAAGACAACAAAGGATATTTGCTCTCACAGGCAGGAGAAGGGTCTCTGTTTCTGTTAATATTTCAATATCGTGGGAAATTTCTTCAAGGCCGCCACTATCTTCCCCTCCAATTACCATGGCAAAAATCTCTATCTCCAGTTCAACCTGCAAGCCTGCTGCCACCTAGGAGAGACAGAGGATTGCTCACAGGTAAAGCGCATGTTTCATACGTAATCTCCTCCAGCACTGCTTGCAGCTGGTTCTTGTTCTGTGTTGTCTGATGAAATTAAAGACTAGTGCCCAGCACACATGATTGTGCTTGCCAGTTACCCAGTATCTGTTTCACTAGAAAGATCTGTACATAACAGTGTCTCTTCACATTGCAGTTTGAAAGAAAACTGCCACATGTTTGTGTTTTTTCTCCTTAAATTTCCTTTTAGGTTTCAGAGGGAAAAGGGGAATTGGGAGAGGTGGTTGATGCCCCATGCCTGAGAGTGTTTAAAAGGCATTTGGACAATGCCCTTAGTAACATGCTTTAGCTTTTGGTCAGCCCTGAAGTGGTCAGGCAGTTCGACTAGCTGATTGTTGTAGGTCCCTTCCAACTGAGCTATTCTGTTGATCTGCCAGCAGATCAATACCTGGCTCCGAGCCTGGTGTCATTGGCAGAATTTTGGGTTTTTTGATCATGGGTAGGTCTACACAACACCAGGCCTGCTGGTGACAGATGGGGTACACCTGTCTCAAAGGGGGAAAAGGATCTTTGCACAGGAGTTAGCAGCGCTCACTGAAAGAGCTTTAAACTAGATTTGAAGGGAGAAAGGGATAAAACCAGGCTCACTAGAGATAAGCCTGGGACGGCACACTAATGTTTGAGGGATGGTGTGCTAGCGAGGTCCTTTGGTCTGCCGTCTCAGTGGAGGTAGGGGAGGGAGATCTGTGTGCGGCAGCAAAGACGCAAGGGTTATGGATGTGTTAGAAACCACGGAAGTGCCTGAGAATGGTCACATAGGAATTAGGGTTTCTCCCCCCAGA
>NW_008824032.1:2479748-2497442 GCF_000699105.1 Pygoscelis adeliae | reverse complement strand
TGTTGGTCTCTTCTCCCAAGTGACAAGCGATAGGACGAGAGGAAACGGCCTCAAGTTGCACCAGGGGAGGTTTAGATTGGATATTAGGAAAAATTTCTTCACCGAAAGGGTTGTTGGAACAGGCTGCCCAGGGAAGTGGTTGAGTCACCAACTATCCCTGGAAGTATGAAAAAGATGTGTAGATGTGGTGTTTAGGGACATGATTTAGTGGTAGCCTTGGCAGTGTTAGGTTAATGGTTGGACTCAATGAACTTAAAGGTCTTTTCCAACCTAAACGGTTCTATGATTCTATTCTAGTCTAGTCTGAAAAGAACACAGAGGTAGGGAGAAAAGGGAGATACAAAAGGGATGGGTGTGTGGAGAGGAAAAGACAATGGAAATTATTGCAGCCATTTTAAGAAGTGCTGGGTTTTGGCTGGGGCTCTGGACTAGGAGGTTTAACTTGCATTCTTGCACTGCCTCCTTGCACAAGTCATTGCTTCTTGTTTCCATGCCTGTAAAAGCATCGGGAAGGATATTGCCTGGTATTACCCAGATACTGTGGGGATACTGGCCAGCACAAGATTTGTTCAGATACGACACACAGGTGAAGCGAAAGACTGAACAAAAGCAGGAAGCATGAAAGCTTCCTACTTAATGGGACAATTTCACATGCTACGGTGCTTTGCTAGATAAAAGACTTAAGGTGGAGAACAGTTGCAAGCAGAAGAAGAAATGGTTGAGGCAAGAGTTTACTAGGTTCAACTCTTGAAGGTATCAGGACAGGAGATGAAGTCTAGGCGTAAGACAGAGCAGATATAACAAATACCCTAAACAATGGGAAAACTCAGTAGTAGTGGTAGAGTATCCCGTTTGCTTCAAAAAAGCTCGCTTTACACCAGTGTTTGACCTGCTGCTTTCCACTGAAGTTAACATGTTTATCCCTCTGCATTCTGGTACAGGCTCTGAGACTCAGAGCCCACGGGGCGCTTGGTTGAAGGCAGCAGATGGACAGTGGAAGGCAGCATCACTTAAAAAAAAACTTTAAACAAATCATGTACTCTGCCAGCTTTAGTCCCAGACAGCTGGTGTGACAGGACCCCTAGATGGCCTGAGGGCCAGCTGAGTCTAGCAAAAACCAAAAGATCTTCTGTGTAACCTACAGGTCCTGGTGTGTACATCACTCTCAGCCCTGTGTGCGGAGGTGGTTGCTTCACACGAAACCTGTCAGAAAGAGAAGAGAATTAGTTTGCCAGAAACTGTTTCAGGCAGGCAGAAGGGCACTGCTGGGAAGCAGGCCGTCTGCTCTTCCTCTGCTTGTGCAAACGACAGCAGAATTTTTTTAGCTCATCCTTCCTGTCACAATGTACAACTTGGGCTACAGCGGTATTCCTGGGCTTCTAGCCAAGGCTCAGGTTTCTAACAAAAAAAACCAAAGGAGCAGATTAATGGGCCAAAGTAAGTCTCCGAAGAGCTCATTACACTGCCTGGTCCTTCCAACAAAATGTGAAACATCAGCATTCTCAGCCTGCATACACAAAGGAAGCTGAAGTACAAATTACATCTTCTTGGCCAACACCTGTGGGCTGCACACCCAGAAGTCTTTAACAGTCTTTATTTAATGTGCTTTGCTACGATTCTATTGCAGAAGGCATGATACTGGTATAAATTTTGTGTAAATAATCCTCTTTAATTTCACGGTACCCACTAAGGCAGTAGTTTCACTTCATTTCTCACTGATTGTTTCACATCTGTGCAGTCCTTTTGTGCATGCAACTTCCACTGTTAAGAGCTCTAAAGATCATTAGAGCAGATACGACCTCTACTTTTGCATGGCTCTGGACTTTATCCTGTGATTTTCATTTCCACCTGAAGAACAGCTACCAGCATGCACTTGCACCAGAAGCTGTTCAAGAAAAGGCAGTAAAAGAGGCATTCCTAGTATATGGCTCCATCTTATGGAAAGCTCTGGCAGAATTATAAACTGGCTGTCAGAATTCCTGCACTTTCGCTGGAGTGCTGGCTGTTATGAGAAACTGGACTTGATTTGTGTCAGGGTGTCCCAACATGTTCAAGCTATGGTATGGACACTTTGGAAGGCACATAGTTAACTACTGACCCTGTCACAGAAAAGTTTTCGCTTCAGCATGATGCAGACATGGCTCAGAATTGCCCACCATTGGCCCTACCTCTGCCCTCAGCATGTTCTGCTGTCATTCAGCAGCTAGTCACTTAGCTCTCCTCTCAAAACATCTAGTAAGAGGTTTAAAAGATAAGCTAGATTTATCAGAATCATGGTGGTATTTTCCTTGACTGTCTACATATAGTGCCCTGGCATGGGGGGAAAAAAAAAAGTAATGTGCGCATCTTGAGCTCTAGGATGTTGGTATGTTATCTGCTGATTTATCCTGGCATGCACCATGATGCTTAAATGTGCATTAAAGGAAAAAATGTCTCTTTGAGGCCATATCTAACTAGGCTGATCTAAAAATAAAAAATATCTCTGCCATCCATCCTGATGGAAGGAGCTGTACAGTAGTCTCTCAGCTGGTCTTGAACAGATTTCTAAAGTGCCTAGTTGGCTGAGTACTCACAAGAGATCATGGTGATCCCAGCAGGGTCAGTCTCCTGTGAGCTCCTCTTTTGATGATCACTAGCTACCCCAGGAGGAACAACAACAAATGTCAGACATAAATGTTTGTGTTTATTTCATTCCAGCACTGTGGTACCATAGTAGAGGGATGCTGTGACCGCTGAGGTAGCGTCACTGTGACACCTCTTCTCAACGCTCTTTTTAAAGAGGCCCTCAGACTGTAGGTCACCTCATCCAGAAAAGGGAAGTTTGGCAGGTGTTTGCTCATCTGAAGAGTGCTCCAAAGAAACAGCATCCAGAAGCTGCAGCACATCAGGGCCATGAGACTTGCACACTCAAGCCCAAGAATGTTTAATGTCCTCCTTACTGTTTTCCTTAACCAGTGCTAATGTTGCAGGAAAAACCAAAGGCTATTTATCACCAGTGCCAAGACTAACTACCTTTTTAATGACCTAGACCAACATGACAGTAGGACGTTTATTTCCATGCTTTCAATTAGCCTCCCTCTCCTGGGACCTGTGGGTCTAGCAGAAAAAAGGCCCATATAACAGGAGTGGTCCAAGCCTGGCTTACTCTAAGTTTCTAAGAGAACAATATGTAACTGTCCATGAGGACAAATGGATGAGATATTGGCCTAAATAACAGCTTTCATTTAACTGCTAAATAAACTAAGAACCTCTCCAGCTGCAGGAGGTAATCAAGGATAGGTGGGAGTGAGAAGCTGACATTGGAAAACTTTGGTGGGAATAGCTATCTTAGAACACAGGAATTTAAAAAGCTTGGTTTTGGCTTTGGGGCTTTTGAGCCATCTGAAATCATAGAATCATTAAGGTTGGAAAAGACCTCTAAGATCATCGAGTCCAACCGTCAACCCAACACCACCATGCCCACTAAACCATGTCCCTAAGCGCCTCATCTACACGTTTTTTAAATACTGCCAGGGATGGGGAATCTACACGTCTTTTAAATACTTCCAGGGATGGTGACTCAACCACTTCCCTGGGCAGCCTGTTCCAATGTTTAACTACTCTTTCAGTAAAGAAATTTTTCCTTACATCCAATCTAAACCTCCCCTGGCGCAACTTGAGGCCATTTCCTCTCGTCCTTTCGCCAGTTACTTGGGAGAAGAGACCGACACCCACCTTGCTACAACCTCCTTTTAGGTAGTTGTAGAGAGCAATGAGGTCTCCCCTCAGCCTCCTTTTCTCCAGGCTAAACAACCCCAGCTCCCTCAGCCGCTCCTCATAAGGCTTGTTCTCCAGACCCCTCACCAGCCTCGTTGCCCTTCTCTGGACACGTTCCAACATCTCAACATCCTTCTTGTAGTGAGGGGCCCAAAACTGAACACAGTATTGGAGGTGCGGCCTCACCAGTGCCGAGTACAGGGGCACAATGACTTCCCTACCGCTGCTGGCCACACTATTTCTGATACAGGCCAGGATGCCATTGGCCTTCTTGGCCGCCTGGGCACACTGCCAGCTCGTGTTCAGCCAGCTGTCAAACAGCACCCCCAGGTCCTTTTCCGCCAGGCAGCTTTCCAGCCACTCTTCCCCAAGCCTGTAGCGCTGCATGGGGTTGTTGTGGCCGAAGTGCAGGACCCTGCACTTGGCCTTGTTGAATCTCATACAGTTGGCCTTGGCCCATCGATCCAGCCTGTCCAGGTCCCTCTGCAGAGCCTTCCTACCCTCGAGCAGATCAACACTGCTGCCCAACTTGGTGTCATCTGCAAACTTACTGAGGGTGCACTCGATCCCCTCGTCCAGATCATTGATAAAGATATTGAAATGAAAGCTTCCCACCAAGTACTGCAATTCTTGAAACCATCTGGTGGGATTATAACCATCCAAATGAAGCTATTCTGAAGTGACAAACCTTAGGTGGAAGCCCAAAAGCTGTAAGGACTTAGAGACCGTTGTTGCAGGCTCTCCTTTAAGCTAAAAAGCAAGGTACATACAGCACAGCTAAGGCAAGTGCAGTTGAGCAAACTGAGTGGGAGGAATATGCTTTGCCCTCTTTTCCATCACATGTATAGCACCTGGGAGGACAGGGGTCATAAGCACACCTGCCTGAATATCACTAAAGTAAGACCACTGGAACTGTGCTGGTGCAGGAGTGACTGAATGAACATATGTGCAGTCACTCAAAAGGGGAATTCGAGCACAGAACAGCAGTCACGAGCATTTTCTTACTGTATTTATATATTCTCTAAACTATGGCTGGGTAAATCTGTTAATTGTCATGCAGTGCAAGAGACAATCTGCTGGACTGGAGACCTAGAGATGGGCTTACTTATGCTCACCACATTGGAACACAGTGTGGTGCTATCTTGTCCCACACAGTGACAGGGGTGACACCGAGTAAGGGAAACATGCATAAATAAATGCTTGATTTCATCCTCATCCTCTGCTTGTTCCCAGTGTCATCACTGAAGCTGCTTTTCAGTGCAGCTAAAGACGTGGCTGCCTGAATACAGCTGTGCCCATTTAGATGGTCTGACTGGCAGCATCCAGTGGTATTTCCCAAAGCCAAATGTAATACTGGTTACCATGAAGGAGTTTGGTCCCTGAACCTGAGAAGTTCAGTTAAGAACCAGTAAATAATCTGCGATGGGCCAGGACTATGCATGCAGGACCTGCTGTTCCTTACTGGTTTCCATCTTTCTAATAACACTAATATGCAAATAATGCTGAAGTATTTCTAATATTATCTCCTCTCCTATATCCCGTCAGTCATTATCAAATTATTCCAAATCTAAAAATACCATTTGTTATCTCATGTTAATCAGATCAGAAGATTGACAATAAACAAGCAATGCATATTTAGACAGTTAAAAACCAAGGTGCTAAGAATTCAAACTAACCTTGAGAAGTTCACACCAACATTCTTCAGGATCACAGTGGCTGCATAGGTGCAGCCTTCCTTTAGTACTCCAAGTGTCACTCTGGGTGGAATGAGATGGAAGCCACTAAGATGCTGTCTTGTTGCAAGAGAAGATGTGTTGACCTTTCCTGCGACAGGATCTTCTATCTTTGCAAACAGAATTAAAATATTAGACAATAGATAAAGTTGGTGGCCATCAAGTTAGTTTCAGAGTTATTTAACCTACATTTGACCTCTGTCTACTCATCCTGAACAAAAAGACACCCTAATTTGAGTAAAAACTGAAGAAGCACTTTGAATATTGTCTGCAAATTTATACTGGTTTGAGTTTTCAGACATACTAAGCCATTGAGATGTATCAGGGGGAATGGGGGAAGCTCTGCTCTTTTGGAAATCAGAGCTTTCATGTGGGTGCCTGGTGCAGAACTATGCTTTCGGCATACGAGTTTGTCCGAGCAGTTGAGAGGAAAGGTACTTTTAGAATTGCCAGTAAACTTATATGTAAATTGCAGCTGCTATTCAGTAAACAGATTGAAAATACCTTACAGTATTGCTTCAGAATTTATATTTCATGCAAGAGAGATGACTGAGAGGATATTAATATCAACAAAAATGTTATTTTACCTTTTTATTTGGTATGGAGTTTGGTTGTCTCCCTTGGAGGGATGACGGTAATTTCACTTTCTCTTTTCTTGGCTGTCCTGCAGCATTCACCAGCAGACTCTGAACTTTATGTTGAAAGGGTGTCTTTTGTGATCTTGCAGCCTTGTTTAGGTCTGGGAAGGAAAGATTTCCAAAAGCACAAAAAGTGAAGCATTATATTCAGCCTAATCCTGAAGTTCTTGTTCAGATAAGACTTATTTTCTATAAAAGCATTTGATTAGCACAAGGACAGAAGAATTGGTCTCATTTTTATTTAAGATGTCAAGAAAGGCATTAAGAAACCCCCTAATAGTAGCAAGTAATTAAAATCTAACTAGTAAATAAAGCTGTACTATAATTATTAGAACTAATTAGTTGGAAGCATCTTGGTGGAAACTCGCAATGAAGATATAAACGCCTGTGAAAGTGATTTAAAAACAGAAGAGGAGGTACAAAACCCCAAACACTAAAATCAAAATCGAGGACATTACTATTCCAAAGGCATGCCTGCACTGCACAATGATCAGTTGTTCAGAAACACTCAGGCTGGTCAAGTCAAATCTGTATGTCCATATAACAACAAATTCCAGTCCAGGCCCCAAAGCAGTACAGCTCTGCCAGCATAACCAGTTAGGAAGTCCTGTCTCTGAGCAGGATTTATCGTCTTGAATGCAACAATTCATTCATATGCATGACATGTATGTTTCTGATTCTGGGCTTAAGATGGTCTTAGCTACCTTGTCATCTTTGAAATGTGCTCCACTGTATAATGTAGATAGATGGAGCATGGGGATGGCCAGAGCAACTTAGATCTAAATGCAGCTTCTTTTGCTTGACAGCCTAAGACACATTTAGCTTATTGTAAAGTCTGATAACTTCTGAAGGGAAAACAAAAGACAATTATGGTGGCTGTCTTCTCACCAGGGGTCAATCTCTAGATCAGCATTTTGTACTGAAGAGAATTGTTTTTTCTCAGTTTGGACTGCAGGCACTGTCTAGTTGGAATGCTAGGTCTGGTCAGTTAGTCATCGTGAGAAGGCAGAAATGTTATTTGAGAATAGCATCTTCTCTAGGTTCCCCCTCTTATTTCCAGACAACAGAAATGCAGGTGGTAGAGAGGGGCTTCCCACCTACACAGCAAATGACCCAGAGCTTATAAAAAAAAGTTAAGCATGTACGTTATGGAAAAAACTCTAGCATTTCTTGTTTTGCCTAAAGGTAAGCAAAATTTATGCTTTGGCATTAGAAGTTAGTGTAGTTTTGGCATCTCTCTCCACCCCCCCAAGCTGCTGTTCCTTTTATCACCTACCATGTGGCCCTGGAAGTACAGATTAGTACATCTGCCCTGAGGTCTATGGATTATGCATAAATAACAGAGGAAATTTAGCAATTTTGAAGGCAACAGCCCTTGCAGAGTGCCACTACTAGGAAAGGATACCAGTATGTGTGGAAGGGAAAGGAAGGGGAGAAGGGAAGCTGTAACTATGGGATGCAAGAATAGATTTTGCAAGTATGCACTGCCAAAGCTCAGCTGGTGTGGCATTATGTGGGAGCCAAAGGTTGCGGCTAATTAAAGCAGACTGGTGGCTCTCCAGTGGTGATCATCCAAGGCCGTCACCACAAGCAGATGCATAAACAGAGTGAACGACAGTAGACGTAGCAAGAAAAGCAAAACTGGACGGGGATGTTTAAATGGCAAAGACCATTTAACCACAGCACACTCTGTTCGAGAGTCTTCAGTTACAGGCCTTAATGAGCAGGAAAAATTGGCTTGTGCAATTTTGTTTTAGTAGAGAAATTACTTCTTGGCTTTGTCTGCAGTTCTACCATCCCCATCATCCCCATGTTGTTATAGCAGTCTCCTAGGGTGAAGGAGGGAATCTCTCCCATTAGTTTTATACCTCTCTCCATTTCTGCCAGTCTTGCATTCAGATGTATTCAGAATGCTGGACAGGGATAGGTGGATTTAAATTTCTGTTGCAAATATTTTGTCAAACGTTATAAGAAGATAGATATTGACCTGCTCGAAACTGCATTCTGGAAGGCAGCTTTACCTGTTGTGCTGCTGGAACCTTCATTTTGTTTGGAATGAGCCTGCAGCAGAAGGCCAGGTGAAGGTGAGGAATCACTCATGGTATCGAGACATTCAGATGCTGAAGGGAAAATAATGGAATACTGTGACAAGTGTTTTTCATGATCACCATCATTTTCATAAACACATGAAAAAAAAAAAATCACAAAGTCTTCGGCACTTTAATTTAGACAACTTTTGAAAGCTGTCTACATAACCATGAGAGCCTAGGTAAATTCTGCACTTGACATTTTGCTCCACTGGGCAACAGGGATCAAAAATGCGTATCTTGTGATTAGTCATTTATTGTTCTCTGGCTAACTGAGCAATAAGCCATAAAGGGCTAACAGACAATCCAACACAGGTCTTCTGGTGATTGCAATACGGTGATTGCAAAATGAGGAAATACGGGAATTAGTGGGTGGCTGATAAGGCCCCAGGGAGGACTGCTTTCCTCATATGATCCTTTGCTGTGTAAGACTTTTAATCTCACTATGTGATTTCAGTAACTTGTCAGGGCTACTTTTCAAACAGAACTGACGTATTCCTTTCAATGCTGTAAAGCTGAAACCTAAGATGATGGTTCACTATTTCACTGCTTCCTGTTATCCTGTCACTGCTTTCCTCCTGTATCCTCCAAACTATCCTTAGCCTGCGTGTTTCCTATTCCATATCACTTTTGCCCCAGTCCCCAAGCCCCTCTTAGCATTGAGTTTCAGAATTCCATCTCCCTTTTTTTTTTCCTACAGTCATATTAGTCTTTTTCTAAACTTGGCCTCCTCGGTTCTTGCTCATCCACCCCTAACTATTGTTTATTCCATTTAAGTTTTTCTTGAGCATTTTGCAGCCACCCACCCTTCCTTCATAGCACAATTCTTCAGATTTGCATCCAAAGCCTATGGTGCTTCCACATTCAGTGATGTCTGCAAAGGCTCCTTTAACACACAATATAGAAGTCTCATAGACCACATTTATATTAGTGGATTAAACAGGAACATTCCCAGATACTGGAACATGATAATCTATACTGTTAAACTGGTAGAACACTGGCAAGATATTGACTGTGCCACCTATCAGTCTCCCCAAACCTACTCTCAGGTACACAGGTTTTGGCCAGGGAAAAGGCCATTTTGTTTTGGGAGGCTGAATTTACACAGCCTGCTCCATACTGGTGGATCTCAATGTCAGGGAATGCTGCTGGGTATGTTTCATGTATCAGAATAGATATAGCCATTGTGGTCCAAGCAGTTCACGTGTCAAAATGACTGGGAATACATGGGGTCAGATAATGTAATCTTAAATTTAACTACAATATGAAATGAGACAACTGGATAAAACAATAAAGAAGATACTAAAATGTTACCAGACAGAAGAGCTCAAATTACCTCTACTGGGTTTTTTGATCATCTCTAGAGGGAAATTCCCACTTTTTTTTTTTTGAACTGGAGGAAGTTCCATAGACAGTGCTTCCACATCAGGAAACTAGAGAAAAGTAAGAAAGAGGGCTTAGGTCTCCCAACTAAATGCTTAGAAAAAACCCAGCAGACACCTCCACCCCTCTTTTCATTCCCCCCCCCCCCCAAAAAAGGAAAAAAAAAGAAAAGGGGTGCAAAGGAAACAAATACGCAGAACCAAAGTGGTAACTATAAAAAATATATGTAAGTATACCTCAGATTCAAAAGTACATTTTTGAGTATGCTTTATGCACTTACAGCATTTATTAGGTGAGATTACAACAGGAAAGTTCCCAAGGCCACCTTTAACCCAGGAGGGTTAGTCTTACTAATTCCCTCTCTAGTTAGCAGAGAGAGATTTTTGAGGGTAAGTGAAAAGACCCGAGCTTCAGCTTCCGCTCTGAATCAGACGCTCTCCGGAGTTTATGCAAGGAATCTACAGAGTCTGTACTCAATAAACATATACCACCTCCAAGATATGTTTTCTTTGACAAGGGCATATAATTCCCAGTGTTAATTCTGCCACAACTATCCTCTGTAATGGTTTCTTGAGATAAATTGAGGCTGAGATGTAAACCCATAACTGTCTTTGTGGGAGTATGACAGAAACTACCTGGCCTAACACAAACTCATCCCGTTTTCAGCTACATCACCTTTTTCAGGAAAAACTCCTTGCTGAATTCTGATTCAAAATATGGAGGAATTATCTTGTTTCTTATTGCCATTAAGGACTTCTTTTCTTCATCAAGTTCTTTCCTAAGAAGTTTTTAACGTTGTTGGTAAGGAAAAGAAAGAAAAAAGCATTATAACTGAGTTAACCCAGTTTTTCTGTCTGAAAGATTGAGGAATGGAAGAGATAAAGGCAAGTGGCATTTTTTTTTTTCTGGTTAATCACATCGAGCGGTATTCTTGTAATTGGCAATTTTATCAGTGGCAGATCAAGAACGGGCTGGTCTGGCATGCAGAGAAAATGTCCTCCTCAGATACTGATTTATGGAGGAGCTGATCAAAATGCATATTGGCTGTGGGCTGGCTGCTACAAAGAGCTCCTCCCTCAAAACATGCTCCAGTTCTCTAAATCTTGTGGAACACGTCTGAGACTGCCAACAGTGTCTTTCCAACAAACATTTAAATCTGAGAATTGGTATTTCAGATGCATTGCTAAAATGTATAATACAAAATTAATCAAATTTCCTTATTTTATCACAGAAAAACTTGATGGCTCTGTGGATACAGAAAAAGCTATTCAAACTTCTGAAGGTAAGATTCACCAGAGTAAGGACTGGTTATGTTTTCAGCTTGATGTAGTCCAGTTTTACACCACTATAGTTTCACTGGCTTGCAGGGTCTAATATCAGCTATGAAATTATCACTCTTAATCATATTGAGAGTTTTGACACTGGCTTTAGAGCCAGAATTGCACATGATGTTCTTGGGTGCTGGTTACTCAGACATATATATTTAAAGTCATTCTTTAAATAGTATGTAAAACAGTTGTAAAATGCTATATTAAAATATAAATCTGAAATTATAAAAGTTTTTTTTTATCTCATGCAAGTCAGAAAGTAATTAAGAAGTAGTATGGAAGAGTAATTAGTGTTCAATTGCTATTTAACCTTTCACAAAAATGAGAAAGAAAAAGCAAGTTTCTCATCATAATATTAGTTCATCACCATTTCAAGTTACTCTGTTTAATCTAAGAAATAATGAATTATCTAAATAGCTGTCAATATAATTATTTTAATTGGATGTACATTACTGATAACTTTCTCTATGTTAATCCTAGTTCATATATCAGGTTTTCTATTTCTACATAAATTAAATGCATATTTTTAATTCTTTAAATTTAAACAGTCATGCTTGGATTACACTGAGGAATTTGACATTCTATCAGCTCCACAAAGCCCTTTCCTCTAGAACTGAAAATGATAATGGTTTTAATGCACAATGCTTAAATGAGAAGTTTTTGTGTGGTACGAGAGAATTATATAATTCAGCAATATAATTATTTATCTCCATAGAATAGAAGTCTGTAAATTTACTTTCCAAAAAATCATATTTTTCTCTCAATTAATAGTGGCTTTGAGATTACTTGTATTTTTTTTTTTCAAACGCTTTTGTGAATTACCATATCTGCAGACTGAAATCCAGTGACTTTTGATTTACACCTGAGCAGAAATTCTCCTGAAAATTCATCTGATTGTGAAATGTACATTTTTAGCCATATATGCTGTTTCAAAGCATTTATATAGATTTTTTTCTTGAACTCATCGAACAGCTTCACCCTTCATCAGTGGGAGATAAAGGGCAATTTTTTTTTAAACTTGAGAGCAAGTGAAGTAAAGGGGATTAGAATTAAAGTCGAGGGTCAGCCTTAAATACAACTTTTAGTGTTACAAAGTTTTTTATGTTTATACACATACACACTTCCTCCTGTAAAAGCACTTCTAACCTGAAGATTATAGCACCTGCCTCAGAACTCCCATGAGAAATACTTTACAAACAGAAAATTGAGATACAGGTAATTCCTAAAGGAGAATATTCAAATGTGGCAAAATGCGCCTTGCTTTAGTAAGGCATTGATTTTTACGATGACCCTAATCTTAAGCTCCTTCTTAAAGATGAGTTTACTTACTGTCTACATGTTTTACCTCCTAAAGTGTCCTTGGAAATGCAGCTGCATGGTGTAAACCATGAGTGTATCC
This sequence comes from Pygoscelis adeliae, assembly GCF_000699105.1. Taxonomy (NCBI): domain Eukaryota; kingdom Metazoa; phylum Chordata; class Aves; order Sphenisciformes; family Spheniscidae; genus Pygoscelis; species Pygoscelis adeliae. The sequence continues at coordinate 2,485,118 of NW_008824032.1, read as the reverse complement.
TGCACTTTACAGTGCACTCCACAATGAAGTGGGGAGGGAGAGAAGCCTCAACAATCAGGTGAGGAAGCAGTGGACATGGTAGGCAAGCAAAGGGCCTGGGGTGATGTGAACATAAGGGACATCACAATCAACAAAACAGGGCTGAAGTAGGGGCACACCAAGCATATGCATGTAAATAAGGAAATCCCTATGGCATGGCATTATGGGGAATCAGCACGGCTGGGTGCCTCTCTGAAATGCCTGTACGCTACTGCATGCAGCACAGGTAACAAACAGGAGGAATTAGAAGTCTGCATGCACTCACAAGGCTATGACCTCATTGAGATCAGAGAGAAGTGGTAGGATAGCTCACATGACTGGAGTGCCGTGACAGATGGATGCAGGCTCTTTAGGAAGGGCAGGCCAGGAAGGCAAGGAGGGGAAGTTGCCCTGTATGTAAGAAAGCAGCTGGAAAGCATGGAGCTCTGCCTGGGGATTGGTGCCGAGCCAACTGAGAGCTTATAGGTTAGGATTAGTGGGCAGACCAACATGGATGACATTGCGGGTGTCTGCTATAGACCAGCTGATCAGGAAGAAGAGGTAGATATGGCCTTCTTCAGACAACTGGAAGAAGCCTCACATTCATAATTCCTGGTCCTCATGGGGGACTTAAGCCACCCTGCCCACCACTGGAAAGCAGCTCTGCAGAGAAGGACCTACCAGTCCTGGTGGACACCAAATTGAACGTGAACCCAACAGTGCGCTCTTGTGGCAAAGACGACCAGTGGAAACCTGGGCTGGATGAGGAGGAGTGTTGTCAGCAGGCCCAAGGAGGCAGGGAGGTGAACCTTCCCTTCTACTCAGCACTAGTGAAACCACATGTGGAATACTGTGTCTGGTTCTGGGTTCCCTGATACATCGAAAGACATGGGCTTAAAGAAGCAAGTCCAGAAAAGGGACACAAAGATGATTAAGGGCTTTGAGGATCTTTCATATGAGGAGAGGCTTAGAGAGCTGGGACTGTTTTGCCTTGAGAAGCTTTGAAGCACCACCATGTGATAGACATGTGTCTGGGGTTCTATTTGAAAAATCAGCCGGGATTTGTGGAATACCTGAATCTTAACCTAAAGCAGCAGCATTTTAAAATATTAATATAAATTATTTTCCAAGCTGGTGGCAGAACCGGAAAACAGAACACAGGACTTCTGACTTCAGCCTTGTTTTGAATAGCATAAGTTAACAGTAACACTGCTAGTTTTGAAAAGAACGAGAGAGACTCAAACCATCCATTCGGCGTTTCTGTTGCAGAAAACACCCCATTATTTGCTAGCAAACCACTGAACCATTACCCAAGACCTCAGGAACAGTCTTTCCAAAAACAGACTTAAGTTGGCTCTTAAAATAATTAACTTCCTGTCCTACTAATACTATTACCTGTACTCTTCTAGTCTGCTCTGCCACTTGGACACTGGTGTTACTCCTTCTGGGCTAAATGACCAGGGAAGAAAAAGAAAATGAGAAAACTAGCATGATGTTTTATAAGCACAAAAATATTTAGAAGATAACTCTGGAAAGACAATGCTTTTTATGAGACTATTTTATAGTAACATCTCAGGTGACTCCTCACTTGGACTTGTATGGTTTGCAGCAAAATTGTTTGCTCATATCTGCATTTTTATTATATTACTCAATCAAGAAACCCACAAAATCCTTTTCAAACAAACTTTAAAGTATCTTTGAGATAAGGAAAGAAGAGGCACAGAGGGACAAAATAATCATAGGAAAAGCTAGTAAAACACTGTGATACAGATCTAGAGATCTAGGTCCCGGTCCTTAATGACAGTAAAGTACATTGCCTTGCCTGTGCGCTTGGTTCCATCCTTTGCGTTATTTACATTTGTATCAGTTCTCACTGGTCTGTCCTACCTGAACCTCTGCCGTTGCTCCTCTCTTTGGGTGGTGATTGTCTTCTCTGTGTGACACTGGCGATAAGAAGCCACTGCTTGTTCATATAGCTCAGTTATGTGAGCTGCAAGATAGAGTATTATTGAATATGCACGTTCTGCTAAGCACTGCTAAGTGTTACGAATAAAAACCATAAAAGGATATATTTTTAATGCATCTTTCTGTCACTCGATGAAAACCTAACAGTTTCTTTATTACTAGGAGGGAAGAGGCAGAAAGAACTTCATTCCAAAATCAAGCTCGGAACATTAACAGATAGGAAATTAATTCAATTCAACGTAGGAAGAACCAGTAGCAGATTAAGTTTGTGCCCCTACCCTGCATTTCCTGAAATATCTTTATGTTCTTTCAAGATACAAATCAAATGCCAGTGAATAGGAAAAGTTGCTGACATTCAGCCACTTTCTGACTGGGGAGCAACACTGCAGGTCTCTATCTCCAGCTGAAGAAAATAATGTGGGCTTTCAGGGACCTTTATTACTTTCAGCTTACTTAAGTTGTGCTTAATTGTGGCTGCGAAGCAGCCATAATCAACATTCTCATGGAAGGAACTACTAGTTCAATATGTATAATGGAGAAAAGCCAATCTTTCCATATTTAAGACTGTGACCAGCTTTGGGGCTTTACTAAAGAGTTTCCCTGTCCTCTGAGATCTTCTATAAAAATGTGTTGCTTACTTCATGCCTCACACCTAAACTATGAGTCCAAAGAAATTTCCTTGGTTGAAAATAAATTTCCATGGGAAAATTTAGGAGATCTGAGTATTTAAGAGATATGATCCTATTTGATTATGACAACATCTCTTAGTGTTTTGGGAATTATGTAATTGCAAACTTCAAAATTAGTTTTTTGTTTTGTTTTGTTGTTTTTCTTTTTGTCAACTTTTTCACCATAAAACATCCTTTTATTTTCCTTCTTTTTCTATTTTTGCCTATCTTAAAGAGCTGCTTTTTCACACTATCTTCTTCATTAATAACGGTATGTTACAAGTACACCTCCATTTTAATTATGTTTTTAAATCAGGAAACTGTGTAGCATGCATTTGTTCCAGCAGTTTCAATTTACTTTGCGCAGTATGCTTTTTTTAACAAGCAGAAATACTCTTGACAAGGCAGGAAGGGCAGAAAAATAACACTTTAAAGGCTAGCATCACTATGGGCTTGAATACTATGGATTTTTTCTATGGAAAAGTCTTATGGATTTTAAAAGAAATAAACATTTTAATTTTTATTTGTACCTATTGAAAACATTACTAAATGTTAACAAGTATCTTACGAAAACTTCAACAGAAATACACAAGGGAAAACTAATACCCAATAAAAAAAATTGTTCCATCTTTCCCTCAGGCAAGGTTAATGTAACCAAAACACATGATCGTTTGAGATCAGATTTTCAAGTGTAATAAATGACCAGGACTTATCCAGTTGCTTTGAAAAACTTGTCTGAAAATTTGATACGTTTATAAAAGTAACCAAGCACTGTCAGAGTTCTTATGCTTAAGAAAACTCAATACATGTGGAAACATGAGTCAAAATGCCAAATACACATGCCTAAATACAGGAACTGTTTTTTAGAGGTACTGAATCATTGATGCTAACAAGTTCTAATCACCTGTGAAAATCACACAGAAGCATGTACCTAGCACATAGATGAATTCACCTTTATGTTCCTTCTTTAAAAATAATACTACAGTACTTAAAAACTTACTATGATATTTTACAATTTTAAAAGATATATATTCAATTTTTATTACCTCTATCACTGAGATTTTCAGTTGACTTCTCCCAGTTAGGGAAGGACTGCAATGAAGAAGGAGTAACTGTGACCATGTGAGAAACAGACCTCACAACAGCAGCAATCCTGTTCAAAGGATTTCTACACTAAACAAGTGTTATCTTGTTACCTGAGAATGTGACTACAAGAATGGAAGTATTTCAGTGTGTTAGAAAACATAAGCTGGTGAAAAAGGACTTGAAGTACAATTTCCCTGGTCTAAACAGGTGTTTCCTTCTTGATGACCTACTTCACAGATGGCTTCGTATTTTATATGGTTGCTGTTTATTACATCAACTAAGCCAGTTCATATTCAAACTCAAATCCTTCTGCAAAGGGTTTGAACCAGATCTAAAACTCATGGTCACAACAAGAAGTCAAACAGGAAATATGTTCAGGAATTTATAGGCTTCATTACTGGGGAGCTCTCTTGTGGTTGGTTTACAGTAAAGTGTTTGAGGGGTAAGAGACTCTAAACTAAGCTGTTTCCTTTATTCTTATGCTGTCCCTGAAGCAGTTAACTGGAAACCAGAGTTCCTGTGACCAGGCAGTCTAGGTTCTAACAGAGCTGGGAAACAGTGGAGACTTGGGAGGAGTGCGACACCAATTCCTGGGTCGCAGCAGGTCCACATTGAGGCTCTACTGCTCAGAAAAATAGCTGTCCAGTGTGAAATCTGTACTTAGAAATGTGCTTATGGTAGCTGGTACAACCAACAATAGTCACTAGACAAGTCCATTGGAACTGAGCAGCATGTGAGACTCAGCACCTGGATCTCATCAAAACAAATAAATGTCTCCCTAGAGGATAGAGGCAGATGGAGTCACTGACAGATCGCTTCTCTGTGTTCCTCTTTCCAGAAAGGTTGAGAGTTCCTTCCTGTTTTTTTGCTAGATATTTCTTTACTCTCTTTTTAAAACTTGTATGTCACTTGAAAGTACTAAGCAAGAATATATACAGAAGTTTGTAATATAAAAAAATAGGCTTTAGTTGCAGCAAATGAAAATGCTAACTTGGCTAAAAGTTTCAGAGACAAATTCTAGAATTACATGGGATTTTTTTAAGCTTGTAAGGAAAAATAATAGATCTATCCAGAAAGCTAGGAAAAGGAAATTAACAGCATTTAAAGCTGGAAAGATCTCATGCCTAATGTTTTTGCATGTTGAGACAAAGTTTAAAAGGTAGACTCTAACACTAAGATGATGTTTGTTTGCTAGAATACACTCAATTCGAAAGGTGGATAGATCATCTGGTAGTGAATATTCAAACTAACATGGCTAGATCTTATTTTTCAAATGTCAGATTTTTTAATTCAGTATGTTTGAATTCACTATATGCTTGTTATTTGACTAAATGGAAATAAAAGTATTTCTTAAATGAGACTAAAAAAAGAAAATAGTGTTTAATAACTACTAAAAATCTAGCTTGTGAATCCACATCATGCAAGGTACCAAATGAAAGGAAGCTGTAGGAAACAAATAATTTAAATAACTGAAATAGAGCAAACTGATCACTCTTTACATAAGATGTAAACAGCGTTTCTCTCATTCATCCTAATACATCCCACCCACTTTTGCCGCTTGAACTTTTCTAATGTTTTTTACCACTCATCTCCCACTAACCTCACTGTTTCCTGACTGCTACCCCAAGTCCCT
>NW_008824032.1:2430560-2479680 GCF_000699105.1 Pygoscelis adeliae | reverse complement strand
ATTCCCCTCCCTTTTCTTTTCACGCTCTAATTAGCTGTGCAAATTAGGAGAGCACGTTTTCCAAATATAAATGCTGCTCAGCAGTAATAACAATATGCCTCCAGATTTTTTTTGGATTATCCCAAAAGCAGGGTTTAAACTCTCACTATGGAGGTGGCTGTGGTTGAAACACAAGTCTCCCAGCTGCAATGACAACAGACTGGAAACGTTCTCATCCTAATGTTGGGGGATAGACACATTTCAGTATTTTTGGCCTGTGTGTTTGGGAATGTATTATTCCGTAGAGCCAAACTCTTGAACTGTTTTGAGCATTGCTTCTCCAAAATGGCAGTAGTGCCATTCAGTAGCCCAGCTGAATGCTGAGTGTGGCTCTGCTTTACCATTAAACTACAGCAGAACTGGCACTGTGCTATCCTAACATTTGCTATTTTATTAACGGATAACGCTGTGTTTTAAGGCTGACACTTCCAATGCAATACAATGGTTTTGTTTGAAAAAGTAGTTAAAAACTGTATTTTTCTCACTGTAACCAGTTCAAGCAGACTTGCAGCATTCTCCTTTTCCTCTTCTGTTCTTGGTTCTTTTACATTCATCTGTTCCAGCTCATTTTCCTGCTTTAAAATGTTGTCTATATATTCCTGGTGGAACAATGAAAAAGAACAAGAAAGATGCAGATGTTTTCTGTGCAGAGGTGGACTTAAGGGGCACATATATAGAGAAAAGTGTTTGTAGAAGTAATGGATGTATATGCTTCTTAATGTCATAAAGACCCCTCTGTGAATTTGTGTGAACGGGTTACATAGATATCTAAATGTTTGCATGGAGAAACAGTTTTTAAAAAAAACCCAACAGGTCAAAGAGAGGAAGGAGTACTTGCTGAGAAGGTAGCAGGTGAAAGCTTACCAAGGACTAATCAACTCTGAAGACTAGCAAGACTATTGAATCTGCAAGAACTAATATATTAAGGACATCAAGAATCTGCTGAATCTCTGCCAGGCCACTAGCACACATTAGCATCCACAATGAACTGTGTGACTCGGACCACACCAACAGCTATCCAGATGCCCCTGGTGCATCAGTGTGAGCCCCTGCTTCTGAGTAGGCAGGTAGGTTTGGCCTCCGAACTGTTGCACCAGCCAGGCAAGTACGAGTGAGCATGCAAGTGTTTGAGTAAACTATGTGAGTGAATAAAGGAATGTGATGAGTAAATAGCTGGTATTAATAATAATCAATTATATTATTAAGATCAGCTTAATGAATAAAAGGTGTTCTAACAAACATTGTGATCTGTATGTCCCTCCTGTTTGATCTCCTATTAGGGAAAAGGAAATTTACAATATCATAATTGAAAAATTAAGTTCAGAAAAAAATCTGAAGCTCTGTTTTTAGACAGATGTTTACTTTGCCAGAATCACACTAAGTGCTACAGAAAAGAACACTTTTCTTTCCCACACTTCCTTATGCTTTAGAAGATCAGTTGGATGGAAAAAAGGGTCCTTACAGAAGGTTGTCCTAACACACCACTCTGCTAGAAAGCTACATGCAGTGCCGAGCTATATGAATAGACAAGGTTTGCAGAAGGAATCTGTTTCCAGTTCCAGTTCTTTTTCATTCCTTTATACCTCTTAAATCTTAAAGGAGATGGAGAACCGAAGAATACCTTTTTCTTTAGATCTTGATTTAGTTCTGACAAAATGAATATTTGGCTAAAGATTTAAGACACCTCTTTCTGGAAAAATCCATTAATTAAATATTGATATATGAGCAATGAGGATATTTCCATTCCACATTAACGCAATTATTACAAATGTTTTCTCAGTGCCAATAGCTGCAATTCTTCCTTCCCAATGTAACAAACAGTGTTCTTTTTTCTCTAAAAGCCAACAACAGATCTGGTCAATGGAGAGACTTACCTTGGGATTTTGGCGTGGAACTTTTTTTTACAGTGTTGCCTTTGAAATATCAGTATGCAAATTAAAGAATAATTTTTATATATTTATAGACTGTAAAAGGGTAAAATTTAATTCTGATACACTGGCATGTCCCAAACATGCCAGGGCTGAACAGCTGTCAATGTTTTTCTGTTGCAAGCAGTTTTAGTTTTTAACTCTAAAATATCTTCTAAAAGCATCTTCACAATGTGAATTAAATGAATCAATGTTTTATACCAAAACTGAGAACTACAAAGCTGCTGACAAGGATCAACTGCAGAACTTTCAGATTGCATCTCAGAACACTTGCACATGAGGTGTAGCTTGCACCTTGTTATGAACCAGTCACTCATGAAGGATGGACACACACTTTGTCAGCATAGCTATTTGCTAGACATGGATAGAGTGACAGAACTCAGACTTGAACCTGGAAATGTTCTGTACTGATTTATGAAAACAAATACATAACCAAAACTAGAGTGTGTCTCAAGTTGTCACCAAGTTAACTGTAGAATTATGGTGGGTTAGAAATTCTTGTACAACTTTATAGATTTAAGTTTTTAAGGCTTTGTGAAGGAAAACAAACCCTAAGCAAAGTAAAAGCAAAGTAATAGATATCAATATTGACAGAAAGGAAACTATTTGTTAGTGTACTCTCTGCGATGTGTATGGGACTGGATCCCACGTATTTGCACAGAAAACTAGGTTCCACAAGAGATGAGTGAAAACAGTGGAGCTGCTTCAGAAATACACTTTTCTTAGAGTACCTGTCTACTTATGAAACGCTGATTGTTCTTCAAACGTAGCAGAATTTTTGTCTCGGGCATATACCGCAAATTCATGTCACCCAATTTGTCTGTTCTCTATTGCTCACAGGAAGAATGAATAAATGTGATTATACTACCTTAAGGGAAAGCTGCAGCTTTTCTCTTAGTTCATCACTGAGTGGCTCATACTGGAACAGCTGACGGATTTGCAGTTTATTAGGACATTTTCGCACAGGTACTGGCAAGCACGTCTGCTCGTTGGATCCAATGCAGAGACCCCTCCAAATACGTGTTCTGACTGAGGGACTTGTGATCTTCCTCTGAACATAGACAAGAACAAGCAAAAAGAGCAAGAGACTACTTATATTACTGACTAAATGCAGATATCAGCAATGTGTGTCTCAGCTGAAAAGCACATGCTCTCCTTATAGCATCGTATAACTAGACAATAAAGTCAGCAGATTCTTGGATACAATTTATCTATTCTAAAACTTTTTCATCTGGCAAGATGAACTGCCCTTAAAATTGCTGTATTACCTTACTGAGAGTAGAAGCAGCCCAAGGTGACTACGTTTTCCCTGACACAGCCTGCCCCTTGCTTTGCCTGCCCAATAAACCGGACTTAACAATGTCACATTGTTTAGAGCTCCCTTTGCCCCTCTGTTACAAACATCTATTGCTTAAGCAGCAAAAGACAGTTTTGAAACAATTATACCTCAAGAGGAGAAAATGTGTCCCGGGTCCTTGACTGAAGATTTGGAGGAATGATACTCTCTGGTTCTTTCTTCATTACCCAGGGGGAGGCTTCAGCCAAAGGGCGCAGGATAGTAATACTTAAAACACCTGGTTCAAAGACACATTTTGCTAAGAATCAGTTCAAATCCAAAAATTATGGACAAGTGTCTCAAACCTCCAGAAAAATATACTTACCTAAGTATAAAAAACCTTATTATCAAGTGGTAAAACTCCATGTGAAAATGCGATACTCGTGGCTACAGATAGTATCAGATCACCGAGGTGATTATAGCATAGTTGGACAAGTTCAGATTACTCAGACCATGTTTAACAGCAGACTGCCTACGCTACTTGCTTTGAGTCTTGGGTAACAGCTCAGTTGTATAGTGTGTGGAATATCCCGAACAAGGAAGAGCAGACAATTGACCCATCTTTACTGAATACTAATCTCAGAAGTACATCATATTCAGAACATGCATAATTCTTCACTGTATTTTATACTTCACAATCTGATCACTGGATGGATTCCATTAGAGATTATTTATTACCTCTTTTTATTGTTCTGATTAATTTTAATGTTCTTCAAAGTATTTTTTCCAACCCAACCCAAAAAATCTACTTAATCTATTATTATCTACCCCCATAGGTGGCCTTCAAAACGGATATGACCAGTGAGGTACTTTGTCACAATGATACAAAATTATAGAGCCTTGGTGTCAAGGCAAATAGAGCCAGTATCGAGAAAGGCAGAGTATGAAGTCTGGAAAAGCAGATGTGCCACTATTACAAATGACTGCTGGTTGTGAGCAGGTTTTCTTGACTGGGATTTTCACTGGGTATGTATCTTCTCCATCTTCCTGAACTTTCCACCTTCCCTATCTTTTTGTCTCCCTCAGTGCCCTTTCTCTTTTCCTTTTCCTATGGCAAAATTATTTCATTCAGTTTATACAATGGGGAACCGGTCATTATTGTGAACAGAAGCAGTATTTAAAAATGTGCAAAACCTGATAAGAGTAGTAGGTGGGAAAACTGTTCCCCATGCTTATGATATAAATCTTTAAGAAGTATGTCTTAGTACTTTACGGCTTGAAGCAAACTATCCTTATCATCCCCCCATATCCAGGGGAACCATACGTTCCTGTCTTTTTAAAGATGTATTTATTTTCTTAGGATCTACCTGTTACACCACAGTGTATTTTATAGAAACACAGTATCCCCAACTAACTTTACAATGATAACCAATCATTTCAAGATGTAACTTCTTGTATTGCTATTATGAGGTTGGTGGTGCCATGTATTTTTGGCATCCCCTATTTCAGTCATATTTTTCCAGCTTCTTAATAACATATATTTATCCTTTCCAACAGCCAGCCTAAGGGTCAACATCAGAGTATCGTTGTCTTCATTGATAAATAGAGCTATACGATTAATGAAGACTGTGATACATTCAAAGTTTTTCAACGGTAAATACAGAGAATCTATGCATTTGGTAATCGCTTTCCTTCACGTGTCTGAGAGCGGATAAAGATATGCCAGTTGTTTGTTCACTTATCCCTTCACAGTGTCATTCAGTTAATTCTCTGCTTCCCAGAGTTTTCCACAAGCTGCTCCTTCCCCATGCTTCACTGCCAGAAGTGTGGGCGCCTCTCTACATGGGGAAAAACATTTTCAAATTTCCTGTCCAAGTAAGAGTTTTGAAACTTCTGACTCCACCTTTGTAATTATTTCTGTTATTAGTTAGAAAAGAAATAAAATTTTCCTACCTGGACATTCTTGTACAGGATCCTGCAAGACAGCAGCAGCAGGATCACTACAGGCTTCGGCAAGGTATTTGTGTACATCCCTGCTCCGCAGGAGCTCAGTTCCAGAACCATCCGCGTAGATAATGAAGAACCTACACAGCCAGCCACACACATTGGATTGTATTGGGCATAGGAGGCAAGGTGTTGGCAGCAGGGGTCTGCAGAGCGGACTCTGTGAGGAGAGGCCAAGGGCTGCCCTGTGCTGGACACAGATGGTCCCAGCAGGCTCCAAAAGACCCACCGCAGGACACAGCTGAGTCCCTCAGCCAAGATGGTGGCACCTCAGGGAAAGTGTGTGTAAAAAAGGGCAAAATGCCATACAGGCAGTAACAAGTGAGGGAAAAAGTACAAGAAACCGCCCTGCAGACACCAAGGTCGGAGGAGGAGGGGGAAGAGGTGCTCCTGGTGCCAGAGCAGAGATTCTCCTGCAGCCTTTGGAGAGGACCAAGGTGGAAAAGATATCCACACTGCAGCCTGTGGAGGAGACCATGGTGGAGCAGGTATTCCCCTGCAGCCTGTGGACAGGACCACGCCAGTGCAGGCAGATATTTCCTGAGGAACTGCAGCCTGTGGAGAGCTCATGCTGCAGCAGGTTTAACCAAAAGGACTGCAGCCCATGGGAAGGACCCATGATAGAGCAGGGGAAAAGTGTGAGGAGGAAGGAGCAGCAGAGAGGAGCTGTTATGGACGTATCGCAACCTCCCATTCCCTGCGCTGCTGGGGTGGGGAGGAAGTAGAGGGGTCAGGAATGAGGCAGGGATGCTAAGCCTGAGAAAAAGAGGGGACAGGGGAAGGTGTTTTAGTTTTCATCTTTGCTTCTCACCATCCAACTCTATTTTAATCGGCAATAAATTAAATTAATTTTCCCCAAGTTGAGTCTGTTTTGCCTGTGACGGTAATTGGAGAGTGATCTCCCTGTCTTTATTTTGACCCACGACCTTTTGCATCTTATTTTCCCGCCTTGTCCTGTTGAGGAGGGGGAATGAGATCCTGGCCGGGTGGGCATTTGTCAGCTGGCTGAGGTCAACCCACCACACTGATCAAATCCGATGGCTTTCAAATTGCATTCTTTTCCAGATGACAAAAATGAAAAAGTACTGTGATGACATGACAAGAAAATGGAACTCCAAGATGACAACATCAAATGTGCAAATACAGAGTACTGAACAAAGGAAGCGCAAGTCTACAAACCTTGTACAAATAGTGAAGAAAGGAAGTGTAAACCTATGAATCCAGTGCAGTTTACCTGGGGACATGCTCGTCATAAGTGATAGGTTTGTTAACCTCTGGGAGTGCTGATGCTGAACTTCTGTCTTCCTTATTATCAGAACCAATGCTAGGAACACACACAGATGTGCTGCCATCAGCCATGACCTATAATAGAAATCATATAAAATGACTTGAGTTACATGATACATTTAAAACAGTGACTTGCTGCTGAACTGTAATATGACCTAGGCCAGTGAAAGAGACAGAAAAAACATATTTCAGGTTGAGCAACCTGGAATTCACAGGAAAAAGAAATGAAGAAGAAAAATGAAGAAAGAGTGAAAAAAGCAAAACAAACATTTCTAGAAAGACATGCCATATCATAAATGCTAATATCACATGCTGATATTTACTAAATGCTCAAGGATTGTTGGTTGTGAAATGGGGCCATCCATGCATACATTCCATCTTCAACATATATATCTGCAGGCATCAATAGGCAACTTCACACAAAAATAGTCACCTGCTGGTCAAAGCCAGGTAACTGTATACTCAGACAGGTACTGATGTACCTCTGTGAGTTATATATTTATCTACGTATATACACCTATACACACAGATACACACAAATATATACATAATTTTATATATATATCTATACGCTAATATGTTAGTTAATAATTACATAGTACATACATATATACTCATATATAGGAGTATATATAAATATAAATGTGTATATATAAATGCGTATATACGTACAGGTGTGTATGTACATAGGTATATAGGTGAATGTACATATAAATATATACACATCCCTATATACACACATTTATATACATGTTGACATATGAAGAGATATAAATGATACATATATGCATTATATATATTTATCTGTCTACCTATATATACCTGGTGTATATATGTATGTATAAATATATACACATCTCTATACATTGATATATGAAGAGATATAGATTGATATAGATACAGATTATATATTTATATCTATCTACCTATATATACACCTATAGATATATATAGGTATATATGTATAGAGGGGTTCCTTTTTAGGCATTTATTAACTTTAAAAATATGGTCTCAGATAATCTTATGATAATATTGAGCGAATTTCTACAGTATTTTCTTCTTGTGATTATTAATTTATGTGCCATTAACATATGCACACAAGGTATAATAATGCATCTAATTCTTAGTGTAGTCAGTTGAAGGACAGATGCCTTTGGAAGACACAGTTTAAACCAGAGTGATTCAAAGGGCAGTCCATGAACTGAATCTGACACACCCAGCCCATGCCCATTTTGCTGTAGTCTTAGGTGTGACTAGGACAGAGGAAGAACCAATCCTATTACACCTGTACCTGGTTGCCATCCCTACCGACCATTAATCTCACCTTTCTTACTACCCGCCTCCCCATAACCCCTGTGATCACTGCTCCCACAATACCTTCAACTGTCCCACAGCCTCCTCAACCTCCTTCCTTTGTTCCCTAAGTATCAGCTGAGAAAAAGCAGGATGTCCTGATGCTGATGCCAAGCAACTTCTGTGCTGCTTTGAATTACACTGACTTTGTAGGAACTTGACATCTTTGAAATTTCTACCCCTCTGTTGATTAGTTCAAAATTTGTTAGGGAGAGATTGACAGATAGCATAGATTTACATAAGCACTGCTTCTTCAGCCTAGGAAACCAGTTTAAAAACTGTATTATAATGCTTATGTCCAGCAGAACCTCAGTGCTTTTCACAGGAATCTGGGAAACTGGTAATGATTACAATTGCAACAATAGAAAGTATACTCTCTAAGGATGTCACATTTAGAATTAGAATCTTTAATTAGAACCTTTAATTAGAAAATGGTATGTAGGTCAGACACTTAGATGATGTTTCCTGAACTCAAAATTAAGTACTAACCCAGCTCAAAAATATCTCTTAGGTGTGAAAGGATCACAGCACAATCAGTATGACTTTAAAGACTCAATCATTCCTTTTACAACAATATTTGCCTTACCAGGCAGATTAGGGTGTTTCTATGGACCTTCTGAAAAGCCAATATCCTCTCTCATTTTTAATGCTCATTTGCAGAGATGATTTTTTGCTATAAGACAAGTCATGCTAATTAAGGTAACTTTACAGGTGAGGTAAACTGTAGACCATGTGTTTTATTTCAATCTCTCTAAAAAGTGGGAAATAACAAAAAATGGAAACCCATCACATCCTCAAGAACATTTCAGAGACCTGATTCAGGAGCTGTTCCTTCTGGCTAGCTAGGCTACTTTAAGAATAAGTACTACAAGGCTACAAGCTGACTTTGAGAGATGTTTATAAGATAAAATTACTTAAAATGCAGAAACTTGTTTCCTCCCATGTATTTTACCTTGAAAAGATTTCCTTCAGGATCCATCATCTCACAAATAGTGCTGGACGTGTGTTTCATAATGTATCTCCCTGCTTGTTTCTCTTCTTTCTTGCTGATGAAATTGTGAACTTCATGGGTATAAACTGCTGAGCAATCTTCATCAATGAAAAGAGAGCCTGTCTTGATGGGTAAAACCTATTACAGTAAGAAGGGAAGAGGTTCAGTCCTGAAAGATGAAATCTTCAGTTTAGAGGTACCATGAAAATGAAGAACAGATGCAAATCAAGAGGAGAGCTCTCAGACCTTTACTACTGAATCATCCAGTTTTGAGGGACTAGAGCGAGAGAAAGAAGGAAGATGAGGTCCAGGAGTTAGGCTGATGTTAGCCTCTGTAATATTTTCTTTAGCTTCAGGAAATTTAAGCTTGTGATTTAAATATACTATACAGTTGTGAGGAAATACCACAGAATATCTCAAGTTGGAAAGGACCTGAAAGGATCATCAAGTCCCACTCCCTGCTCCTCACAGGACTACCTAAAACTAAACCATATGACTAAGAGCATCGTCCAGATGCTCCTTGACACTCCCCTGGGCAGCCTGTTCCAGTGATGGACCACCCTCTCAGTGAAGAATCTTTTCCGAATGTCCAGTGTGAACTTCCCTGACACAGCTTCATTCCATTTCCTTGTGTCCGATCACTGGTCACCAGAGAGAGGAGATCAGCATGTCCCCCTCCACTGCCCACCTTGAGGAAGTTGTAGACTGCGATGAGGTCACCCCTCAGCCTTCTCTTCTCCGAGCTGAACCAACCAAGTCACCTCAGCTGCTCCTTGTAAGTCTTGCCCTCAAGACCTTTCACCATCTTGGTCGCCCTCCTCTGGACACACTCCAATAGTTTGATGTCCTTCTTATATTGAGGTGCCCAAAACTGCACATGGTACTTGAGGTGGGGCCACACCAGTGCAGTGCAGAGTGGGACAATCACCTCTCCTCAACCAGCTAGCTATGCTGTGCTTGATGCACCCCACGACATGGTTGGCCCTTTTTGCCACCAGGGCACACTGTTGATTCACATTCAACTTGCCATCCACCCAAACCCCCACATCTCTTTCTGCAGGGCTGCTCTCCAACCTCTTGTCCCCCAGTTTGTATGTATAACCAGGATTACCCTGTCCCAGGTGGAGAATCTGGCACTTGCTCTTGTTAAATTTCATACAGTCGGTGATTGCCCAGCTCTCTAGTCTATCCATATCTCCCTGTAAGGCCTCTCTACCCTCAAGGGAGTCCACAGCTCCTCCTAGTTTAGTATCATCGTCAAACTTACTTAATGTACATTCAATTCCTGCGTCCAGATAATTTATAAAAATATTCAAGAGCACTGGCCCTAAAATTGAGCCCTGGGGAACCCCACTGGTGACTGGCTGGCAGCCTGATTGTCTAGCTGTATGCTGGACATTTTGTCCAGAAGGATACTGTGAGAGACAGTATTGAAAGCTTTGCTAAAACTAAAAAACCCCACATATACTGGCTTCCCTTCGTCAGCTAGATGGGTGACATTGTCATAAAAGGAAATTAAGTTAGTTAAGCAGGACTTTCTCCTCATGAACCCGTGCTGACTATGACCAATGACTGTATTGTCTCTCAAGTATTTTTCAATAACTCCCAGAATAATCTTCTCCATAATTTTACCAGGCACTGAAATGAGACTGACAGGCCTGTAATTACCAGGGTCTTCCTTCTTACCCTTTTTGAAAACTGGGTCATTTTCCAGCTTCCAGTCGACTGGGACCTCTAATATCTAAATAATAGCAGAATATAAAAGAGATGGAATCATAGGATTTGTGAAGGCTATAGAGGAGTCAAGGTGAGAGATACTGATGGCAGGGAACTTGGAACACAAAGGTACATTTCACTGTCACAAACTAAAAATAATTCCCACCTGATATGTTCCCTGTGGCTTTGCTATAATAGATGTCCCATCTCCAAAGATGGTACAACAGGTACCGTCCTCACAATTTGTTATAACAGTAGCAAACTCAGGATTCTCTACTTGCATACATTTCACCTTCCTTGTGATGGCTTCCGAGAGTTCATCTAAGAATTAATACAGAACAACTAGACAGGAGCACATGAACCATGGAAAAGTCTTAGGATTCAATTTGCTTTTTCTCTCATAAGGCTGGACCTTTATCTCCTTAGTAAAAGACCCTCAGACTTCATAACATTCTTTATCACATAATTTTATGTTAGGTAAACAATACGCAACCTTCAAATTTTTGGACTGTGCACTGAATATAGGAAAGTCCAACAGTAAAAAATGTCTGTAACCATCTGTAACTCAGGAGAGTAACTCTCTAATTTATCAAGTACGGTACTAACTGTAATGATCTGGATATTTGTAACATACAAGTTGGACCACTGAAATTTTTTATGCCTGTGATACAAGCTCTAAGATGTGAAGAAATTCCTTTTTGCAGCAGGAGTCAGGGAAAACAAATCAAACTGGTATGTTAATCTGGCCATTGCCTTCCCATTGAATAGACAGACCAGTTCAAGGTCATTGGTTTGATTTTTAAAATCCCGCAGGGAGGTGTTCCACAACCAGAACTTTCTACTGTGTTTAAACACAACAGTCCTGACACCCACACAGTAAATATACACTTCATGTTAATTACAGAACTTATCCAGCAACTGAACTAAGCATACAGAACATACTGCCAGCCAGAAGAAGCACAGATGACCGTTAGCCCCACTTGTTTCAGGCGAATGTAGTTTCACTTCTACTAGGTGTGGCATTTTCCACAGCCACATTCAATCAAATTTTGAATACCTCCGAGGCTGGTGAGTCCATGGCCTCTCTGGGGAATATGAGGATGCCCTGGTCCTTATCCATCTATTCAGTTAAGACTCAAATGAGCTTGCTTGTTGTATCAGGGTACGTGGAGCGCGGGCAATGAACATATTAGAACTCAGGCACTGTGGTCTCATGGTGAAGGTGGGTCATGTAAGTATATACACGGACAGAAGGAAATTTTCTTGTTTGCTACAATGTAATTTTTGCACTGAATACTGATGAAAAAAAGACCAAGCAGACAAACTAAGCCTAGACTGCGCTAGTGGATTTGTTATCCAGGCTATTGGTATGAGCCTTCTTTAGTGCATTTTGACAATTATCTGCTTCACAAGATATAGCAGAGATAAGTGCTCCCCTTTTGATTTTACCTGTTTCCTCACTATTGTCCGGTACAAAACGTTCTTTACAGTTTTGATAAAAAGTCATGATCCTAGTACCATCAGCATGATCTACTACTCTGCTCCCATCCAGCTTCTCAACAATTATCACTTCATCGTCTCGTACAGTCATAACCTGAAAGAATGAAGGAATACTCATTTATATTAGCTCTGTGATACTTGTAACAGCAACAACAGTAAAACAAGGCATTGTGTACTGAAACTCCAATGAAACTAGACTACTGCAACTTTTTCTACTTCAAAGACCAAGGACTCGCGTTTTCTTCAAAATCTAAAGCTTTTGTATTAGTAACAGTGCAATAACACAACCTGTAGGATATATGTTCAAAGAACAAATCCTACAACTTATATGATGGCAGCCCTGTCTCTCAGCTTAGTAGACAGTGCTATAACAACACAAAAATAGTAATACCGTTCCATCAGCTGGGTCAGTTGCCTGATAGATTAAGAGTGGCTTCAGATCCATCCTTTTTGCTCCCTCAGTGCCCACTCGAATGCCTGATGGAGTTGTTGTTATCCAGGTTCCTGCCTGGCTCTCCTTAGGTTGCTCAGAATTAACCAGACCCTGCACAGTATTTTCAAATAACTCGTCCTTGTTTGGGTGTGATATACTGTTTCTGTCACTGCCTTTTCCTGCAGAAACAAAAATTTGTGTATCAGACTTGGTATTCTCTAAGGCAAAATACAAAATCAATAAAGTGAAGAGTTTCTGTGAGTATTGTTTTTGATAGAATTGAAAGAAGAACTATTTATCAGGCTGGAGGAAAATTACAGGTGCTGTTACTCAAAGGTGTGCCCTTGAACTAATCTTATTTAATGTGTTCATTAGCATGACCAGCAGGTCGAGGGAGGTGATTCTGCCCCTCTACTCTGCTCTGGTGAGACCCCACCTGGAGTACTGTGTCCAGCTCTGGAGCCCTCAGCATAAGAAAGACACAGACTGTTGGAGCAGGTCCAGAAGAGGGCCACGAAAACCATCAGGGGGATGGAACACCTCTCCTGTGAAGAAAGGCTGAGAGAGTTGGGGTTGTTCAGCCTAGAGAAGAGAAGGCTTCGGGGAGACCTTATTGCAGCCTATCAGTACTTAAAGGGGGCTTATAAAAAAGATGGCGGCAAACTTTTTAGCAGGGCCTGTTGCAACAGGACAAGGGGGAATGGCTTTAAACTAAAGGGGGGTAGATTTAGACTAGATGTAAGGAAGACATTTTTTACGCTGAGGGTGGTGAAACAGTGGCCCAGGTTGCCCAGAGAGGTGGTGGATGCCCCATCCCTGGAAACATTCAAGGTCAGGTTGGACGGGGCTCTGAGCAAGTTGATCTAGTTGAAGATGACCCTGCCCATGGCAGGGGGGTTGGATTAGATGACCTTTAGAGGTCCCTCCACCCCAAACTATTCTATGACTCTATGATTCTATTAATGACACAGAAAAAGTAAACAGGATGCTAATGACATCTGATTATGACATGACTTTGGAAGGCTATCAATGCAGAAGAAAATCTGAATGGATTACAGAAAAAAAAAGCATCCAAAACTGCCCCATGAACTTGAAGATTAAAGTAATAGGAATTTGATACAGCCTATTAAAATGAAATTTAATGCAAAAAGGAATAAAAATAAATTACGCTTCAGACAAGTTTGCAACAGTAGAAGAAAAGAAAGACCTGGAGGTATCATCCATACAGAATGACTACAAGTTATCAGTGTGAAAATATGGTGACAAGAAAGGCAAACACAAGCCTATGGTGCATCAGAATAAAAGCAATGGAGATTCCATTGTGAAAGGCAATGTAGAGATCTTATTAAGAATGTGATAGAGAACGCTGGTCTCCCATATTCAAGAAAAGGAACTTAGACTAAGTGTATGCAAAAGACAACAGCATAGTCCAGAGAAGAGTCTAAAAGGCTTATAGCATATACATCCTAGAAAAAAAAAAATTTAAACTTTTCACTATAAATTTGTCAAGACTAAGCAGTGGAGAGGAAAGGTGGGGCGAAAAAGTGATGATAAATAAAGGATAAGGAATAAAGGATATACACTGGCCACAGATACTGAGACTGAAAATTAGAAGATGGTTTGTCAGGGAAGTTCTCAAACATCCTTCCAGTTATCCTAAGGAATATCCTAAGAACAAGAACTGGACTTGATGACTTGAAAGTCTCCTTTTTGAGAGACTTTTCTCTTTGGCAGCAATTTTTATTCACATACTTACAATAGATTATGCATTAATATTATGACAGATCATAGTTATTCTTTGCACTAAGTAGCACTGACAGTGATCTCAGACTACACTGAGTTATGAAGTAAACTTTTACTTGGTTCTTTCTGAGCCAAACTAAATGATGTAAGAATGGTTATATTGGGACAGATCACAAGTCCATACAACCAATTAATAATGACCAATAGTAGGTGCCTTGGAATACATAAAATGAGAAAGAAAAATATAGTAAGTCCTCTGCGAGAGAAACATTTCTCAATACCAAGACTAAAAACTGTGTAACTCATAAATAAGGATTTGACACTATTGTAGTTACAAGGATTTCTTTTAAAATACTTTGTGTTGAATCACTCTGCTACCGATGTAGTTCTTACACACCCTTTTACTTATTAGAGTCCTAGCATGTTAGAAGAAAAAGAAATCTGGAGTAGGAGAGAAATGATTTGATATGAAGGTAACAAATTAGCATTGTGCAGCAGCTGAGTACAGATAAAATTGCATTTTCACACTGGCAGAATTTTCAGACTAAAGAAATATGCCCTTTATTAAGTATCATCAGCCCTGCTAACTTTAAATCTGTCCAAAACACTGGAAATGCTACCTTTCTTAGCGCTGGTCTCAGGTGAAGGCTCCGATTCTGGTAACGGTTGCATATTATCTGGAATTGTAGGTGGTGGTAAGACAGGGCCAGAATCAGGACTCCTACTCACTGTGCCATCAGCAAACAGAATCTACAGCAATCAAGGACATACTAGGGGTTAAAATCACTTCAAACACCAATACAAAGTCTCAAAAGAATGAGTCGCAAATGCAGTAGTCACTAGAATATTGTGGGTGATGGAGGGGAAAAAAGTAAAAGACTCTCAGAATGAATACAAGAAATAAAGAAGCTATCTCAAAAAGAAAGGACTTCTAATTGCTGCAGTTCACGTATGTAATTAATGGGGACTCTAGTAACAAATAGGCATTATAAAAGTAAACAGTAAAGATTATTCTTTGACTATTTAAGTCATCAAAGGTTGATGACTTCTTTTGTAGCAGCTGTAACACATCTGTATCACCATATTGATCTGTATTAAGGTACTCCACATATTTAGGACCGCTGTTAACTTTTTAGCCATCAAGACAGCTAAGAAAAAGAAATCATAGTTATTTATCTTATTATAGCTGGTTTCTGAGATCTATTGTCCATTACACTCAACTCTTCATTTGCATGTTCCCTGTGTAGTAGGGAACAATTGTCCCTGAATTCATTTACAAACACAGTACAAATGTTCTAGGGAGAACACGGTACAAAGTGGAAAACAAATGGACAACATACAGAAACATCTCAAGATGTTACTGTAAGGTAATTCACTATTTCTTCTCTTTTGAATGCTTATCTATATGCAATACATTCTTGATGAGTCACAAACTTTAATATAAAGAAGGACGCACTCATAAACTGCTTATACAAAGACTATGGTACAATTATGCTAGGCACATAAGATCTATATTCTTCTGTCAGGAGACAGTATGTTGAGAATATATAGACATACAGCAGCTAGCTTTTTGCATACTTCTGAAATGGATATGTTCCTCAGAAATCCTGGCTAAACGGTTTAAGAGCTAATGTAATGAATGAATGAATGAATGTAAAGTACTTGTACTAGGAGTTGTGGTCTACTTAGAAAAAAAACTTGAGGAAATAAGGAATTATTTTGACAGTTTCTGAGTCAAAACAGATGACTCCTCTTTTCATCTGTTCGCTAACTACACATAGAGTCTTAGACTTCAAAAAGACAGTTGCTTGTAGATTGATTACAATATCTGCAAAGACGGTATCTAGCCTATAGCACCTAAAAGGTACCAGAATTATGGGCAACCTAAATACATGTAAACAAAGAAGGTACTTAGGAATATAAAGTCTTTCTGATGAAAATTTAGGATACCTAAAGGTGCCTGCAGGGACTGAAAAATAGTTCAGGTCTTTTCTGGATCCCATATGACTGTTTAGATGACTGAAAAAATATATGGATGCTTTTGTGTTGCCAAAAACACCCAAAGCCCAACTAATCCACACTTCAGATGTTTAAGTCCAGGAATGTAGTACTCAAAACCATATTCAGCTATTTCCTAATCCCAAAGTTGCCTAAAATCTTCACATGCCTAAAATTTTCATCATTAAAGCTCCCTATGCGCCTTCAGCTCTGATTCTGAACAAAGCCAAGAGCATTTTAGTCTTGACATGGCTGCGTAACTCAGTCGTTACTTAACTCCTTCATCTACAAACTGGACATTTCGCTATCTCAGTTGACAAGCACAAATTCAAGGGTAATCACACACGCAGGCTGCTTTCAATGAATTCTACTAAACATACCTGGGTAGATCCATCCATCATGTACTTTATGACGGTTCCTTGACTGGTGATGACTCTTGACACCTCTTGTTCTGTTTGCCTTGCCACAGATGTATATAGATGAGAGTTCTTTACCTTTTGGGGATAACTCTGCCTAACCAGAATTTGCAGAGTAGGCTGCTTGGCCTGTTCTCTTTTGGTGTCTTTGTGCTTTATGTCACCTTCTGTAACCTCATGTTCCTTCTCTCCACTTTTCATAACCTCTTCCTCCTTTGCTTCATTTGCTTCAGTCTCACCTTTCTCAACCTTCTCTGCCTTGGCTTCATCTGCTTTGGCCCCACTTTTCTTTACCACCTCTTTCTCAGCTTCAGCTGTAGTGGCTTCACCTTTCAAATCTAAAAACAAATTCTGAATTACTTAATACTGTGTAGCACACATTCAAGCAGTGCTAAACACCCAGCATCATGGTGTCTACAGAAGGTATGCAACTTTACATGAGTAAGACTAACCCTCCTTAGCTTCCTCTGTAATCCACAGAGTAAGGGACAGACTCTGTTTTTCAGAGAACAATTCAAAGCAGTCATCTACTCAGAAACTCTGCATCCTCCTGTGGAAGTGTATGTCTTTCCAAATGAAAACGAGGGAAATTTGAAGATGGATCTATTACAGATTCTGAATTTTTGGAAGACTGACATCAGGTGAGAAGAATTTCCTAATTGCCCATAAAGGTGAAAAAAGTTATAGAATCACAGAATCATAGAATAGTTTGGGTTGGAAGGGACCTCTAAAGGTCATCTAATCCAACCCCCCTGCCATGGGCAGGGACATCTTCAACAAGATCAACTTGCTCAGAGCCCCGTCCAACCTGACCTTGAATGTTTCCAGGCATGGGGCATTCACTACCTCTCTGGGCAACCTGGGCCAGTGTTTCACCACCCTCAGCGTAAAAAATGTCTTCCTTCTATCTAGTCTAAATCTACCCCCCTTTAGTTTAAAGCCATTCCCCCTTGTCCTGTTGCAACAGGCCCTGCTAAAAAGTTTGCCGCCATCTTTTTTATAAGCCCCCTTTAAGTACTGATAGG
Organism: Pygoscelis adeliae; assembly: GCF_000699105.1. Classification (NCBI taxonomy): domain Eukaryota; kingdom Metazoa; phylum Chordata; class Aves; order Sphenisciformes; family Spheniscidae; genus Pygoscelis; species Pygoscelis adeliae. The sequence goes on along the minus strand of NW_008824032.1, from coordinate 2,461,971 downwards.
CTGCAATAAGGTCTCCCCGAAGCCTTCTCTTCTCTAGGCTGAACAACCCCAACTCTCTCAGCCTTTCTTTATAGGAGAGGTGTTCCATCCCCCTGATCGTTTTCGTGGCCCTCTTCTGGACCTGCTCCAACAGTCTGTGTCTTTCTTATGCTGAGGGCTCCAGAGCTGGACACAGTTACTGAGTTTCACCAAGTTTGAGTTTGTATAGAAACTGAAGTTAGATATTTTGTCTACTTGAACAAATAAGGTTTTTAGATTAAATTATGGCAGTATGTGAATGTGCTAGTGAGTATAATTGTGGTAGTTGTGTCAAGAGACTACATCTATGCGTCCGTGATTGCTCTGTTCACCTCAACTATTCAGCATTTCAACTCATGCTCCTTGCCAAAAAACTATGTATGTTTGAAAACCCTCTGCACCCTCTTTACTTCATACCAGATTGATCAGAGCACATTTACCCTAAACTGGCAAAATGTGCCAAGCTGGCTGCATCCGCAGGGGCATTACTAGCAAAGACAGAGATGTGATCATCCCACTCTACTCAATGCTTGTCAGGCTGCACCTGGAGTACTGTGTCCAATTCTGGTCCCCACAATTCAAGAAAGATGGGGACAGACTGGAGAGGGTCCAAAGGAGGGCCACAGAGGTGATCAAAGGGCTGGAGAATCTGTCTATGAGGAGAGCCTGAAGGAGTTAGGTCTCTTCTCCCTGGAGAAGGCTCAGGGGGCACCTCATCACAGTGTTCCAGTACTTAAAGGGCAGCTACAAAGAGGACAGAGGCTGTCTCTTCACAAGGAGCCATATGGAGAAGACAATGGACAATGGGTACAAGTTGCACCAGGAGAGGTTTCATCTCAATATAAGAAAATTTTTTTTCAGTGAGAACAATCACTCACTGGAACAACCTGCCCAGGGATGTGGTAGAGACCCCATTGCTGTAGGTTTTCAAGATGCAATTGGACAGGGTGCTAGATAATCTCATCTAGGCTCACTTTTCCACAAAAGATTGGACCAGATGATCTTTTGAGGTCCCTTCCAACCTGGGCTGTTCTATGATTTTGATATTAAAAGGAAAGAGATGTCCGAGAAGAAAATTGAGGGAAGCTTTTACTAGCAATTGAGGTCTATGTGGCTGGGGGAAAAAAAAAAATCAAGACATTCCCCTCTCACATTATTATAAATTTGTGCTGGATCCTTGTGCACCATACTACATTTATTAATGCTATCTAATACAAATTTCTTATTTTTTATTAATTCGTATACACTGGACTTAACCACTTAGCTGGTTTCTAAGAGGCATGTTGTTTCATCAGTTGCCAGGAAGACAAATGATTCTGCTGTTTTTTATGCAACAGCTCATGCACAGGGTGTGTTGGAATTACTGCTGGCATGTACTTGGTGTGTGTGATAAATCTGGTTTATTCCTGGATATGGGCACCTCTGCAGTTGTGCTGATCTATTTTCACATACTCAATAGTTCCAGTACAGCCTGGGCTGGACAGATTTGCTGCACATAGGCTTTAAATGACATCTGTAGGTAGCTGTTTTTAAAACTGACCAGATGACAACAGCAAAATTCACATTTGTCTGCTTCAAAATGTAATGGTGTGACTACAAAAATCCAAGATTTACTACAGTTTACAGTATGCAAAGATGAACCTTGTGCTGGTTTTCAAAAACACTAGGAAATGGAATCATTGCAGAAAGACGTCACGCACAGAAAGTTAGAAGTACCTATATAGCCTATGGGTCTTCAAAAGGAAATTCAACGATAAGGGCAGAAAGGCTAATGACCAACTTCTCTATGTACTGAATGGCATAAACCAAAGGTCTTATGTGAAGTAATTCCTGCTTGAAACTGATCATATCTTTTAGAAAAGCAGCAAAACCTGACTGTAAAATATCCAGTAGCAGTGAGTCCATCACAGCCTGGGTTAGTTTTGTTAATCATTCTTACCATTAAAAAATGAGTATAACTTAAATCTAGTATAAAGTACTACTTTTCAGTTTCAAGCCCCTGAAATTTGTAATACCTCTGTATGCTGTGTTTATAAACTCTCTGTTTACAAACTAACACCAAAATTCTGTTTCCTTTGTACTTCCAGACTGGCACCAGCGACTCCTTTGACGTTTTCTTCGGTAATTAAATTGAGTCCTCTGGTGACATAACTCACTATAAGATACATCTTCAATGCTTTAATCATTATTGTCACTCTTCCCTGAATCTTTCAAAATTGCAACATCTTGTCTTGTGGACTTAAGAACAGTACATACAATTCCAAAGGAGGTGCAGATATAGTAACATAACAATCTTCCTGTTATCAGTCAAGATTTCTCGATATATATGCATTTATGAATTGGATTTGCTCATTTTTCTTTAGTATTTCAATATACATGCATATTCAACGGATTATCCAACATGGCTCCCAAGTGCTTTTTAGGGTTGCTGCTTCCCCGCCCCCAAGCTGTTACATCCAACAACCTGTAATTCTAGATTTTACATTTGTTTGAATTAAAACACATTATTTACGTTGCAAATACTATTAAATAGACATTATGACAGACTTAGCAATCTGAGATGTTAAAAAAATTCATATTGTTACATCTAAATCCATCAAGGCGGAAATAATTTTCTTCTGTAATTTTAACTTCTTTTAAATTTCCTTACTTTGCATTGGCTCAGAAAACTAACCTCCAAAACTTTCACCAAGAAAAGTTAATACTAGTCCATTGGGACAGGAGACATTCAAACTTGGGAAAGCAAGAGCATTTGACATCACTTGTGTTTGGGAAGCTGATTCTTCCATTTCCATCTACAGAATGAAATATGAATTAGTTTTATTCTACATTTTTAAAAGAATAAAGAAAAAAATTATACTACAGATTTCAGTTGTAACAAAACATTTAAAAAATAGTGCTTTCTACCACTCATTTTTAACATTTTGAGAGTTTATGGATTCTGAAGTGGAAACATTAGCTTATTTTCTTTGATTATGCTATCTTCTTTCATTCCTCTTTATTAACCCTTGAAGAACAACTCTTCCTAACTTTATTCATTGCTATCTTGTGCACAGTGTCAAGATGAGATGCCAATAAATGGATAGTGTGAAGCAGAACAGCGTGAAATAATTCTTGAAGTTGCACATCAGTTATTTTGCCTATAATCATTAAAAGACCACAAAAGATAAGCAAAGCTATACTTCCAGCCTGCTGGAAATACAGCACTGACTTGAGAAAAGGGATAGGAAGGAATGTTTGGCAGTCAAAATGTGTAATTCTCTTTGCACTGCTCTGTAGTGGAAACTATTCTAATGTCTAGAAAAGATGAGGTTTACCTAAGTCTGAAGACCCTGGAACATCTGGAAAAAATACAACAATGGACCCTTTGATGTCATCCCCCAGAAAACCTATGTGACAATGAACTACACTATGCCAGTAGTCATAAGACGAAAACAGTTTTGGGTTGCAGACAGAGGTAACAGAGAGAACTTATCCTGGCATTGACCCGTATTCTTGATTTTTAGGAATAGAAATACAGGGAAAAATTGGCAGATGTTTTGCCACCTGTTTTTCAGCATAAAGGATGCTGTACATTTTATGGTTACTTTACACAGTATTACTGGGTAATTAAGGCTATCCTCAGTATCCTAAGATCGTAGTCACAGGATCATGGAGTAGAAGCCGGGGTATAGGGTAGAATAGGGTAGAAGTAACCCTCAGTTGTCATCTACTTCTTCCTGTCTAACGGTAAAAAAAAAAAAAAAAAAAAATCAAGTATGTCTATATTGTTAGAGAAAACTTTTAATGTAACCTATTCTAAAAACTTCCAGGACTGGAGGTTTCCCGGCTATCTGTTCCAGTGCTTTACCTTGACTAACCTTACTGACATTTTCCTATTGGTTAGCCTGAATCTCTCTTGCAAAAAATTTGTTTATTTCTGATTATTTCTTCTAATTATATGGGTAGCATAAGAGATGACACTGTCCCTTTAGGTCTTTACAGAAGGCTATTCTGTCTCTCAACTCAAGATCAAAGAAACCCAAACCAAGCCTTTTAATCTTTCTCCACCAGTCAAGTTTTCTAGACCTCTGACCTTTCTTGGTGCTTTCCTTAGAACTCTGCAGTGTGGCCCACATTTTTCTTGCAGCGCAGCATCCATAACTGGACACAATACTTCAACTGAGGCCCTACCAGCCGTGAATGGAAAATAACTTCACATATTTAGCAGGCTATACTCCTGTTTATTCACCTCAATGTGGTCTTTGCCCTTCTCACAGCAAGATGGCATTGTTGACTTATGTATAACTTGTGACCCATTGCAACTCTCAGACCTTTCTCTGTAGAACTGTTATTGGTAGAACTGTTACTCATTCTGTTTTATGTATAGCTTGTGATCCATTGCAACTCTCAGACCTTTCTCTATAGAACTATTATTGATAGAACTGTTACTCATTCTGTACATATATATTGATTATTTATATGTAACTGTAGAATCTAGCATTTATTCTTACTGAATTGAATCCTATTTTCCAGACCATGTCCATGTGAATTTGTCAAGTTCGCTTTGGATTTTAATCCTTTCCTCCAAAATGCTTGCAGACTCACACAGCTGAGTGCTGTATGCACTAATACAGATACTCTCTTTCAGAGTTTTTATTAAAACACCAAAAATGGACTGAAGACATTCTAAATTAAATAGTAAAAAGCCTTTTGGAAGAAGAGGAGGAACTTAGATGTCCTCCTGACAGAATTTTAATGGTAGGGAAATTTGTTTGTTTAGGGTTCGTTTGTACCACGCAATTGCTGTATGTTATGCTGAGTGCTGTTTGGCAACTCCCTACACCACTTTCGAAGCTCATGCTCTTTAAACACCTAGCTAAACTGGTTGAAATTAGGTCAGCAGGACTTTTTGTGGATACAGACAGAATCCATGTTGAAACAAAAGCCACAGCATTACTTCATCCACTAGATACCATGGAAGCAGCATAGCTATCTTGTGTTAGAGAGTCGTCCAAGGCTATTCCTGCAGCTCTCAGTATGCGTTCATTCTTGACGTATTCTTATTACTCACCCATCTCATTTGCTCTGTAATGGAAGCGATCTCCTGTTTTGAATAAACCTGCACTGCATTTAACCCTTCGTTTCCATATTGCCCATTCTACCTCTTCAAATAGTTCAGTCCAGCTCTGTCAACAGAATTATGATCTCCATTCAACCTCCCTTGCCAAGAGAGCTGAGAAGATAACTCATAAACCTCTCATGCATGCATAGCAAGAGTGATTTTGAGAGAAGTGGCCAAAGTAACCAGAGTAGACAAAAGACCAATTTTTCAAGACATAGTTCTGAAAAAGAGACAAATCAGATCTTTAAACCACAAGGTGGTGATTCTTTTCAGCACAGTGCCCTAGAAAATGGTAACAAGAAGTAAAGTAGAGTTTCATGAAATGCCTCTGGGATGGGAAGCCACTACAGTTGGATGAACTAGTGTTAATTTTCCATGGAGAAAGTCTGAGGAACAGGACAAAAGAGAAAACAGTGCAGGAAAAGATGGAAGACATGGTGCCACTCATGTTCTCTACATATCACCCATCATCCCGTGGAAGAAGCAGAACATAAGAGGGAGGAATGACTGGGTTAATGGAAAATAATTGGTCATGAGAAGTATTATATGCAGTAGAATGGACTTAAATTTGGCTCGGCGTGAGAACTGAGACATTTTATTAGCAGTTCTTTCTGCATCATTTCAGCCATATTTGATTAACGATGGAACCAAGTAGGGGAAAAATTAAAACACACTACTATATGCTTTAAATATTTTTGCAGTTAATGTTAAATTACATTTAACAAGCACATTATCTAGAAATGTGACCCATTTCTAAACTGATATGGCCTCCCCTACTCACATGTTTTTTATGCCAAAAAATTTTCTCATAGACCTTTGTGGAAGATGCTCAAGATTAAATGCTGTGCATTTCTGATGCACATGGTCCTGTAATTCCTGTATTACTCTGTGCTAAGTATTCAATAACAGAGATTCAGAATCTGCTTTTGAAATGTCATCCATCCTTTCCAAAGGACTGTCCTGTGATAGAAGTATTTGAGTTATAGGCAAAAGTAACTTCCTCAAGTTGCTGGTCCCTGGCTTGTGATCAGCTGGAAAGACCAAATTGCAGAGCAACCTTTTACAAAACTGTCTCCACTAATTTACTGTCTCCACTAATTTACTGGTTGGTTAGACTTTCCAATACAGGTTTTGGAAAGCACAGAAAAGTTCTCTTACTTGGTTAAACTAATTTCTAGAGCAGTTCTGGCCACTGAGATATTAATAATGTAACAGGTGTTAACTGTAAAGCCAAAATTGACAAAAGTATGTGGACCACGGAAGACACACTGCTTTACATCATGGAGTCGTAAAGGCTAGCCTTATTAACAGCTGCCACTATGTACATCTGAGAACAACTGAAAGAGTAAAACATAACCTTAGAAGCACCATAAATTGTTAGGAATTTGTTAAGGCACAGCTCAAAGCCCTCTAAGAAGAATATATGTTTCTGTTACATAAATTTATGTATTTGAATTTGTTTGTTTCTTTTCTGTGTTCATTGGATAATATCTATTCTCTCACCTTTCCTTCTTCTTGCTTTACCAGGTCATCAGGTGGTGGAGGGCCTATTTTGCTATGTCTTGCTTTTGTAGATGGCAGAGATTTTCCTGATTTTTGTTTGACGGACTTATCTTTTTTTCCTGAAGCTGATGTAACAGGAGAAATTATGGTCGGAATATGAACAGATGGGATGTTCAGAATTCTTGCTAGGACAGGATCTTTTTTATCATCTAAGGAAGGGAAAAGCAACATTTTTAATGCAATTAAGTTTCATAAATGTAGATGGACACATTTTATTTTTTAACAAGATTTTGTACACTAAATTTTACCTTAGAAATAATAACCTTGGTGAGGGAGTTTATTATTTCAGATAGAGGGACTGAATATATGAAATTATTTAGAAAGTCTTTCCATAGACTGACTACTTGTCAGCCTAAAAGGCATCTTGAAACTATTGTTTCCCACAGGTCATCACTTCTCTCTCAAAAATAGAAAATACAATTTTTTAAATTCTCTTTTACTTCCAGAATACTTAACAGGTGGGTTAATTTTGAGTCTAGTATCTAGGAGATGATCACTGTTGTTATGCTTTATCATGGGCTGATCCAGCATGGACCAACTCCAGCAGTTTTGCACTACATAGCTCTATTTGCTATAATGATTCAGAAAGATTCTGATGATCTAGACTTGCTAAGACTCTCCTAATTGTTAACGGCCAAGCATTAGGGCAGCCTGCTAAGCATGTTGACAGGAAGTAGTCACGTTACCTTCCAAAACAGTTTCTTGAAAATAAAATTAGTAAAAAATTTTTGTTTCGACAAACTGACACTTCTCTTTAATCAGAAAAACCAGCCAGCTCTAACATTAATGCTTTTTTGAAAGATTTTTTTTAATCATCTTTTCTTGCTTGAAGGCAGCCCAAGTCCCAAACCTATAACTCATGAAATAGCACCTTGTTTTCCACCCAGACAATTTAAGCAATTTAATTCTTGTTTGTTTTGGAGAACTTGTTACCTCAGATGGAGCAACTTATTATCCACATCTTAACCACATCCATATAGATAAGAACTGAAAACACCAGTGAGCAAAACATGATGATCTCTGAAACCATCTTTTGAAAATCTTTTTTTAAATAAATAAAGCAAGCTTGATTTGCTTAGTAGTTTCTACAACGTATGAAGTTTAATGACAAGTCAGTCATTTCAAGAATGTCTTTAGGAAGACTTCAAAAAATCTTTTTTTTTGTTTTGGTAAAATTACATTTTAATTCTGCTTCTTCCAATGAACAATATTGTTTAATGTGAAAACTGATACATCAGGCAAAGAAAAGTTAAATAACTCATTGACAAACTGCAAGTCATATCACATTCAGACAAAGCAGGAAAGAAATGCATCTGGAAGCATGCTAATAGAACCATTCTGGTGTGAGATCATAGCATTTTCTGTAATGCAGATGAAGTGTTAGTATATTTTTGGCTGAAAAAGATAAAAGGTAGGCCTAAGTGCTACTATGTCCACTGTTTTCAGAAAGGTTTTGGCATAGATGGTTTCAGCTCTGCAGATAAGAAAATGCAGAGGCCATCTTAAAAATAAAGTTCTAAACTACTAGAAAGGCTGCCTACATGTTCATTTGCCTTATGGATGATTCTGGATTTATGGCAACTGCAAAGGTGACTCAAAATTTAAGACACTCAGGCTAGAAGAAACTATTAGATCATCTGGTGATAAAGTTCTATTTAGGAGTCCATGGATAACAAGCCTTCCACCTCAGTTTTTAAGCCTTCAATCTCAGTTTTTGTCTTGGTGCCAGCATTAGGGAAACACACAAAAATCTGAATATATCCATGAACTTTAGGCTAAAAGGCGAAACTTAGATCACCACAAAGATTTTTGAAATCCCCGTTTTCATTAGCTGATGCATGAGAACCTGATGCTTTGTTAGGTGGCTCTGCTTTCATGTACTGAAATTTATGCTGCATGGCTTTTACAGCTTATTGGAAGTCTGAGGAAAGGCAAACAAATCTGTTTTATTTGTAATGTGCTAGAGATAAATTCTCAGCTAATTATATAAAATAGGAAAGTTTAAAGTTCTCCATGGGGTCCATTCTGATACACATTTATTAGACAGCATGGCCATGGAATAAACAAGTAGTAGTACCCATCTCCAGGTGGATGGTGAGAAGAAACAGCTGACTAAAACTTTGACAGAGCGAGTGCTCCACAGAGAAGTAGGATAGCTGAAATGAAGGATTCTGAGGCAACTGTCCAATAAAATCATTAGCGAATGTAATCCATCTTGTCAGGTGAGTATAAATATCCATGTGAACACTGCAAACTGGGTACAAGCAAATTCTTATATATAGTGAGGGTAGCTATCCTTTATAGCTACCCATGCTGTGAAGTGGAGTACACTCAGTTTCAGATTACACTACTTTCCAGAGTGCTGAATTTAGGAATAGAAGCTGTTATAGGCTCTTGACCCCTAAGGAAATTTCACCTACCCCTTTACTCTTGTTGCCCTGAAAAATGAGAACATTATGTCTGAGGGTAACAATGAAAAAGAGTGGATTATTAAGACAGAGGGAAAATGTCTTTAGAAATCTTGAGAGAGATGGGACATTCCAGAGGACTGTCAGATTAAGGAAGGTTTCCTTCCTCCTGTACACATGTGCAGATTTCTAGCACTTGGAGTTGTACTCTCATGATTTCATCAAGGCACAAAGAGCAAATGCAAGGGTTCTATAATACCGAGAGATGAAAGCCCCACAGGTGCTCAAGCAGTGCCAGATTCACAAAGCGATGAGGAGCTTACTTCTAAGTCTGGTTGTAAGGTGGTCTGAAGTTAGATTTTGGTCATGCTAGAGAAAACAAATAATAATTCAAAACTTAAACAAATATTAACATTTAACCAAGAAATTAAACAGATGCATAAAGCTGGCAGCGAGCCTGAGGCCTTCTGTCATCTTAGCTTCCCTAAAAGGAAGATGGAAGAGACAAAATGAGAAAAACAGTAAGAAAAATGAGAAAAACAATAAGAAAAATGAGAATTAGAGAGGTTTCAGAAAATTATTTCAGTAATGCAGAGAAAATGAGTAATTTGCAACCAATTTAACCAATCGTTGGAAAGAAACTGATGATTACATGGCATACCATTCTACATTAGGGATGGATGGCATATGAGAATAGTCTAAGCCAGAATATTTCTGGTCAGAATTTTTCTGAGCACTTACGATACAAACACCCACAAGGGGAATTAGACATAAGCAAGTAATTGTAGAAAACCTGCAAACAATCAAAGAATGCCAGTCAGCAGTGCTGCACTAAAGCTCAACATGGCAAGGATTATTCTAATGTAGAATAGGATGCTTATGGTAGATGTGAAAAAGCCTGAACATCACAGCTGACATGTAGGTGTTTAATTAGACATGTCTCTCTTTTATGGCAAAATACAAGTTTTCACAGTCCACTACATTGTGGATGCTCTCTTGGCCCAAGTTTAAAAAGTCCTTTCTTAGTAATTAATTTTCTAAAATGTATTTGAATAATTAAAACTGAGTGTATAGTCCACACAAAGATGCATTCAATTAAATGTTTTCATATTTTAAGAGCTGAAAAATGCTGGGATTATTTTCTGATTAGAGGAGGGTTTCACTTTTATACATATGATGGTTTCAGTGGCCTTTCAAATGTAATGGAAACAAAAAGCTCTTGGTAAAAGCAGACGCTATTTTCATTGTGGTTTTGTGAAGCAATTGCTTCCAGTTGGTGAATGTGTTTATTGAAAGGCTGAGAGAAATCCCTCATTATGTCTGCACAACTGTAACCTAAAGTCCAACTCCTAATGTAAAATGAAAGTTCCATAATCACCTATATAAGTTTACAAAAATATTATTTCTTGGAAAACCAAGAAGACTCCTCAGCAAATCACATTTTCTTTGGCTCAAATTAATTGGCTGATTGTGCTGGGCTACTTAATAACAATACTTGCAAGTTTCTCCCTCCACTGCTCTGTTTTCACAGTAAGTAAAAAAAGCATGGAGACCTCCCTCCATTTTGAAATCTGAATCATAGAATATTCTTGACAACGTAATCTCATCTTGAGCCTTGCTGAAAATTCCCCACCATGTAGTAACAGCTGCTGAGAAAGGCAGAGTTGCATGCAACAAATTATTGGGTTACAGGCAAAGAGAAGAAAAAAAAAAAAAAAGAAAAAAAAAAGAATTCCCCCTATGGTTCTCAAATATCCTCTTCTATTTGCTTACTTTACCTGCTGTCTTCCCTGTAGGTCCATAATAGCTCAGGGACAGCTGGATTCCATTTTCCAAGGTGGCTGAAAAAGATCCAAACTTGCTCACAGCTTTCTTTTGATTTTTCAATTTTCCTTTAAAAAAAATTAGAATGAATTTTAAAGATAGCAACACATACCAGAACCACCTGACCTGCAAACCAATGACTGGTGTAAACGGTGGCACCTCAATGTGGATGACTAACCTGTAAAATAGATTAATATAGGACAGTGAAAACTTTATCATTCCACTCATAGGGTAGTATATAATAGTCAGTTTCATGTAATACAGCTGTGATTTTTCATCTAGAAATTGCATTCTAATTAGCTAGGTGTGTAAAAACAGGTTTAATAGCAACAACTAGTGAAAAGTCTTTGTGAATTTAAAGAGCAAAAGAACCTAGTTCTGGAGTCAAGGATCCTTGTTTCTGTTCCCTACTTGGCTGACAAGAATGCTGAACTGCTCACTTCTATCATAGAATCATAGAATCATTAAGGTTGGAAAAGACCTCTAAGATCGAGTCCAACCGTCAACCCAACACCACCATGCCCACTAAACCATCACATGTGGCCTATGCAGTATTAAAAGTCACTGTCTCTCAGGTATCGTCACAGGGACTGTATCTTGAGGATAAAGTAAAAGAAAGGAGAAAAAGTTGAGAAATTAGATCCAAAGATATGTCTGGAATTTGTGAAAGTGGATCAGGAGACAAGCTCACTTAGGGGTGCAGGACGTGATGTCACATGATGGGTACTTGATCCTTGAGAACCACATGAACTATGCAAGGTAACACCTCTGAGACAGTGACACTGGATCCTACCTTGCCTCTAGTTCAACTCCTACTGCCTTAAAGAAAGGTTCTGCTGGTAAGAGGAAATCCTTGGGATTTCCGGTATGGAGAACAGCTTCTTAAAACTGCGAGGAGCAGCAGAGAAGACTACAAAAGAAGGTTAAGGCAGGCACCCAACACCTAGCCATCTCCCAGTTCTTTCATCAACAAGGCACACATGCTGAGACCTCATCTGCTCCTATTTACTGTCTGCCATTGCAATGTTGATTGGTGACTCTGCACCTGCAGGATGCTGTTTTGCCATTTTGACTGCATTAAAAGCTCACCATTGTACCATTCAGCCACTGCAAAGTATCAGAGTGAATTGATTCTTCTCTTTCTTACTGCCTTTCTATAAGTTACTCCTGTTTACACAGGAGGAATGCCTCTCACTCGTGCCAAGTGAATACAACTTGCCTCAGATGCTAGCACACTGGTGACTGAATGTACCATTTGGCAGACCCCAGAATGATGCAGGACTACTTTCAGAAGGGCAGACAAGAAACATCTCATCTGTGGAAGGGTTGCAAGTTTTCTATTCAGACAACCTACAATTGCATCAATGGTGGCAGTTGAAGCCAAGGACAGGAGCAAGAGCAGGATGTTTTCTAACACTGATGAAGATCAAAAGAGCTAACACACCTACCAAAAGTTATACTTTTCCAATACTCTTCAGTTCAGTAAGGGCAATTCCATAGTGCTTTTGGCAAACATATACACAAATCTTTACAGGCTGGCGTCCTTCTTGGAAACACACTCACCTGGATTCAGAAAAGACTTGGATTCAATGCTCTCTGAGTGTTAGCAACATGTCAACCAGCAGTAGAAGTCACTGAACTGCAGAAAGATCTGTTTCTACGGAAAAGGTCTTGAGGAGGCACTAATGCTAGCCATCTGACCCACAAAAGGAGGTCCAGTTCCAAGGCGGAAATCTTCACATTCAAGGGCAGACATTTATTCTGGTCACAATGGACATGATTCAGTTTGCATCTTCTTAGGCTTTCCCAGGCCACATTAAGATCTGAAGGAGTCCTCCACTAAAGAATAAAATTCTTTTCTTGAGGAATGGTGACTCTTTTCATTGATTTCCTTGCTTTGGAAAAGAGACTGGTTTGCACCTGTTGACCTGTATTGTGCTTCTACATCTTGGTAAGATCTCTCTACGTGGTGCTTAAGTCAGTCAACTGGATTTTTACTTCTATTTACAGAACACTGATCTTATTTACCCTCTGCCATTAGTAGGAATTTATTTTGTGTTAGTTGATACAGTTTGCATCCAATTACTAAATATGTCAAACTATTAATTCTTTACATCAGTGATGTCAATCCACTAACCTGATCTAATTTTCTGTTCTTCCTTAATTTCTTGCACTTCGATTTCTTTTAAGTTTTTCTTGGGGTCTGTGATATGAATGAAGAAATTGTGGTTGTCTTTTATCACTTTCACCTTTACCAAAGTTAGATCTGCAAAGCAACGGGATACTATTATTACTCCCAAAAGGCTTCAGAACTGCCCCATGCCCAAAAAAATCCCTCCACCTGCAACTATAAAGCACACAAAAAGAAAATTGCTCAGAAGTGGACTGAATTGCTTAGCAGTGGACCAAGACAACAAAATTAAGGTTAGCTGAGTTTAGACTAAATATTCAAAAACTTCATGACAATTAGATCTGAGAGGCTGCAGAATAACCCCGTTGCTTAGATATATTGCATTTGACTGGACAAATTATTGGAACATGCATTCTCGGAATACCATGCATTGGTTGCCATTGAACAGATAAACACAAACTGATTTTTCTCCATTTCCAGTTTTCTGGTACTTTATTTATCTATCACTCGTTAACATACTACAGCAAAATGTAAACATTAGTAGTGATAGAGGCTAATATGGAATTACATGGCACTGTCACAACGTCTTTAACTGAATTTCTATTACTGAGACATGAAAAAGCATTTATGGATCAAGAAACTATGCCATCAGTTAGTAACCAAGTCAAAGCAACACATAAAGAATTGAAGAATCACCTTTTACAAACTCTATCTTCTCTACTTGAATCTGTCCTCCATCAGATGGGAAAAGATATTGATTGGTTCCTGATACTTGAATGAGATCCTCCCCTGTATTGTAGCCAAGAAACTGGAAAAACAAGTTTTAGATTACACGTAAATGAGAAAGGCAGAAGCCATGAAAGAGGCAAATGAAGGACAGATCATAAGGATCCCACTGTTCTAGTCAACATATTTTTCTTAAGATACTTAACGAATGTAATAACTATTTTAGCAAATAAATAGCATGTTATCCTCATATCCAAATAATTTGTCAGTTACTAATTGAAGTAACCTGTTACACATAAGAGCAGAATCTGGTCCTTCAGGGGCATGGAGCCATCGTGGAAACTGAAGAGTAGCAAGTAGACTGGTGGCTTAACATATAATGGGAAGGAAAGAAAAATTCTGGCCAAGTACAAAGAGACAAAGCACAATGCCATGGGATCAGATAAAGGGCAGATAAAGATTCAGCTTTCCACCCTCTAGATTTTGGAATTCAGACACTGTAAATCTGATTCTTAGATTGCTGTACCTTCCAAACAGCCACAAATTGGCATAAATTAGGTGAGTGCACTCAAGTAAGTTCAGATTGAAATGTTATATATCTCCAAGTCTGAAGTCTGTACTCAAGCAAGTTTAGCCTAAATTTATTGACTTACGCAAGATTTGAATGCAATGCTTAGACTCTGCAAATATAAAGCAGCGCAAACTGTCTAAAAACTGCTTGGACACAACTAGTGAAGAGTTCCCTCTGTAAGAAATATCCCTCTGTTAATATAACAGGCAGAATAGCTTGTATTAGGGCACTCCAAGAACATCGAATACTGTGTTCAGTTTTGGGCCCCTCACTACAAGAAGGACGTCGAGGTGCTGGAGCGTGTCCAGAGAAGGGCAACGAGGCTGGTGAAGGGTCTGGAGAACAAGTCTTATGAGGAGCGGCCGAGGGAACTGGGGTTGTTTAGCCTGGAGAAGAGGAGGCTGAGGGGAGACCTCATCACTCTCTACAACTACCTGAAAGGAGGTTGTAGCGAGGTTGGTGTCGGTCTCTTCTCCCAAGTAACTAGCGATAGGGTGAGAGGAAATGGCCTCAAGTTGCACCAGGGGAGGTTTAGATTGGACATGAGGAAAAATTTCTTTACTGAAAGAGTGGTTAAACATTGGAACAGGCTGGCCAGGGGAGTGGTTGAGTCACCATCCCTGGAGGTATTTAAAAGACATGTAGATGAGGTGCTTAGGGACATGGTTTAGTGGGCATGGTGGTGTTGGGTTGACGGTTGGACTCGATGATCTTAGAGGCCTCTTCCAACCTTAATGATTCTATGAATTTTGAAACAGGAAATGGAAGAAACAGTGAACTCCTTTTACCTGATTTCCAATGTGGACAGCCAAAACTTCAACTAGGTCTAGCAGTCCCCGAATATGGGAGTTGGAACAGGTCTTTATGTTCCCCTTTCCTACCCTCTCCCATGAAAATCACATTTTAGGCAAAATTCATCCCATAAATATGTTTTCCATGGGCACAAAACCACGATCAACTTATCTTTGTGTTCATGTCATATACACTAAAAACCATCCAAGTTAATTGAATGGTCTTGTGTAGGATAACCTTAAACATCAGAAATTGCTTTCCAAAACTTTTAGGAAAGGATCTGCTGCTAAAATGATGGCATGAAAAAAGACCTAGTTAGGCTTAATTTACCCTGAACTCCAGTTTCACAACGGATAATAGCTTTGCTGTAATCTTGACTCTATATATAAATAGTTAGCACTTTCCTAACATGGTGCAATAATACAACTCCTTACCTTATAAACTTTCTCAGAATGTGGTTCTGGGACGCTGTGATCTTCCTCAAGTTCAGGGGCTTTTGCTGGTTCATCTTTAAACTTCTCTTTGGAAGATTTCTTGTTGGAACCTTTACTTTCTTCATGTATTATTATCTCGTGTCCTTTCGTTTTACCTCCCAAATATTCTTTTTTTCCTTTTTTTGCTTCCTGAAGTTGTTCTTCCTCCAGTAATCGGTCCTGCTCCTCCTTCCAAGCCTACATTAAATGTTAGGAATTCAAATGACTGTAGTTCTCTTTGTATTACAAGATATTTCATATGTGCATGCTGAAAAGAGTACAAGTAAACAAACTCAAAGGAACCAATGTTCTAAGTCACTCACATGTTTTCCAAATGTGTCTACAGTTTTACAGTATTACACACTATATTTTGCATAAGATTACTGACTCATTCAATCCACAGGATCAGTCATTCTTGACCACAGGAGATATATCAGATGATTATTTGTATCTTACACATTCAGTCATAAACAAATTATTTTGTTGTGCACTTTTCCACAATGTTTATCACCAAATCAGAACGCATCACTGGTATTAGTTTATTCCCAAAATGCAACTGTGAGATAAAATTATTTTATTCTTTTACAGAAAGAAGAATGAGGTATCAATGCCAGAAATATCAACTTGTATCAGGAAGACAACAAGAGACACCCGAAATTTTCCATAGTATTTAGGGCTTTGTAGCATTTTATATTCTAAGCATACCAAAGCACAAGCATGTCTGTGGAAGAAATGGTAAGCATTCATAGTTACAAGTTAAGCATTAGCCTATCTTGAGCCGTGCCAGCTCAAGTTGAGTACCCAGGAACTGGTTAACACCATTCCATATCTACATTCCAATATCAGTCCTTTAAGTGCAGAGCAATACACACTGTAAGAAAGATAAGACATACTATGGCTGTGAGGAGTCAAAAAAAGCAGGAGAGTACAACATCAATTAAGCTAGATTTGTGCAAAGTAACAGATAATGCCAATGCTAAGACTTAAAAAACGTGTGCTTAACTCCTACCTCAGCCAGAAACTTACTGTGTGAACCTAAGCAAGTCAATTAATCTGTAGTGCATGACCGTGCTCTACATCTATAAAATGGGATTCTCTGTCATAAGGGAACTCTGAGGTACCATATTTACATTCCTTAATTTCAAAGAGATGTAGATAGTGAAAGTAGGAGTTGGGTACATAAGTACTTCCATGAATGTGGGTCTTATGTTTTCATAGCTTTATAACCAGAAAACTTCAACGAGAAGTAGGATATTATACATAACTCTCATTTCCTAGTTCTGCAATTATGAATTGCTTTTGGAATGTCTAGTCTAACTCCAAACAGTCTTCCCTTAAGAAAATAACATAATATAACTGTATCAATAAGGAATAAATTAAAGAAAAAAAGACATAAAATATACAAAAAATAGCCAAGAGCAGAAAAACTAAGAGGACTGAGTCAAGTTTATGTAAGAATGAAGGCTTACCTTCCTGGGAAAGCAATGTTATTTAGTCCATTTCAGAAACATACATATTTTTGCCTCACCTTTAGAGAACCTTCTCTGATAAAAGGACTTTTTTCATCGTTGGATTGAGATTCTGGAATAGTCTCCATTATGTTCTCAGGTCCTGACATGCTGCCTTTAAGAAATGAAAGGGGAATAAATGAGTTTACATGAAAATTGAATAATTAAAAACAAAAAGGAAAAATAAAAATAAAAGAAGCACAAGTAAATTAAAAAATATATATTTGTAAACAGTAAAAGTATAAAAGTAGAATAAAATGTTAAATATTTTTAGAGATAAAATAGAAAGACTGTTCAGGTTAGAAGAAACTTATCTGACAAATAGTATTATTTGATAGTCATAACTGGGGACCAAACATGCTAAACAATATATCAACATATTTAAAGACTCACTCTCTACTTCTTCCTATTGAAGGCTTTGCTCCTCCAACAAGTTTTTTTTTTTTAATGCAGATGAGCAATGCTGAATAAACAATAAGCAGTATTTATTATTTTTGCTACTACCACTGTTCCAGAATTCAGATCCAGTGCTTTAACCAGCTCACCAAATGCCAGAACAAGCTCAATACCAGAATCATAGATACTCCAACCTTTCGAGTCAAAAAAGTGAATAAATGCTGTCTGAACCTTCAAACCTTCACTAAAGAAACACCATATCCCCTGTTTACTATTAGGGCTTTATAGCATCTATGACTCATGAAAAGGGTATCTCTCTAGGTGTGTGGTTTTATATCATGCTTGGATACCCATCATGCTAGAAAAGATAAATTAAAGTACACTATTGGAAACGTCTACTTACATTACTTTGTTTTAAAAAGTAAAAATTGCAGTGTGGGTTACAGCACTGCCAGTGAAATTGAAATCACCTAAATACACTGTTGCCCATCTGCATGTCCCAGCTAGAGGTGATTATCTTCTTTCAGCAAGTGAACTTCTCTATGAATCATATCTGTCATGAGGCACCAGATGGGCAAGACTCAATCTAGCTCCTGTGACAGCTAGATAGGTACAAATTATGATTTAGAAGTCATAACTGTCCTTTCGGTTTCCAAACTATAATCAGACATGTTAATTGGGTTGAGGAATAACATTCCTATTTTTGTAAATGCTAATTGCTAGTACTAGAAGGTTTCAAAGTGCCTTCTCAAAGAAGGTGAGACTAAATATCAATGTAAGGCTAAATATCAACAAATCCTTGTTAATAACATTTAAATACACAAATAGACAATTTGGACAAAAGTTCTCTTTTGACAAAAGGGGTTTTCAGATTTTGCTGCCTGCTCAACAGTTACTGTATGAACTGCTTACACTTTTCACTATCCAAAATCTTGCTTGTAATTAAAGTTTGCTCTGCAGTCTAGTCAATTCCAGTTTCCAGTTTTAGCTTCTAGCCCACAGCTTCTGACTTCCAGCTTTTATCCTGCCCTTTTAAAAAGGAATTTTCCTGAACCGTGTTGCCAATTTTAACTACTGCTCATCTCTTCATAGGTTCAGTTATCTAAACAGAGATTTGTATTTATATCTAATCCTTAAATAAACACAGCTACTGTAAATGTAAATTGACATTAAAGGTCTCCATTTTCAGAACAGAGGATGATGCAGAATATTTAAATATGTGTATTTAATTCATTTCAAAACATATTTAAGTCTATACAGATGACAAAACAAGGTTACCCTATGAAAAAATATATGCAGTTCTGCTCTGAACAACTTTGGGTCTCAGCACTCAACATGAAAATTGAATTTTCTAGGATAAAACAAAAAGATACCTACTTTTGGCTTTCTTAGGGAAGCCAGGTTTTTTGACAGCACATGCAGACAATTCAAAAGGTCCTTCTGCCATGGCTTTTTCCAGTTTAAGAGACTCTATTTCCTTAGCCATCTTCTCTTCTTGATATTTTACTTCCTCCTCTTTCACCCAGTCTTCAATTGAGTTGGCCACCAGCTCGAGATAGTTCCTGAAAAGCACAACATTCCTCTATTTACCGCAATACAGTTTTCACTAATATGATTTCAGGTCAAACAAGATCACTTGGCTTCTCAGTTTCTTATATAAATATTATTCTATAACCTTTGAGAGAAGGCTTGCATTTGACAGGGTTTCGCTCAGTTTTTACAGAAGCTGGTACTTTTGCCTGGCTGGTATTTGCTTAATATATCTTATGTTTGGGATTTTGGTTCTCCTTTCTGCAGAGATATTAGAAACTTGTCTTCCATAGAACGCCTGCCCTCAAAGAAAATCCAGAAAGTCAGAAAACATGGAGACATTCAGTTTAAGAAAGGTTGAAACTAATTCTGCTCCTCACTGGTTTACCACCAGGATATTTTCTTAGTTGCTTTTGATTTATGTTGTCTTTTAGAATACACTTCATTTGTTTGTTCAGCAACTGAGGAGGTATTACTCTATTTAATTTCTAGCTCTTCTTTATTGGTGTGACAAGAAAGGTGCTTGGAAATTGTTATCCAAATCCAGATTAGAGAATCAATGCACTGTAGCCTGGCGTAAATTAAGAATATTCACAATTAACTGTTGAATGACAAACTGATCCAGAGTTTGCAGCTGGTATCGGTAGTTGCCTTGTCTCATCTTCCCAAGGTGTCTGACATGACTGCTAAAATAGTTCATTGTGAACAGCTGCTTCCAAGGTAGGATGAAGCCTGGAAGTCTTGTATGCAGTTGTCACTCAACCCCTTGTTTGGAGTGTTATCCTAATTCTTTAAAGTAAAGTTCTTCACGTGTGCAAAACTGAAAGGGGCCTTTAAAGAATGCATAAGATTCAGTTGTTGTATCTTCACAATGTTTTGCATTTATAAGTTCAAGACGATTCAATTGTACCTCATGACAGTTTTAAAGTTCTTATTGCAGCATTACATTGTATGTCCAAGAGAATTAATATGTAGGCTATCTACACAGACTGGAGATGTATACACTTCATGTACAGCTTAAAGATACACAAGTCTCTCACAGCTCCTGCAATGTACGTGGAGCCTGCTTTGGGAGACTTGCATGGAGAAACTGTTGATCACACACTCCGTAGGGACAAGGTGACTCCGGTTGTATCTGAAGAAAAGTGTACAAGCTATAAAAACAAAGGTGTTGAAAACAAAAGGCAAAACTAGGTTGGAACCTAGAGTTGCCAGTACTGGAATAACTTGAAGATGAATATACGTTATAAATAAAAAAGAGATTATTCGCATGGAAAATATTTTAGGGCAATGAAACGGTCATTCAAAGTCAAAAATACACATTCTATTAATATGTATTCTGATGTCACTACTGCCAATGTCTGACTCAGAATCATTTCTCAGAAAGGATTATTCTTTTCCAGTAACTTGTGTAATGTGTTTACTATGAAACAGTAAACAAATGTCATTAAGATTAACTTTGAGCAAAAGAATAGTTTTGATAATGTCTGAATTCATTTGGCTTCCTCTTAGAGCGGCCACTTATCCTAACCAGAGTTGAAATGTTTTATACACACACATATCACTGCAGGTACATGTGTACCTGCCTTTGGATCCCCTTAGTAGCATCCATTGGATTTCATGGGTAGCCTCCTGCTGCCTACCCTTTGAACAGCACAATTCCTGAATTTTTGGATGTTCTACATGAACTACAGGACCTGATATCCATAGAGAAAAAGGAAGGGTAACTGGGATCTCCAGGAGCAAAAGCTGCTGCAACGTAAGAAATTTAATTTCCCCCTCGCATGAGAATTTGCTGTAACAGGACCCACTGTAACCAACTGATTAGCAGGTAACAGAAGTATATTCCAGACAGCAACTATGGAACAACCCGACAAAGCGTGTCTGTGGTCTGTAAGATGTCACAATCAAGAAGTAACAAAGGTAGAGAACTCCTAACAGAGAGATAGTCAAGCACAGCATCTGTTGTGTATTTATAACTCTCCTGTGGTGAAAATGTGACTCTTAAATATATCCCAAAAATTAGAATGATAGTAATTTTAATAAAAGGAAAATCAATAAATTATTACTAAACTCATCAGGAGCCAGTTATTTCATACAAAGGTAAAAACCAGTAATACTACTGCTTAATCAATAAGTAGGGTTTGTGCCTGTTTCTGGCAACTTAGTGGGATCTGGAAGCTAATGCAGGCAACAGCTTGAAGCACCCCAGGTATTTAAAGACTGTCTTCCACAGAAGTGTTATGTTGCTTGGAAACATACACTAGCAAGTATTTATGATACTTTGTCTGGAAATCTGAAATGATCTTTAGCAAAAAGGTTGAATAAGGTCAGAAATTGTGCTGATTATTTCACAGCCAAAAGGCAGGTATAGATGCCACATAACAGAACCAAACGAGAGCCCATAGCTCTTCAAAGATGCTAAGTAGCATACATAGCAGTGACATTGGATATTTCTATGAAACAAGAGCAAAGCCAAACCTTATTACCTTTCATGCCACTCCATGTAAGGAGTTTCTTTAGGAACTCCTTGCTGCTTTGAAACAGAAACCGATGAAGTGTCACTGAACAAAGATGGCATGCCCCAAGCAGAAGCTATCTTTAATGTCTAAGCTTTGTTTCCAGTGTATGTGGAAGAGTAAGAAGGAGAAAGCATATAGCTATTCCATCCTCAACTGAATTATAATGCATCTACCAGAGAACATGCTTCATTCCTTCTTTGGATGCAAAATTAGCAACTTTTGTTTTGCAGGTATCAAGAGCTCTTCCCATTTTTCAACTGGCCTTGAATTGACTATTTCAATGCCCTTTCAAGGTGACGAGCCAAATCGTGATAGGACCCCACAGATGAAGAGTTGTTGTTTCAAGGATAAACGCTTCCTGAGATGGTCTGCTTCCTCACTATCTGCTCCTACAGACAACACAACAACAATATGCGATTGAGATGAGCTGTTACTCAGTGTATGTAAACACCAAGTGACATGTTAGATGTACTAGGGTATGTGACCTGGTCTCCAGTGTCTGTTCCAAAAGAGTATGGGTCTCCTCTGGGTCTCATGTCATATGTGTCAGCCCTGTGCAGACATCTCAGAAACACCAGGCAGCTAAACTGGCACCAGGTGTTTATGTTTAAGCAACTTGAATCAGGCCTTTAATGTCCAGTGCCCCAAAGAAGAGTAAGAACAGCTGGCAAAGTAAACAGTTCTAGGCTCCAATAGACTTTTGAATAAGGTCAGAAATAGAGGGAGACCACTGACCCTCTGCCTGGATCTGTCTGAATGCAAGACACAGGTTTATTTGAACACACCATCTTTCACTATCTTTTGGGGAAGATTTCAGCTGTTATATACATGCAAAAAATTGACTGACCCCACATTTAGTGGATTTGCCCAACAACCACAAAACAGCCAGCATTTTCTCCAAGGAACTTTGTGTTTCTGCTGGTAAATCTCTTCTGGCTCTGGTCCCAGTCACTGCTAATCACAACAGTTTCTTTTCATGGAAAATAATCTAAGTCCAAGTGCCTGGAAAGCTGAGACAGACTCACACAGAGTTCCTTGACTGAGCGCAAAGATACAAAATTCAATAAAAATATGTCTTCAGGAAGGCACACTTTGCCTATTTAGCATTCAAACCTGTTCAAATATATAGGTACCAACAAAAGTTGCTATTAGAAGATTCCTATATTCTGACAAATGAGGCACTGCACTTAGAAAGGGATGCCTGCAAACAAGTTGGGGGGGGGTGTTGTCCACTGGATAATTTGCTTGAAATTCTATTTGATAAATCGAATCTAATTAATCCATAGAGCACCAGAGTGACATGGTAAAAGATAGCTCAGCTGTCTCTCTGTGGCATTATAGTTTCTTTACATATCAGTACATGCACACATATTCTATTCTCGGTCAATTATTTGGAATAGCAGTTAGGTCCACATCATCATTTATATCACTGTTTCAGTGCAAAAAAGTATTCCAAAATGAACAGGTCCACTGACAAAAGCTGTAATAGTGGACACATCAATCTCTTGCATACCCCTAACTGGTAAGCAGATAGTGACAAGGAAATAAGAAGAATGTGGTATTCTGTGAAAAAATTATTCTAATATCAATAAAGGGTTTCTAGCTTTTCTCGAAAAATTTTCCCAGTGACACTCGCCCAATTTATGTATACATAGTTGAAAAACCTGATAATTATATTCTTAGACAGAATTTTCTTTTTAACCTCCCTCACCTGAAGTGTCCTCAACATAATTTTCTTGATGTGGATATCCCTAATATGACTTTGTGTGTATGTGTGCATTATATATATTTTTATAGTTTGTGATAAGGAGTCACATACAGTTACTGCATGGTTCTCCTCGCTCGGAAAAGCTTTGTCTCAATAGAATTCTTTTGATATAGCACTGCTTTCCACCTGCGTGACTTGCTTTCTCGTAAGTGTGTTACATCATGGTATCTTTTAGTTTCAAAGCTTTGCCCCAAGCATAGCCATGCAGGTTTTAATTGAAAATGACTGTGAATGAGACATGAAAGATAAAATAATTACCTGAATCCAACATTAGAGTGCAATGCAATATTCCAAGTCTCTTGGCACAAATGATACTGATTCATAGGATTGTGAAGAACCATTAGCAAAGAGTTATCCTGGGTATGATAAAAGGAATCAATACATCTATATTCTTGGGATGCAGTATGAAGAACCTGAAAAAGGAAAGAAAGGTACACTCTCCCTGCAGACAGTAGCATATGTACAGATGGTACACAGCACAGCTTTTAGAAAAAGGTGCTTCAGAACGTCACTGTCCTACAAGATGTACGCAAAGCATTTGGATTCCAGCAATCCTAAGTGTTCAGGCAGGTGGAAATTGAAACTCCACTGCTATTCATATTGAGAAGAGGCAGTCACTATGCTCCACCTTCTGAGACTGGCCATGAATGAAAAAGTTCAGCTAAATAATAAACAAATAAATTTAAATATTAAATAAATACTTAAACAAATTTAATTGAGTGTTTAAATAAATAAATAGTAAATAAAAGCAGAACTATCATATACCAGGTAAATATTCCAGACAATGTTTACATTGTCTGCAGGCTGAAACTTATTTTATAGTTATAGCTAGAAGAAAGCCTTCTTTGAAAGTACTATTTTTACAGAACTATGCAACTGAGGTAAAACTGAAATACTTCCATATCAACAAACATTCTCTTTAAACATGAAAACCTTAATATCAGCTGGTGTAAAAATTATGTTCAGATGTGACATGTAGTATAAGGAAATATGGAAATATTCTTATAAAATGTTATTTTCTGTTGCAGTTATTTTCCACCAGTATCTTTTGACTAGATTCACTAATTATTGACAGTTCAGTTAGTATTAGCTATTTATGCTGCATAAGAAGGAATTCCCCATGTACTGAAATGTATGACTAGACTTTAAAGTTGTGATGCTAAAGCAGTACTGAAAAAGTCCAAGCAGCCTTTCCTTCACCCATGTATAGCATGTGTCAGGATCAAATAAGAATTGCATTATATGAAGCTCAAGGCAGCACAGGATCCACTCCTCCCAAGAGAATGCCTACTAACTTAAGCCATCTACACTTGAACTTATCTTTCACAATTGTCACTCTGCCTTTCTGCAAGATGAGTTTTAGTCTTTAGCTTGCAAGATTTCTATAAGTGAAGCTTGTAGCCCTGAAAGGGTGAAGTACCATTACAACAAAATTTTCCATTTGCCCATAGAACATATGCTGCATAGATACTTGAAAAGTATGCTTTCACATACACCACATAGTGAGTCCTATAACTGCCAGGGAGGATCACCCCTAAGGGCAAGATCATTCTGCCTCCATCACACGTTTAGCTAAAAGACTCACTACCAAAAAGGACAGCTGCAGTTTGGCCAAACCAGGAAATAAAAACCCATTACAAACTATATTTCACACAAGAAACTGAAAAGCAGCTAAAGAAAAATGGGTTTTGGTAAAAATGTAAAAGGGATAAAACTGAATCAATTACCTAGCAAGGAAATACCCTGTACTCTGCTACTAATTCTTTGTACAGCATTCTGAGGGGTGACTGTATGTATAAGATTGTCAGTTCACAGATACCTGAAGAAGAACATGGGGTTGAAAATGCTCAGCGAAACTCCAGTCCGTCAAACAACGCCTCTGTGTCTTTTTTATTTCTTCTAAGTTTGGTCCTAGGCCATAATTTTCCAGACTCACCTCAAAATACACCAAAACAAAATAATGAATATCAACTTTTCAGTGTCAGTTGTATTAAATTAACTGTAATTTTGTTGACTTAATAGACAGCATCCCATGTTGCATCACAGTTAATTGCATAATGCTGCACATGTGTAGACCTGTATGGCACTATTTAATAAAAAACACAATTACTCCCAAAGGTTTTTGGTCTTGGCTTTTTTATGGCAAACATAATCTAAATATTTTTATTATTAGGTTATATGTTTTTGAGTTCTGTAAGCAATTATGAATATTTAAACATGTCCTATGAAGTAATTTTAAAATTGCTATATTTATCCAGGGCTGTATGACAGGCAGGTGTTTCTGAAGATGCCAAACTACACAGTCTATTAGCGTGATACAGTTTGGCAATTTCTCTCACTCTCTCATGCTAGTATTTGACCCTTGGTATTCAGTGAAACCAGCATAGAATTGTCATTAGTAGCTTCACCAAAACCCATCACCTTAGAACTCAAAGAAAGTGATTTCATAGTGCTTACGGCACTATTTGCCAAACATCACAAAATTAACATTTGCATGCAGCATTGCTAAGGAATCCCCAGCAACATGCCCTGTCACTAAACAGTGACTTCTGTTGTCTCATGCTATAGAGCACAGTTTATTCCATTCCTCACACTTGCCATATCAGAAATAAAAAGATGCAATTCTTTGTTCAAAACAGGATCAGCCAGACCATCTCTTCCATCTTTGCCATTTGTTTCTGTATGTCCTGGAAATTGAAAGCAGAATTTTAAGAAGCGTTCCAGAAATTTCAGCCCTAAACGCTAAGGTTGGAGTGATGCAATTTCCTTAGCCTCCCTGATGAGATTGCTATCAAGTTGAAGCTTCCTTTTATGATACTAGACCAATAAATACATGATCAGCTCTGCCACACTTCTTTCCTACAAGAGCACTTTAAAACCCAGGGGCAACAAGTGCCAGAGTTCATTTAAAAAAAAAAAAAGAGAGAGAGAAAAGAACTCCTTATAAGACCCACTTAAATCATCCTCTTATTTGTCCTATACTGGCCTTGCATGGTCAAAAGATTAAAAATACTCTAAGAAGTGTCCTCAAGACTCATACACGAAGAACCATTTTTCTGCTTGCTATACAAGAGAATCAGTAACAAGCATTCCTTTGCACAGATGACATAAAAAAGAAGGCAAAATCAATTATTTTGATATTTTCACATATTTTTGAAAAATGCAAAATTTTAAACTTGAAATTAATTGGATTTATAGAGTTCTACAAGCTACTGACAGAATATTACTTCTGCCGAGGATCTGACCAGTCATTCCTGATAAACTGTCATTGTTACAATGGGCACCCGATAGGAATAGGATCACATGGAGACTAACTTCTATGCTCTCATAATCTTCTGAAATAATTTCCTTTTAACAGAATTATTTATGCCCAGAGTTAGGGCAGAGGTCACTAATATTTGATCAAAATTCACACGTACGAGAAAAATACTCTTCCCAGGAGAAAATACTCTGGAGAGTATTTGTTTGTAAGGTTCATAACCAGCTCAGTTTCCAGACATATATCTGGCTCTGCTTCTCTAGGAAACTGGACCTGTTTACTGACTGCCTTTAGAAGATTTAAGAAATCGGAAAGCAAAAGTTTTCTCTTCCTGGTATTTGCTTTAGTGTTGCAGAAGTGATGAAATGTTGGAAGCTATGTTTGTAACTGCAATATTTATTATTGTGACCAGCATAAAAGTAAAATAAACTAACACCCAAAAAAGGTTCCCAAAATTTGGAAGAGAGGCAGATAAGCAGGATTCAATTTTGTCTGCTCCAACCTTCTAAGGAAAGGATCCCATCTAAGCTGGTTGTCTAGGCATCTATATTAGTAAAGCATGGGCAACATCATGAATCTAAAGGTACAGCAGCTTAAACTGACCTAATTTCTATTTTTCTCACATCCCAGAAAAATCATCTCCTTTTTAATGTTGCTTCTTGGCCAACACTGCTCCAGGCCAACAACTTTTCATTATGTTAGAATCTGCAGAAGGAGATGATGTAGAACTTGCAGAAAATTCACTCTGCATTGTCTACAAGAGATCTCCATCTCTGATCCTTCTATCTAAAATGTCCCCATTCTAATATGAATGGGATAGTTATAACGGCTCAAATGTCACACAGTAACTTGCTAAAGATATACTAATTGCACAGACTGCAAATTAAGTAAAAAAAAAATTACAGAAAAAAGTACGTATGCCTGTGTAATTACAACATATAGCACACCTTTTTTTAATTTTCAACTTTTTACATCACCTTCTAGAGTCCTCATGTGTAAGTTATATATCCTTTCCGCTTCCTAATAGTCATACACTAGTAATCGTCTAATTAACCTTATACATCACTTTTGATTTCACTCTGTGGCTGCTACTGAGTTTGTAAAGACTCAGCTGCCATCATAACTAACAAAAACCTGTGTTCAGGAAGGTATTAAAGCATGTCTTCAATATTTTATGTCTCTATATTTGATGTCATAAGCAATAAAACTGTTTTCTAGTACATACTTTTCTACAGATATAATTTTAAAGAGTTGCTTAAATAAACTGTTAATGTTGTCATACAAAATAGCTAGCTTTTGTCTTTATCTAGTAATCCTACATATATACTCAATGTACAGACTATACAATACTTGAAATTCAGTGATTTGTACAACTAAGAAAAATCAGAGCCCTGAAATAGCAAATGATATGGTAAAATAAATAGCAGATTTAAATTCTTCAGGAGTAACATAAACAGAGAGGTTTTTACCAGAGCCTCTTGGAGTTTTCTCACTAAGCTTCTTTTCCATAAGGAATAGTTGTCTCAGCTGTCTTGCAAACCGGGCTGGATTATCCCAAGGTATGTAAGACACTTCAGAATCACCTCCAACCCTAGATCCAGAGCTCTCCAGGAGACCAGAGTCACTCAGCCCAGTCAGCCTCAGGCTTTCAAAAGTAAACACTCTGAAGGCTCTTTCTACTTCAGCCCAACTCAGAAGTTCTAAAAAAGAATTACAATCATTAACTGAAAATGTCCTTATGGCTCAGCAGAAGACAAATAGAAGACTATGTAAGTGTATTGTTTTTGGCAACTCTGCAAAAGCCAACAACAATTTCCTTAATAGTATTGGATCAAATTATGTGAGCTACATCGTACACTGCATTCGAAGTTGAATGCTTCCAAATTGCAAAATTATATGCCTAACTATTAATCCATCTTAAATGAAGTGTTTCCTACATCTGAATACCTCTTGGCTCATTAACTTTATATAAATGATGTTGATTTTAAAATACTGAGTAGACTTTATCAAACCAGTTAACAACTAGTTATTTTCAGTTCATAAAAAGGCTTCCATTATTATAGATTTTTTTATTATCTGTAGCTTCTCAAACCAAGTATAAAATGTTTTTTTCTCTTCAGACAAAATTTTACACATAATTTATACAGAAGCCTGCAAGGTGCAAAGGCATAATAAATCCTATTTATGGTTGTATGCATTGGTATCCATATAACAATGATAATCATGAGAAGGACTGAATTTTAAGACAGGTAGTTCAATGCCCAAAACATACAGAGAGTATCTTCAGTTTGAAATGTTTTCTCTTTACGGTAAACACCCAAGCATGTCACACATCTTGAAAGTGTTGGATATCTCATCCCCTTTTTAAATCAATCACCTTCTTGATAAAAGTGAAGACATTGCTAGCTAAATCAACAGTTGGGAGAGTTTGGCAGTATAGTATGGTCCAGTGAAGACCATCAAATTTGACACCCATGAGCCAGAATGCTACAGCAATACAGAATACCTTAATAGCTTAATGTCCAAAATGAACATACCAACAACTAGAAACATGCAGCACGTGCAAATTAATTCAACACAAGGGATTTCAGGACTGAATAGCTGGGAAAGTACCTTCAAATCCTGTGCCTTATACAATGGCATAAATGTAACCAAAGGGATTTGGATGTTCATATTTCTCAGTAGTCTAGCATAAACTTTCAAAACTACCTAAGGGTATTTATGCAGTCTTTGGGATTGTTTCAGTGTACGTCCTGGTGGTATGCACACTCCAAAGAAAAGGTAACTGCAGAAGTGATTATGGTTGAAGAAGTGACTGTATTCCTGGTTTGATAAAGGGACTATTAATGATGAAAGAAGCCATTTCATCATTAACACCAACAGCTTACACAGAATACATTCTGAAAGCCATTTATTGTCCAATAAAAATCTTCTACCTAAGATTCATGTGCTCCTCCACCAAAAGGGCATTGGTAAATAAACATACAGCTTATGTCAGTGTCTCCCAAAATGCATTCTACGTCCTAGGATCAAAATAGCAATTTGTACAACTATTTATTTCCCCCCCTCAGATTTAGTGTTTTTATGTTTGCAAATATAAATAAATGCGTTCCAACATACTTCCAGCTCTTAGTCACGCAATATTTAATACTCATATAGCCTTGCCCATTAACCATGAAACTGAGGTCTAAAGTTAACCCTAACTTGTATAGTAGGCTAAGGTGTAAGCAAGAATGTGAAAATGGGAAATTCTGCAAAGGTTTTAGGCAGCTGAAAAAAAAAAGTCCCATAATTCCTGCTATTTAATAGGATCATCAACCAGAAGAAAAAGATAGGAGTTGTATCAATGAAAAAGAGAATCAGTTTACCACTGGTACAATAATGCATGAGCTCGTGAACTCTGGCCAAGCGTTTAGTGTTGTTTTCAGTTGAAGGAAGGGTGAAACGGGTAAGTTCTGTAAGAGGCAGTTTATCCATCATCTCACGTTCAATCTTTTCTGGATTTAAGTTCTCCTGGACCTGGAACAAAAACCGAAGTACTAGAGTTAAAGTAAACTTTCACACCAGTGGATTTCTGAAAATTATGTTTGAATAAAGAAGTTTTTTTATAGCAAAAGACATAAGCATGTGCTTAAGTCAGTGGGACATAAACTTAAATTTGAGCATGTGCTCACAGTATATTGAATCATGGTGTCAGATATTTTAGGCAGAAAAAATGAGATACATAAGAGAAGAACTGACAGCATAACAACAGACACTTGTTAGAAGATATTTGCCTGTACTAGCTAGAGTAAAAAATTCTGGAATACAGAAATATGTACTGATCTATTCAGACAGGCAGCAGGTACCTTCCACGTATCTTTCAGCTGGTCTGTGCTACTTCTCATAGTAATTAAGCCTGTAAACTCGTTGATCAGTCTGTGACTGCAGCATCCCTATATATTTAAGATTTATCTTTTGAGACTTATTGGCATC
The DNA here is from genome assembly GCF_000699105.1 of Pygoscelis adeliae. NCBI lineage: Eukaryota > Metazoa > Chordata > Aves > Sphenisciformes > Spheniscidae > Pygoscelis > Pygoscelis adeliae. The sequence continues at coordinate 2,431,403 of NW_008824032.1, read as the reverse complement.
TTTCAGCTTCGCTCTTTTTAGTATTACACACTTACAGAACCTTTTTCTTGGACAGTATCTTCCAAATCTCTTTCCTCTATCCACTCCTCAAACATTGTGCTATATCCTGAATTTCCTCTGCAGCAAGTGCATCATATATATCAAGCATATGCCTGCTAAGAGCATCTCCCTTGGTGATTACTCAGTCCTGCCTTCTGCTTGAGTATCTCCAATGTGTCAAGCTCAATTTGTTTCTGAATACTGTTTTAATCAATGTTGTAATCAATCAATTTGTAATTCATGAAGCCAGGCAGATATACCTTAGCTGTGAAATCTAGAATTGTATTATCACTTGTATTGCCTTCAGAGTATTTTCAAAGTTTAACGGTTAAACTACACCCTGGCTTTGGAAAAATTTGAGGAATTCATAGTGGTTTTTTGGTTCAGAAAGTCTGGGAACTGTTACTTTGAAATAATCCCAAACCTTGCAGTCTCTGAACCTTTCGGCCTTCGTTAGAATTTGGCAATGTCTTGGGTGTACACTATGCTCCAACTAATTAGCCAACCTGAACACACTTCTTGTGTTCATTAACAAAATCTGTATCTTTGCTTATACTTCTCTACATACTAGTATTTAATCTAGTCTACATGCTAAATCACTGTTATCAAGTTAGTAACTCATTTTCCGCAGTTTCATCAGTGTTTGACTACAGTAAATCAACCGACTTCTCTAATACTCTCATCTATGCCAAAGGCTAAACATTCTTATTAATAATGCAAACAGATCACCGAAATCAATATAATGCTCTATGTTTGTGATGTGTTCTCTGTCAGTAGCAGTTAGTCTGCTTAAGAAGCAATGAG
>NW_008824032.1:2416554-2430538 GCF_000699105.1 Pygoscelis adeliae | reverse complement strand
AAAAATCAAGGCTATACTATTCTGCTTTGTAAAAACACCACTCCATCCTTTCTAGTGCATTGAGTATTCACTGCCTGTGGACTTTAGAACTGTCTATATATGATAGGTAGCACTATACCTTCAGGAGGTGCAACCGCTGAGCCAGGTTATCATGGTAGTTAAATAAGAGAGGGTACTTGGGGGTGACAGTCTTTTCTTCACTGTATTTAGGAGAAAAGTAGTCATATAGATTCTGTTAAAAAAGAAAGTTGTATTAAACCCCAATAATCAGATTTATTTGTCATTTTAGGAAATGAACAAAAGACAACACAAACCTTTTTTTCACTCTCAGAAAGTGAAAGAGAAGGAAGGAGAGAGGCTATATGATCTGCAATGGTATGATGTAGCCCATCTGCCCGGGGCTCTGGCACCACCAGACTAGGTGGCGTAAGGTCTTCTTCACTTGCAATAACCTGGCAAACATGATATATGTTAGCTTTCATTTTAGTATGACTGCTGCTTAACTTCATTAAAACTACCAAGCAGATCCTGCTATAAGCTAAACATACATTCATAAATTTAGTCAGTAAAGAAAACCATTTTTTTTTTTTTCCTACAAGTACTAAAAATGCAATTCTCCATGTTAGTTCCTGCCCAAAACAAAGATTATGGAAAACAGAATTAAATGTTTTCTCCTATTATTCACTTTTGGAAGGATGAGAAGAAAATGATTTACAACTTGAAATGTTAAAAATTGTTAATGAACACAGATAATTAAAAACTGATTGTGTATCAGGTGTTGGACCTTATTTTGAGTATTTTTGCCTGAGTCTATTTTCAGACGAAATTGCAAAAAGTAAAAAAAAAAAAAAAAGATTGTGCTGAAATTTTATTTCTAAAAGAAGGAAGATTTCCAAATCATTCTGTGGGTCTTTGCTAACTCATAGATTGTGCCTGAACTCAACAAAAGTCGGATCTGTCTAGCACTAGCATTGATATACACCACTTCTATGTTAGGCTTGCCCCAAGACCTTTACACCGAGTAACACAGTAAAAGTTCAGTATCAATAAGATTGTTGCAGGACATGAAAACTTGTTATTGACTTAGCTAAGATATTACATCTTTTTCCTCATTTGATTTCCTCATTTGATTATATACATAATAATACCTATTATAAATGCAGTCCTGAAAAAAAAAATTTTGGAATAACACTGTATATACAGGGTAAGGGCACAACATAAAAGAAAACCAAAGAAGTGACTTTTGAGTTGTGATTCCTTTGCATTGAACCTCTTTGGTCAGTGCCTCCACGCACAGTCTCTTATTTTAGGCTGAAATAGACACATTTACTGATCTTTGATCCATTCATTATACCAGGTCTAAACCGAATTAGCCACAGGAATTATAAAGAGAATATTCCCACCTGTTCCAACATGCAGTTCAGCATTAAGGGTACAGAAAAGTATTCCTCAGGAATCTGACTCAGCAAGTCATTGTAATACCTCATGTCCACGGAAGTAGCCAAAATAGAAGCTTCTTCCTCTGTTGCAATAAGAGATAAAACATTAATTTCTTCAGAAATGCCCATTTATATTACCAACCAGTTCAACCTTCAGACAACTTTTCTTAAAAAACACTAACAAAGTCCATTACTGTAGAACTCTAAAATCTGACTGTGACTAGGAACACATAGAAAAAGTGATTTTCTCAAGTACTTAGTTATCACCACTGCAGTTTCCAGAGACTTTCACAATGTATTCACCAAGAAACTACTCTCACAACATCAAATCACATCTTCAGCTTACTGTGCAAAAAATTTCAAGGATTTGTGCTGTCAAGATGAATGAATGATACAACAGAGTGAACAGCTACAGACCAGTGCTTTAATCCTTTAGACATACCCTGTGACAAAATTACTGTTGGCAGAATTTCTTCCGCTTGCCCTTTTTTCTTTGAAGGTGTAATCTGTGATGCTGGTTGTACCTAAAGGAACAAAAATAAAGGTAAAAAAACCTCAGAAACAGTGGAACAAATGAGGATTGCACAAATAGGTTCGAGAAATTAATTTCATTTAGCTTTGGTTACATACCCTAGATGCTAAACTTTTAAATGGCTGGTATTAGGGGAGGCAAATCCCACCTAGCTGAATGGAACAAGATAGTAAGAATATAGTTTTATGAATGCTTTAAATAGGCATTCAGTAGTACTGCTACAAATGGAGTAAGCCCATTTTTTCCCTGCCACTAGTTTATGTCCTATAGGTCACTTTCTTCCACCCACATAAGCTTTTGTCTACCATGAACAAAATAAAGAAACTGATCTTGGATAGAACTAATAATCTTTTTTGGATAGTTCACAGATCTGCAACAAGACATAGTAGCTCCATGCAGGCATAGTGATTTTTCCAGACACAAGAAGGTGTCATCTGAAGCTATTCAAGCAGTTTTGACACCTATGGTACTTTATGCCAGCACCTGTATGATCCTTCAAATTTTCCTTTTTTTTTGTTTCCCCAATGCTCTGCTATTTTTTTTTCCATTTTTTAGGTTTTAAATGCTGAAGACAAAAAAACCAATTTAATTCACAACAAATTACACATGGAGTGATGGTCCAAGGTGAATTTTTGAGCACAGAATTAAAGACAGGCAATTCTAGCCTATAACTAGGTATCCTCTACAAGAAGCATAGTAAAGCACAAAGGATCCTTGCCTCAGTTACAGGTGGTTGTGTCGATTTGCTCTCCGATAATGCAGGCACGTTAATAAACTTGGTGTTTTCCAAGTAGTTACAATGCTGTCTTCTCCAGTCCAGGCAGTCATACATCAAACAAGCAATGCTTTCAAACAGCACAGTGCCAAATGCAAGCTATGACAGAAAATCAGATACAAAGGACAAAGTTTGTATACAAAAGTGTCATGTAACTTAGCCACATGAGTCATTAGCTCTCTAACCAGCAGATCTACAACTGTTCAAAAATATTTTTTTCCACTAATTCAAAATGTTTTATAGAGTTATTCTTAGAAAACAAGGCCTCCTCATCTTTATTTGCCTAAACACTGCCACACCACAGTGTGGACTGAGTATTGCCCAACTGCTTTAGTTGTTATAAAGTCTAACTTGTCTTAACAGTAACCGTTTAAGCTCTGCTCTCTTGCAACTGGAATTTAGGTTATTTTTTTGGATGGGAAGGAACGGGAGAGGTGACTTAAAATAACTGTTCTATATCATATGTGTTTGTTTCTACTGGTGATCAACCTGCAGTGTATTTGCAAGGTCAACTATTCTCCTGCCCTAGAAGGACAAAAAATAATAAAAAACCCCCACCAACTAATCAATGCCATCTCATATTATATTCTTTCTTTCTGTTGCCTTTTTAAAACAAAGAAAGCCTCAAGTACTGAACTGTGAATTCCATAGTTGTGCAAGCAAAGGAATGTCAGCATACCAGCTGAATGCCCAAAGGGAGAGCCCTGTATCTGCGAAAGTCTGACAAGGAAAGAGTCAAGGTTCTTGAGGTGGTGTACTGTGGTTTTCACCAAGGCTTGGGAGGAATAAAAAGAATAATACCAACTGCTATTTTAAATGTGAAATGCTTTTGTACAAATACCAAAACCCTATCTGAGACCACATGCCACGCTTAAGTTTCAGTGGCCTTAATAGACGTATTCTTCCCCTGTACATCCTAGACATTGTGGAAAAGATGAAATTGTTATAATTTTTAGCCAATTTCTGTCAACAGCCCTTTTCTGAGTGATTATTTCACTTTTGTGAAAGCAGGGGAAGTCTCTTGTATTAAGAAGGTTGCCTCTAAGAGGTGGCTATCAACATTGGATGTCTCAATTTTAAGTTTCCTAAAATGAAACATGGTGAAGAAGCGCAACTGTCATTAAGCACTAAATATATTAACTGACCCTTAAGAAGCATTAAGCATATGCTTTCTTCAACTCAGACCCTCTTTATGGCACTTCAAAACAAGCACCCCAAATCACTGATCAGTTATGGAATACTTGTCTCAGTTTCCATAACATTTAAAGACTAGAGGAGATATTTGGGAGAGAAGTTCTATTTGTGAAAACAGAATTTTCAGAGTTAATATTCTTGCACGTTTGTTTTTCCAATTCAATACTCTTCTGAAAAATGGGTTAGTATAAAAACCTTCATTCATATATTACTTACAAGAGATCACTAGAGCACATGAAAATTTCAGTTGAAGTGTGTTTTGAATGCACAATTTTTTAAACAAAACAAGAATTTTTAGAAAGTTACAAGTAACACAACCTGGCTCTACTCAATGGGACACATGCAAAGTTTAGCCACATATGTATAGCCATATTATATGTATAATTACAGTTTTGTGATTCAATTTACTTGCTCTCTCCTCTTCTCAGGACAAACGCAGATGCTTGTCAAAAGTTCTCTGAGTCTAACCACTAGTGACTCTTCAAGAAAGGAAAAAGTTTTTGAAAATATTTTCCTTTCTAAATATTTGAAATCTGAGAGTGGCAATTACTTGCTGTATATAATACTCTATCATTTTTCTATCAATGTCTAACAATTTGTCACAAGAGTTTTCCTTCTGTATATCTTGGACTTCAGAGATGCAGCAAGCTAGGACTTGAAGACTCTCCAGGAAGTCCACTAGAACAGACTTACTCTATCCACCTACGATTTCACAACTTCCTCACATCTGTTTCTCAAAAAACTTACAAATGTTCCTACTTCCTTAGAGCTCTGCTGAATTCTGAGATACAGAAGAATGTGAAATTACAACTACAATCTGCTGGAACAGTTTCAGTGACAGATCATTTTTCTTTTATTTCAGCTATAATATAGCTGCTCACAGGATATTCACAAATAGCAACAGTCCCCTATAAGATGTGATTATGGGGAAGATAGACATGATTAAAAAACTTTCCAAAATAGGCTTCATATTTTAAGATTAGATCAAGAGCATAATGATAAGTAATGTTGTAAGTAGCAAGCCTACACATTTCCACAATTGAGGCATTTTTAGTGAATGCCTTGGAAACCACTGTGGCTTTAGCCAAACTCCGTTCTGATCCCTTCAGGATCAAGGGTACTTCCTAGCTCACCAGATTGTTTACATACAGGATTTAATGTACTATAAATAAGTGTTAGGAGGGTGTAGTCTGTCCTTTAACCCTAATAATATAGACCACAAATACAGTAGGTTAAATTATGGCATGTTGCTTTATTTTGCTTTAGCAGTTTATATTTTTTACTGCTGCCATTGTGGATTGAAAAACACTGGACCCTTTTACCTCACTAGACTCGAGAACCTAGGTTGGAAAAAATTTCTAATGGTTCGCTTTCTCTTCCAGTGCCCAGTAATAGTCCTGACTCAGCAGGCTATAATGAGTAATAAATAGTCCTGACTCAGCAGACTATGAGTAATAAGCCAGAGCCATGTTTTGGGCTGGATAAAAAGAAGAGGTACTGGATATGCTAAAACAACATTTTATATCAAAAAGCATTCTTGCATCCATTTTAATTTGTTCTTATGTGATGGTTCTGAGATACAGTACGTAGACCTGCTGTTATGAGGACAAAAATATGATTTCTGTGTTATTTCATACTGCTATCTGACTCTCTAATGATATCCAAATTGGGTCTACGTAAAGATGCTGAGTAAATTTAATACCTCAGACTGTTTTAAAACTCTGCTGCTGTGGCCTACAATATTAATAAACTCCAAGTTAGGTATTTTTATTCAAAGGACTCCTTGTGAATACATGCTGAATAAACTTGTTGGATACATAGGAAATAATTTTTTTCAAGGTTACAAATATACTAACCACTCTAGTTCTGCTTCATAGAAGACTAAGCTAAAATTCCTGTCATTTCTAAATTGGTCTTAAATGTTACAAACCACAAAGCATGCCATGCATTGTGAAAGCAGAATCTACTGACCAGCATTTCTCTGTCAGACCAATCAGGGGGAAAGGCACTCTCCTTAACGAGGTGATGAAGTGTGGCAACATCAAAGAGACTTGATCCATGCTTTCCACTGTTCAGAACTGGCTCCAGGTATTTCCAAAATGTTTCCAGGTCTTTGATAGCTTCATCTTTCTTTCTTTTCTCTGCTTCTACGACTAAAATTTGTAAGTATTAGATAAATCATGGTACAATGTCTCCCTTTTACAGAAAGCACAAATCATATATTAGTCTTCTGTAAGTACTGTTAAAATATTCCCATCCTCAGAGTCTCAGCAAAAACCTGACCCCCAACTTTGGGATTAAAAAACTCCAGGAAGATAAAGCCTCAGTAAAACATGGTAGTTCTTTCAGAAAGAAATAAAAAAAACCAAAACAAAACAAAAACCAGAACCACCTCCCTACCTCTCCCCCCAAAACTAAACAACAGCAGTGAATGTTTGAAACCTAGAAAATGTAAAAATCCCAGGTTGCATTTTTCCAAAGCTGCCAGCACATACCTTGATAAACCTGTTCGTAAAGTACAGGGTAAGCAAGCCTTATTATCACAATTTTATTGGTGTGGAAATTGGGGCAAAAGGAGATTAAGGTACAGAATGACTGTGAATAGCGAGCCTAGAAGTTGTATGATTTCCATTTGTACTGCATAGTAATGACTGATTTTCAAAGGTGCTCCCGCTACAGAGAAAAGAAAAAGTTCTCTCCCATGCCAACCTTACAATCACACTCTGGAATTCAAGATCAATCATACTTTTTGTAGCCTAATTTAAGAAATGTAAGGATGCTAAACATGCAGTGACTTGCCTTCATTTGGACTTATGGGGGCTCAGCACTTCTAAAACCTAAGTACGAAGGCCAAATACCTCACTTGTATAATTCTAGTGGCCCCACGGGTTTAAAACAAAACAACTTAGTGAGGCTGTAGACTCTTCCAAAAATGCTCATCTCCTTAAGGTTTTCCAAGTAATATATGCCTCCTTTAGCAGCATATGTAACTTATAAAATGGTTTTATCATGATTCGGAAGATATGTCCCCTTAAGTGACTCCAGAAACTGGGTAGAAGACCTGGGAACTCTGCCAAAAGATTCTGTAGGTATAAGACATTCTCATGAGTTCATGGGGAGACTGAACAAGTACTTAGAAAGCAAACAAACTAAATCCATTGAGGTTTACTAAAAAGACAAAGCACATCAGGATCAGGGAAAATCCTGACTTAAAAATAACTGGTGGCTAGGTGATGTATGCATTGAGAAGTTTCATACGTGCTTTTCCTACTCCTCTTTTCCTTTTCCTTCCATTCCTTTCCTTTACTCTCCCTTGGGCATCAGTTTATGAGCACTTCTGGAGACAGATCACTGGACTAGATGGTCTTGATCTTAAACAGTTCTATGCTCCTAACAGCTCATCCCAGTCACAGGATCATCCCTTCTCCTTGTTTTTCATCTGCTCATAAAAGATATCTTCTAAATCAGGACAATACCTCACCCGTGGCAATGTTCCCCTAACAAACTCAGCTTTGAAAGCACATCTCAGCAGTGTAACAGCATCTAGGGCTGCTCAGTCAATGGATTAATCTCTTTGATTTTTGAATGAAAGCTGAATGGCACTGTGCTAATAGCATTGTAGCTAGACATTCCTGTTTTACAATAGAAGAATAACAACATTTTACTAACTCCGCTCCAAAGTTTAACAATAAAGAACACAAAAAAATGCATATGACACTTAGGCTTCCCCTTTCACAGAAACATCACGGCTTGCCAGGATCAGTCTTTAGATGCCCTGCCTCCCCTCTTAATTCTTTTGCCTGCAGTCCTAAGGCTTTTCTTTCCTCAAGTTTATTTTGATCATGTAAACCCTCTCAGAATGAATTAAAGTTTTCATGAGTAACCAAAAAAGAAGGTGCAGGAGCTGGGAGAAACTGTCAATACAGAAGAGATGTGGCATAACCCCACAGAGGAACTGAATTACCTTGAAGTCTTCAGTAATAGAAATGAGACAGTACCCAGCAGTACACTATATGATTTTGGAACAACAACAAACCTGTTATCACCACATAACAGTGGAAGAAAAGCATCTAATATATATTGCATAGAGATTTTGAACCATCACTGTGAAAACAGAAATCCTAGAATCACTAGGATGTGTTAGGTCACACATTTCCAGCAGAAATGGAGAAAAATGAATTCCATTTTGTCAGGCTGAGAGATTGGTCTGAGTTCTCTCATTAGTTCTCAGAAAAGCTGAATTAGTAGTAGCACAGCTACTAGAGTGATTAGAGGAACAGAAAACTAACCATACGAAAGGGTACTAAGAGTGCCTGACTCGGCAACATCACAAAAGAAAGCCATTAGGGGATGCAAACACCCAGGAAGGAAAAGAACACGAAAGCTGTGGTCCCTAATCCACGATTCAAGTGCATTCATGCTAGGAGCAACAGAAACACTGTAACATGATTGCATTTATAGGTTAATGTCTTCCCTTCTAAAAGTATCTCCATACATTACTGAAATGATCAACCATGATCTATTCTGTAAGTCATTCAACTATGAAATACTTGAGTTAATGCCTGCTCCAAGGCACAATTAACTATACCTGTATCGCTGCTAACAAATGTTTGTCTTAACGTAACATTAAAAGCCTCAAAGCCTCAATAATATTCCTATTCAGTCTACTTCAGTACTTCATTAACCTCACCTATGGAAAGTTTCTTCCTGCTAAATTGTATTTTCTCTATTACAATTTAAACTCTTCATTTTCTGTTCTAGCCTTTTACAAACTTGAAAAATTTTATTTCTCCACTACATCATTTAGCCTTCTCTTCTTAAACTTAAGGATAACAGTTCCATTTTTTTTCCTCATAGGTAAAATCTTATAGATCCCTAATAATTTTCTTTTCCATCATTTGGAATTTTTCTGATTGGCACACATTTCTTACAAGGTCTTACCTCAATAGTGAGTTGCATGCTAAGATTACTTCAGGTATTTTTTAGGACACATTCTCATTTATAATCTGGAGATGGTATTTGTTTTTTAGTGGCATAGTGATGTTGCTGACTTATGTTCATTTTTGAAGTCAGCATAATAGCTTATCTTTCAAACCTGTTACCTAGCCATGTGTTTCCTAGCCTTTATTTGTACATTTAATTATTCCTCTATAAGCATACTATATTGTCCATATTAAACAGAATAGTCTTTTTTTGTAGATTATTATTCTCTATTCTGTCAAGAACATTTTGCATTTGAATCACACCCCCTTATTCCAATACCCATGACAATACCAAATAATACCAGACCCAGCACAAATTCCCTTGAGTCCACTCCATGCATCCTTCTATTTGATAGTAAACCTTTAACAGTTACTCTACAGAGGCCAAGATTTTTTGAATGAAACTGCATCTCCTATATATTTATTTTCATCTAGACCTACCTTGCTCACTGTGGGCCATGTGAAATAGCCTTATTAAAACCCAAATATACAACACAGACTACTCCTCTGCTCAGAAGACCAGTACTTCATTTTGTAAGGAAATTAAACTTGTCTGACATGATTTGTTCTTGAACAGCACACACTAGCTGTTACTCACCTCCTCATTTTTCTTTTAAGTGGTTATAAATTATTTGTTCCCATATTTTTCTAGATACAGAAATTAAGCAATTACAGTGCCTCGGCTATTTGTGTTCCTTTTCCTCTTCCTCACAGCTCTTTTTCCACTATCTCACTTGCTCTTTATGAGTTCTCAAATATAAATGAGAATGGCAGGCAGAATACAATTTACGTCAATCTGAATCAGCTGAAAAATTCTCTACCTTAGCTAAGTACTGCTCAGTTATTTTACCTATTCCTCCAGAACTTGAAGCTGAATCTCTCTGCTACCAGCATTAATTGTGACTAGTTATAACTACCACCTGTCTGTAATGGTATTTGTAATGAAAACAGATTAACCCCCCCAACACACATGCCAGCAAGAAGTACCAAAAGCCCCCCCCAAACATTAACCATTGCCAGCCTTCTCAGGATCACCTCCTGACAGTTCTTCCTCTCTGTTGAGCAGCAGACAAACACTATGCTTGGTCCTCCTCCTGCATCCCATTTTGTATCTTGGCATTTCTGATTTTGTGCCAATAGGCTCATAATAAACATATGTTCTCATTCCTAGTGACCTGACCTATTTCTAATTCTTAAATGCTTCCTTATATCTATATATATCCACAAAGAATGCATGGTTTAGCCAAGCTGTTTTCTTACTATGCAACCTATCCTTTCTTAGTAATGGAGAAAACTTGCATTACTACCTATAATACTACTTACAGAAGATACTATCATCTATATTTACATTTTTCCCCCCTTTAAAAAGTTTCCTCACAAATTTTACTTACTAATTATCTAAGTTCACTGAAGTCTTCCTGCTATTATACATACAAGACAAAGAAAAGATAATATAGCTTTGGAAATATTTGGGGAAACTTGCCCCTGCCCCCTCACCCCCAGCAGGTGTTGTAAATAAAATAAAAATAAACAAACCCATGTTTTCTGCTTTCTGCACTTTCACCTATTTTCTAGTAAGACATTACCTTTAAATTTTACAAGTTCTAACAAAACTATAAGAAGCTGGAAATTATGTTTTCCTCTCATTCTTTTCCCAGAGATAAGATGGCTCATCAAACAAATTCAAACATGACATTACTTTGAGTCCATCAGTTGGTTCTGTGACTGCGTAAGTCTTAAAGGCTAAATCTATGTGATTCATGTTAGCTCACCTTGGCACCTTTGGGGACAGATTCCCTGGTACCCACACAATCTAACCTGTAGCATTTGCCATGAGGCAATTTGAGTATCTCAGTTTGTCAACACACATGGGAAGGAAGGAACAGCAGGCTGAGATAGTTCAGCTTTCACAACACTCATAGGTAAATGGTTTGTATTCATCAGTGGTCAGAATGGCAGTGAGTTACACCACCCCATCTCATGTCCTTCAGCATTCCAACATAAACAACCCTCATAACCCTCTTTCCTACCCAACATACCCAGGACACCATTCCTCTCATTTACTGGGTTGCTCGTGCCATCTCAACAGCATCAGAATTCATTACAAGGGATTTTCCAGCACCACAGAGAACATTGCAGAAAGTCAGTATGCACAGTTATAATTAGAACCATAATTACTGGTCAAAAAACACATGTATGAACAATTATGGCTACCAACTCAGTCTTCTCACCTATGCTTATTTATCACCAGACTTTGACTTAGATTTAAAATAATTCAAGTTGGAAGGGACCTCAATCTCCTACTCAAAGCATGGTCAACATGAAATTCAGACAACAGGCTCAGGGCTTTATCTAGCTCAGTCTTGAAAATCTCCAAAGACAGAGATCCCACAACCTCTACAGGCAACCTGTTGCAATGCTTGACTGTCTTTGGGGTGATTCCCCCCCCGCCTTATCTCTTGCCAGAATCTTTTATTTCAATTACAGAATCACAGAATGGTTGATGTTGGAAGGGACCTCTGGAGGGCATCTGGTACAACTCTACTGCTCTCACATTGATGAGATCCCTCCATGCTTTCTCTTCTCCAGGGTAAACATTCCCAGCTCTCTCAGCCTCTCCTTGTATGAGAGATGCTCCAGTCCCTTTGTGGTCGTTTGATGGACTCTCTCCAGTAGCTTCATATCTCTCCTGTACTGGGGAGCCCAGAACTGGACACAAGATTCCAGGTGTGGCCTCACCACTGCTGAGTAGAAAGGAATGATCAAATCCCTTGACCTGACACAGCCCCGGATACCGTTGTTTGCTACGAAGGCACATTGCTGGCTCATGGTGTTCACCAGGGACCCCGCCAGGTCCTTTTCTGCCAAGCTGCTTTCCAGCTGGTCAGCCCCCACCATGAACTGGTGCATGGGATTATTCCTCCCCAGGTGCAGGACTTTGCCCTTGCCCTGGTTGAATTTTACGAGGTTCCAGCCTGTCAAGGTCCCTCTGAACAGCAGCCAACCCTCTGGTGTTTCAGCTACTCCTCCTAATTTTGTATCATCAGAGTACTTGCTGAGGGTATATTCTGCCCCACTATCCTGATCGTTAATGAAGATGTTGAGCAGGACTGAACCCAGTATTGCTACCTGGGGTACAGTACTAGTTACTGGCCTCCAACCAGACTTCATACCACTGATCACCACCCTCGGGGCCAGGCCATTCAGCTAGTTTTCAATCCACCTCAGTGTTTGCTTATCCAGCCCATACATCATCGGCTTCTTTATAAGGAGGCAGTGCCAAAGGCCTTAGTGAAGTCAGGGCAGACAATATTCACTGCTCTCCCCTCATCTACCAAGCCAGTCATTTTATCACAGAAGGTTAGCAGGTTGGTTAAGAATGACTTCCCCTCGGTTAATCCATGCTGACTGACCAACTACTTGTCCTTCATGTGCTTGGAAACTGCTTCCAGCATTAGTTGTTCCATCATCTTCCCAGGGATCGAGGTGAGGCCGAGCAGCCTTTAGTTCCCTGGGTCCTCCTTCCCACCATTTCTGAAGATAGGAGTGACACTTGCTTTCCTCCAGTCATAGAATCATAGAATCATTAAGGTTGGAAGAGACCTCCAGTCCTCAGGCACCTCTTCCAATTGCCACAATCATTCAAAAGTTATTGGGAGTAGCCTTGCAGTGACTCCCCAGCCAGCTCCCTCAGCATTCGTGGGTACATCCCATCAGGTACCATGGACTTATGTATGTCCAGTTTGCTTAAGTATTCCCTGACCTGATCCTCTTCCAGCAAGGGTATGTCTTCCTTGCTTCAGACTTTTCCCTCGTCTCTGGGGCCTGGAATTTCCAAAGGCCATTCATGATCACAACCTCTATTTCTTCTTCCAAATACCTCAGTGAAAAGTCTTGTTCTGTGTTCTTGGTAACTTTCTCTGAGGTGTTAGAAGGATGCTATTAGGTGCCCCATAAGCCTTCTCTTCTCCAGATCAAGCAAGCCAAGACTCTTCAGCCACTCCTCATAGGGTGGCTGTCTGCTGGACTCACTCAAGTTTATTAGTATCTTTCTTGTACTGTGGAGCCCAGAACTCTGGTCTCATGAGAGCCAAGTAACCAGGAATAATCACTTCCTTTGATCTATGGGAACTGGCTATCTTACTACAGCTCAGTATGGTTAGCTTTCATTGATGACATATTTAGCTTGCTGTTCACCAGGATCCCAGTTCAAGAGAGGTGTTAAAGCCTGGGGACAGCCGAGTACAATTGCAGACTGTTATTCTGTGGCATATTCTTCTCTGGCTGGGGCCACAGTCCCAAAGTAGTCAGCTGTGCACTTCCCTTGAAATTACCAAATGAGCTAAGTTTGCTTAACAACACACCTTCCTGGCTAACGATTCACAGAAGTACACATTTGGTAAAATGTTGTTCTTTGGTGGCTACTGCAGAATACTATGGCTGCAACCACTGCCTGCTTAGTCAGTCCCTCCTTCCACTGTCCAGCTGAGGCAAGTTTTGCACTGGCAAACCATTTGGTTTGGTGACCAAAGCAATGGCAATACCATTTTTGCACTGGCAAACACAAGGTAGTATGCACAAAAACAAGGCACAGAGAGGGAAAAAACCACAGCAGGAACAGTCTTTACTTGGATATAAAATAGCCTTTCTACAAAGAATTTGTTCTTATGACCGGATTACCTTCAGGTGAAAGTAAAGATTGTTCCTGAAGTTTTGATGCTTCCAAGTACATTGGCAACAGCTTATAGTTCTCAGAAGAAATTCTAATTACACTTGTAATGTTAATCCCAAGCTCAGACATCACAGGCAACAGCTGAGGGTTGTGGAAATCCAAAATTATAAAGTAATGATGGGCACCATCATCTGGTTCATCATCTGTTCAAAACATAACAAAAACAGATTAGAGCAAGGACATTCAACAGCTAAACAAAATTCATTTTTTTCTTGACTATATAGGGATGCTGCAAATTAAGGTCAGAGAAACAGTTCTTTTATAACCTTATATAAGTTTCAAAATACTACGTGCATTACATTGAAATCTTCTATAGCAAACCACCTAGAA
>NW_008824032.1:2383741-2416533 GCF_000699105.1 Pygoscelis adeliae | reverse complement strand
GAAGTAAAACTTGTTTGGAGAGCACCAGGAGAAAAATAGGAGAAGCTGATTATAATCAGAATGCTAGTTATAGCAGCATTTCTGTAATTGCTTCTCTTTAAGGAGGAGTTTAGTGTCAGGACATGCTCACGTGCTCTAATGGTAGTTTAAGCTATCCTATTCCATCCTGCATAAAGCTGGCCAGGGAGCACACACAGAATAAGTTACTGTGTCTTAGTTGAGAGATGATATTAGCTGTAATAGTTTTGAAGGATTAGCTGCAGGTATGAGCTGACTCACTGCTGACTGTTCCCTGCCCAACAGGTTCATGTTTGCTAGATGGACTCCCTGTCAAAACCCGCATCAGCTGGTAATACCAGCTCACACTAGTCCTTTTAGTTGGCAAGGGGCATATCCAAACTCATCCTAAAGTACAGATGAGAAGTTTCATTGAGTGCCTGCTCTGTTTGGGCTTATTACTTCTGTAGAAATAGGCATAGCAACATTTCAGTACCAAAGCAAAAGGTTAAGCATTACGTAGGTAAAAATGAGCCCTCTAGAAGCTTGACTCTAGTCTAAGTTAATTGCATAGATTCCCTTTACAGCCCACACAGAAATACAGGTATTCAGACAGGTATCAGGTGATTTAATTCATCCAGCATGATTATTTATCCTAAGACAACAGAAACTGCCTGCTGAAGCTCCTGTGTCTCTCCATCCACTATGGAACACATACAATTAATGCAGATCCTGCACTAACAACAAAGTTTTATATTCTATTTAGCACTGAGGTTCTTTCTTATGCCTACTAACACAACACACTTAAAAGTCCTTTGGTCACTCCTCAGCTCACGGGACTCATTCATCCAAGGGAGAAAAAAGGGCAGGGAAAAAAAGGTAGCCTGGCACTGATATCTGCCTGTGCTCAGGTATATAGCCAGGGCTGTGCAAATGCTGATACCACCTGGAGCAGCAGGCTGGCAACACGGCTGTCTCTCCTCTTGTAACATTAGGTAAACATAAAAGAACTTAGGAATTTGGAGAAAGACTGACTGCGGCAGCAGCCACCACAGTCCAGTACATATATTGCATAAAGCAAAACCAAAACCAGAAGAAAACTAGTCCATTATATCACTGCTAGTACTGAAACTGAACTACATATTTTGATGCCTCAGTTACTGTAGGAAGAAAAAGCATGAGCACATGCAATTACTGAGCATTAATGATTTCTAACAAAAAAGACAGATGTCTGCATAGTGAGTTACAGAGATCCAAAAATTCCAATGCATACATGCTGAAAAGAAAGACTGCCTGCCATTCAACAGTTATGATTATGCTAATAATCATGACAAGTTGATAATAATCACTCAGTTCTAATAATCAGTGACTAGTTCATACTTAAATAATGAAAGACATCAACGCACGTAATCTCAAGGTTACTCAAAAACTGAAATATTCCATTTCAGAAAGGTGATAATGTACTAGGGATGAATGATAAAATGACTGTTAGCTACTAGAAACAGATACAGATTGTCTTTGAGTTCAAAATATGGTCATATATAAGCAATAGCTCAGATTACTCTCAAGTAAAAATTGTGGCATTTTTCTCTTTTTTTTTTTCTTTTCCTTGATACAGCTGTGTTAGAGTGGCCAAGAGTGTTGAAAAAAGTTTTCACTGTATCAAGTTTAAGGATCATCCAAGGTTCTTCCTGTCTTCTGCTCAGACTCTTGTAAAATATCATAGAATCATAGAATCATTAAGGTTGGAAAAGACCTCCAAGATCATCGAGTCCAACCGTCAACCCAACACCACCATGCCTACTAAACCATGTCCCTAAGCACCTCATCTACACGTCTTTTAAATACCTCCAGGGATGGGGACTCAACCACTTCCCTGGGCAGCCTCTTCCAATGTTTAACCACTCTTTCAGTAAAGACATTTTTCCTCACATCCAATCTAAACCTCCCCTGGTGCAACTTGAGGCCATTTCCTCTCGTCCTATCGCTTCTCACTTGGGAGAAGAGACCGACACCGACCTCGCTACAGCCTCCTTTCAGGTAGTTGTAGAGCGCGATGAGGTCTCCCCTCAGCCTCCTCTTCTCCAGGCTAAACAGTCCCAGTTCCCTCAGCCGCTCCTCATAAGACTTGTTCTCCAGACCCTTCACCAGCTTCGTTGCCCTTCTCTGGACACACTCTAACACCTTGATGTCCTTCTTGTAGTGAGGGGCCCAAAACTGAACACAGTATTCGAGGTGTGGCCTCACCAGTGCCGAGTACAGGGGCACAATCACTTCCCTACTCCTGCTGGCCACACTATTTCTGATACAGGCCAGGATGCCATTGGCCTTCTTGGCTGCCTGATATATGGACTATACCTGAAGATTTTTAGAGTACTACGTTCTCAGTAGAAAAGTTTCATAGATCTACATGTTCTTGACACTGAGAAATGGAGCTGGCACCTCTTTGTCCCAAGACACAAAACAAAGCTTTAGCATGAGGTCCTTGCGAATCTTAATTGCCATGTTCTCAAGGAAAGATATATATTCCTGACACAGTTGTTTCACCACACTTAATATTAATTTAGAATGGTCTCCAGAAGTTTTGGCAGTACCTGACTTAATTTTCTTTTGGCATGGACTTCTACGTGGAACTGTCAGGAAGAATGAAGAAACAATTACCTCTCCACAAGACAATAGCTGTGTTTTTCCTGTAGCCTATGGTGAAGGGTTTGTGGGGTGCTGTCCCTTCTTAGGGCTATAGGTTCCTCCTCACTGTCTTCCTCAGCGCGACTAAAGGAATTAGCAAGGTCAGATTACCTTTTCTGTTGTTAGGTAGTTCCTTATTGCCTTCAGACTGGAAATCAATCCACTGAATACAATTTTTTTGTATGAGTCAGTATCAATTTGTTTATTATTAAGCCCAACTGTGTGGATGCACAATGAATGTGGTAAATTGCTCAGAACGGCTTCAGCTCAGTACAGTCATGACTGTAAAATTAAATACAGCACAAGTGACCAAGCGCAAAATACCTCAACAACTTCTCCTTTGAGGCAATCTGCAACTATTGCTATTTTGTAAATATCCTTGGGACTAATGAGACAAATCCCAGTCAATAAAATCATAGTTTAACAGCAGTGCTAGTAGTTCATAATATAAAGCTACTAAGCATACTAAACAAGGGTACTTTTCATGGCTGTTAGTTTTTGGAGGCAATTGGTATTTTCCTTATTTTGTCTTCTCATTAGCTGTGACTAACAAGGCAACAAAGCATGGATATCTTATAGAGGTACCTGATGTTTTCTGCCCACCTCTCAAGGCAGTAGGGAGCAAAAATGTTGGAGCTGGTAAAATTGTTTCTATGGGGCCTAGTGGGAAGCACATTAATACCCACTCAAAGCCACTCTGTACTGTACATTCTGTACAAATTTTAGTAAGATGACATGAGTTCTCTATATCACTTCAGCTTGGATTCTTAAAGGCATGAACGTTTCTTTGAAAACTTGTTTCAGGCCCTGAAATACCTTAAAATTATTAAAGGAATGATGTTATAGCCAAGCCTTATCTGAAAAAATGCAGAGCTATGCACAGATAGCTACTGTTGTGTTCTTGTTTACTTTTGTCAGCTTCACTAAGATTCAAGATTTGCTCTAATACCTGGACTGATGCTTTTTAGATGCTTGAAGAGTGCCACTGATCTTGAATGAGATGCAGACAAAGGTTTGATGAAAGAGAGAGGAAAGCCTGCAGCAGTTCAACTAGGGAACAGCAGGTACACATAATGCATCCAAAAATCAGCAAGTGCTTCTCCAGCAGGAGAAATCCTGTTTATGTTGATGTAGCTCAAACATATTATGGTCCAAATTAAATGTAACTGTGATCTAACGAGGAGAGCTATGTACATTCTCCGATACTTTTTGTTCTAGCGATGGGTGCTATGTATTAAGAACAAAGATTTTCTCAGCACTCATTAGCATATTATTCCCTACTTTGTATAGTTCATTTCTGGAGTAGATTTCTTCAGGTCTCAGTTCTATCCACATGTTTTTACAGCAAATGAAATAATATTGCCCTTTGTACAGAACCTGGCTTCATCCCCAGACAATGGTAGACAGCTCTGTTATACTTCATAATACAAGGAGAAAGCTGCCTTTGGATACTGACACAAACGCATTTTGTTAGTTATTCTGAAATCTTTCTGCAAGAAAGGTTTTCTGTAGGATTTGTTTAGCCACTTTCCTTTAGTCTTACAGATGCTAAAACATTTTGATGTCGACATGCTACATATACCTCATCTGCATTTTATTTTTTGGACTGTACAATCTATCCTAATACTGAGCAGAACACGGTGCCCTCTTCAAATGCAAAATGGCAATGCTTTAATATTGCCAAATAAATCTTGACCTTTCAATATGGAACAAAACAAAGTACTCGGTTAGAAGCTAGGTTGCAAGACTTCCAGCAAGTTTATCAGGAGTATATCTACATTTTTTACATACCAATGTATTTGTCTTCCTCTTCCACTTCTCCCCGTCGCTTCAACTGGGTGTCCTTTTTAACAGTGACTGGTGCTAGAGAGCCTACTTCTGTGTTTTTTCCTTTCCTTTCTTTCTCAGCTGTCTTGGCACTAGGGAGGTTCTCCTTCTTGCCGGGAGGTTTAGCTTTCTCTTTCTCTCCATCTTTTTCCTTTTGTTGCTCTTCTTCTGCCTGACAAGATGAATAAACTAAGTTCTCATTGTAGCCTTTGTGCAGAACAAAGGGCAGACCGCTGTAAAATTTTAGTGGTTCAATTTTTTATTTGAATACTTTTCCCTCTCAGCCACTATAATGTTGATGTGGTGAAGCTGTCTTGAACACTCTGCCTTATCCTTCTCAAACACACCATTCAGTTTATTATATTCTTACTAAATCATAGCGTTAAGACTTCACACTAAAAAGGAACTGAAAGAGGTAGGTAGACATACCCACATACCCACAAAACTAATGAAATGCATACTGGTAGAAAGACAAGTAAAGAATCACTGTGCTTTAGTTACTGCCACTACAGCACTTGCATCAGCCAGAAACCTTCCCTGGACTGAAGGAAAATAAGACAAAAATTAAATTTCTGTTAAGTCTTTAGCATCTCTGTTAACACTGAGTATGGTGTAAAAAGGTACCAATGCTATTTTTCTTTGATGTAAATATCTGTCTACTAAACTAGAACCAAGAGACTTGTGCTCATTTCACACAGGATATTACTCAGCCATTCTCATTATTTTCAAACACAACCACCTACATTAAGTTCTGCTCAGTAATTTAAGAGTAAAGAATGAAAAAAGATTTTGTAAGTATCCCAAAGCCTCACACTATAAATCCAGAAAGCCTAGAGCCAGTCTAAAATTAAAATAATCCAAAATATATTAAGGTAAAGCAAGGTGCTGTAAGAGTAGAAAACCTCTACCTTATTTCTACCCAGCAGCAGGACTATGCACTAACTATGCAAGAATGACATTTAAGGATTGTAAAGCTAAATTAAATACAATAAAACGATATTAACTTAACTTACTGTTACCATCCTGCTGGTGTCACTTTAAAGGCTATTAAAGCAATGAGAAAAGCTCTCCATGTGAATGAGACAGGGCAGTTGACTCTACACAGTTGCTTTCCCTAGATTCAGCTGGAAAAGCAGACTTTCCAGCTGTAGAAGTTGTGTTTAGTTCAAAATCAAAACCAAAGCAGAAAATCTTTTCCTGCTTTCCCTTCTTCATGCATTCCCTTTCTGTAAAATTTAGAAACGCCTTCAAGAGATTCTTGTAACTATTTGTGCTGTGAAATGGGGGATTTGGATGCTTTCATTATTTTCTTTCAAATTTATTCCACTTTGGACATTTCAAACCGAAGATTTTGATAGTATCACTTTCATTCTAAGCTTATGAACACATCAAAACAGATGATACAATCATCAGGCTACAAAGTTCATAATCAGCTTTATCTATTGCATCTGTATCCTTTTATGTAATTAATTCTCAAATAAGCAGACACATTTCTGAACTTGCCAAGATTCCAACAAAGAACACTAGTTGACCTTAATACCTGAGGAAGTAAAAGCCTCTCCTTTCTACGACTCTTTCCTTTTCCTCTCAATGTCATATTTCTCTTTTCCTACAAGGTGCAGCTTTTCGTGGAGTTTCTAATCTTCCATTAGCTTTACATTCTGTAATATTGTTATTTTAAGCTTCATATTACAGAATCTTACTACCTCAGTTTTCTAAATCAGAGACACCTCTTCCGCATACTAGTTTAAATGCATACACCTGTCAATTTATGACAAGCTTCTGCTTCTACTGAAATACAGAAAATTCATAATGGTTTATTTTTGTTTATTCACTTGCTGTTTTCTTCTGCCAATCCATTCTATTAATCAACGTCTATTCTAAAAAACAATGGACAGTTATGTTGGCTTTCTGAGAACTGATCTGCTAGTAAAATCCTGGTTTCAACTCCCAAGTTGTTGTCAACGGACCTTGTATTGTACAAGCTAGTTGGAAAGGATTAAAAAATGTATGGCAGACAATTTAGAGTTGGAATTCCAAATTAAGAGCCAGTTTCTGCCTGTTCTGTATTGCAGAGCATCCTTAGAGCCAAGAGCCCTCTCAATTCTTGACTCTGTCTTGGTCCTTCAACTGCTGCTCTCATGTTTGCCTGTCATGCTTTGATATAGATATAATCCAGAGAAGCTGACAACTTTGTCCAGACTGCTTGGCTAAAACAGAGAAGAAATTGTAGGTTCCAGAGATTCTTCAGCCTTGAATACCAACTATCCTCAGATTCTCCAGGAAAATAAAATTGTACTTACAAAAGTAACCTTGCCAAATCAAAGCTAAAGGCTCCATTTTAATATTGAAGTGCCTAATCTTTAAACTTCAAATTTTTGTTTTACAGTTTACTTATCAGCACTGACCGATATCTAACAGAAAAGTCATTTTTTCTCCATTCATTACAAAAAAATCTGCTCTATAGCTTCAGCCTCTCAATTTCTCTCCAGATTGAAGATGCACTTTTTTTTTTTTTCTCAGATTCTTCATATATTTCTGTGGCTTACATTATCATTTGCTAATCACTTTTGCAATTGACTTCTATGGGAGCAGACACAACTTTAATTTATCACATAGCATTTAATGTTCCTGTGCTTGTATGCTATACTTCATCCACCAATTATTCCCACAAATAGAATTATCGATAAAGAAATTTACAGACTTTTCAACTACACAAAATCCACAAAACCATTTTCTTCTTGGATATTTTACATGCACAGACTGCTTAGGTCTCCATGTCATCACGTTTTACATTATAGTTTTTGATCAATTAACAGGGTAAACTATTGCAGCAATTATATGACTTGCTGGTAATGGCCTTCTGCTACGTGAATGTTTGCTGGAAAAGGACTATAGCAAAGACCAACTGTTCAGTAAGTTGTTGAAATGTACCACTGACAGCTATTTTTTGTTAATTACAGATGTTAGAAAGCAATTAGAGGCCTGATCGGATTGTGATTCTGTGCAAGCTTGGTGAAATTCCTCCTAGAACACATAAGCACTCTGACTGAGGCAATCTTGGACCTAGTAGTGGTGATCTTGGAGAGCATGTGGAAGCGGGTTTTGGGAACACTGGAAAATGTGGTACCCAGTTCTGAGAAGCAGACTTCAAAATAGAAACTATTCGGAGAGAATTCAGAGGACAGGAACAAGCATAATCAAAAACTAGAAACCATGACAATATATTTGCATTTGTTTAGTTAAATATGTAATAGATTTCTGCAGAACGGAGGGTAAGAACTGTTGTCCCCATACACAGTGAGAAGCGAAGCAGTAACGGGTTTAAGCTAGAGCAAGGCTGATAAGGTTAGAAATCTTTTCCAAATGGCTATGTTGCAGAGATAATTGAGCAGTAATACTGATTGTCGTAGAAAAGTGAAAGCACAGGAATGGAAGGTTTTAAGAACAGGTTCAACAAACATCTGCCAGGAATAGTTTATGTATATTTTATCCTGCCTTAGTGCCAGCGGATGGAATAGATAACTTCTCCCAATTTCCTCCAGAGAGGTGATTCATGATAATAAGTTCTTCATAGTTCTGCTCTTCATCTATCCTTGATACCTCTCAAGTATTAACCTCTCCTACCTTTACTTCAGCAGAGATATATTCAGCTGAAGTGAGATTCTAGCTCTATTTTCTGTTGGTTCTAAGACTCAGCTAAGACATTACTACTTATTACTCTAGCAAAGAGTTCTTTCACAATATTTTTTTTCTTTTTTTTTCCCCTCTCACCTGCATTTGAGTAATTGAGAGCTTATTCTCCAGAATCTAATTAACTTAAAAAGATAAATTTCTATTCACATTTCTCTTCAATTACAGATCTAGGAAGTTAAGCATGAGGAGAAAGGTGAATTTATGCAAACAGCACTAGAATGGAAGTGTCTTCATAAAGTTAATTAAGCATCCTCCCTAAGGCATATTATAGTACCTTCTTTTCAGCTTCTCTTCTCTGAAGGTCCTTCTGTTTGAGACAAAGCAGTTGAAATTTCAACAGCTTTCCAGTTAGTGTTACAGGAATTTCTTCACCACTATCCAGAATGGCTTTGGCTACTTCTATCACCTGCAGAGAAAAAAAAACCAAAATAACTATTACTTATATAATTTTAATACTGCATTTGACACATATTTTGCATGCTGAAATGAGGAGGTGCTATCTCGCATTGTACAGTGCATGGGTCAAAATAGCCACACTTTCAGAAAAACAACATATCAGTAAAACGCATAGCTATTCTTTGGTTCCTAAGACCTCAAATGAAGTTATATTTGCTATAGTGTGAGATAAAACTAGAATGGAGAAAACTTCTATGATTTATGTAAGGGTCAACAGACACACACAGTTCTCACAGTAAAATGTCATTTTTTTCAGGTTTTAAAAAGAGAAGCAACATTAAGCAACTACTTATTATAAAGTAATAAATTAAAAGGCATTTAACAGATAGCAAATCAAGGGGAATAGTTTGGAGCACTGTTTAAAACATGACTAGTGTCTGAGGCACTAGCCCTGAATGAAAGATAAAAACTTCTTGAAGGGAATTTGAGAGGGTCCGTCTTGGTGAAAATACACCCCCTCCCTGTGTAATTCTGATTCCGTTGGTATGCAGCCTAATTGGGGTGAAATAAGGCTATTGAGTTTTCTCAGGGTGATGACAGCAGCGGGAACATACAGCTGCATTGTCCAGATGTGTGGCATTGACAGGCTGTTTTATGACTATGTTTTTTACAGCTTGTTTCCACTAAATTTCATACAACTCACTAACATCTGGGCCGTTTTCCTTGGAGCCTCATAACCACTTTATTTACTGCGAAAAAAATAAAATAACATAAAAATACCATAAAAAGTTGTTATATGTTTCTTTTCACTTGTGTTGTCTCTGTAATAAAGTTCACCTATGTAGGAAGCGCTGTTGAGGAATAATATAACCATAATATTTTCCTACTTTTGTTTTTAAGCAACCATCAGCTTTATTTATAACCATGGGCTGAATTAGGTGTTACTCAAATGTTCTGACATGTTTCTCTTTTCCCCTCTTGGAGCAATTACAGTTGGGCACATATGGTGTCAATTTTGCTTGCTAACATTCAGACAATGAAGGTGCACACTGCATCTCACTGAACTGTGTCTTGTCTAATGCAAGCACCACCATTAGCTTTGAGCTTTCATAGTTTCTTGCCCAGCTTAGAAATTTTCACTTCTCAAGTAAAACCTAGGTAAGCAAATGCAGCCACTAAGAATGCTTCTCTGAATAAAACAAAGCCAAAATGGAATCCAGACTATTATACGCCAAATTATTGTTTCATGCAAATGAAAGCAAAGTACAGAAAAAGAAATCTCTTAAAATATGTGTTTTTCCGAATTGTGTAACAGGGACACAAAACAACCAAAATATTTTCATTTATAAACCTCCAAAACCAATCCTGCCCCTCCAACACTAATAAACCTGATGATCTCCTTAACATACACATAGGAAAATGCATCGTGGTTAAGATTAGTTCTGCTTTACATCTTTTGCATTCAGAGTAAGACTACTTACTGGTCACTATCTCAACAAGCCAACCATAGAAGGCTTACTGGAAAGACTCCCATTGACTTCAGAGTCACAGCAGAAAATCAAGGATATGCTAACAAGAGACTTAAAAACTCCCACAGACTGTAGGCAAACTAGAAACTACTAGCTATTCCAACAAAAAATAGTCACCCAGAGCTAGCTAAAGAAAATCTGTGCTCTGAAAGAAAGAGACTTTGGTAGAAATATTACAGTAATCTCCCTTAGAGAGAAAAATTCTCATAGTTTTTTTTTGCACAAGTGGTGTTAACAGCCTATGGAAAGGGATGCTTCCCAATTGCCTAATGTAGATGAGTTGCACATTTCTTGAAACACAATAGAGGGGAAATGGAGGGATTCTGGAAGGATTCCTGAAAACTGTATATATAGTAACCCAGCTCGATGGCAGTTGCTGATTTATTGTTCAGGGAAGAAGGAAGGAACGCTTAGACTCTTACAACCCATTCTTCCTCACAAGTTCAAAGCATTTTACCAGTCAAAAGCAATGCATCATGATTATTCCTATTTTGTAGATAGAGAATGCAGAAATGAAGAGACTTGTCCAAGGTCTACAGTGAGCTGGACAACTCTGAGTGGGTAGGAAGGACAAAGTTTCTTATGTGCGGCGTTAAGAGAAGCACAAACCAAACTCTGTTCAACAGGAGTACATTCCATGACTGTGGAGGGAGGTCAGACAAATAAGACAAAGATAAAATGAGCACACTACATTTGGCAATACAAAGAAAGCAAATAGTTTCTCATACAGCAATGTAAAATCTGCTTTATGCATAAGCAAGTAGAAAACAATCCCTCACCACTGCTAGTTTAAAGACAAAACATAGATCAATCCATGCACAGTAGATAAAAGAAATTAAATTTATTACACTCATGCATGTTTACTTTATTTGTGGCCCTGTGAATTATGCAGGCACCTGGCATAAACAGTTAGGAATCCACAGAGCCTCAATAAAAAACAAAAGCTGAAGACAAAGACTTGGTAGGAGTACAGAAGGAATTTTTTGGGATACTATGAGGTGGATTCATTTCAGATTGGCTATACTTCATCCCGCCAGTGATGACCTTTTTCTTATGCGAGAAACCATGGAAACTTGGATGGACAAACTCAGTTAGGTAGGGCCTCTTTTCCTTTAAAGGAAGAGGAAACTTAGCATTCCTCACACAGCAGGGGTCACATTTGTGAAGTGCAGAAAAGCTTCAGTGGTGATGCAGTATTTGATCTCATATGGTGGCAGTATGAACCACGCAGAGATTTAGCTGCCTAGTGCAAAGGGCATGTATTTCAAGCCATTCAAACACTGCATGAGTGCTTGTAGGTGACACTATACTATTGGCAGATGCCAGTGCCATTGAGACAGGAGACAGGTCTTAAAAGTTAGGGAAACGTTTAAAGCCAGTCTTTATGGTATCTCTCTTTGAAATGCCTCCTTTTCAATTTGCAGAACCATTGTGACTGCTAAATCATAACCGGAAAAGCTTTCAAAGTGATGCATTGCATTATCAACTTTCACAGCTTTATCACTACTTGGAAGCAGTAGCATCACTTGCTATGAACAGTGGTCAGCCCATTTCATAGCGTAGTTCTCCCATATCCAGGGTGAGCTTTCTAAACCCCTGTCTTCCCTCTTGTTCTTGAAACCGTAAGAAATTCAGGCCATCACATATACCTCAGACTCACATAACACTTCCTAAAAGAAACATAATGGTTCCTAGAAGAACTCCTCAGTAATTCAAATCCCTTAGTAGCTGACACAGTTCAAGTCAATTTGAAGCAGGAGAGCCATCAGTCAAAAGGCTATATGGATTACATGTACCAACCAAGTTATTATTTACTGTTCAAATGTATTTTCCTGAGCAAGCTAATAAAAGCAAGGGGGGAAAAAGCGATCTTCACTTATTACAATCTGCCATCAGTATCGTGAATCCCTCACAAGCAGCTTTCAAGACAGACTAGGGAACAAAAGCTGCATGTGTCATACTGATAAGTTTCTTTTGTCCAAATAAGACTTCTTTACACATACTATTAAATATTTCTGAATCTGCTGATGTCATTTCATTGACTATAGCATACTGCGATCAATCATTTTGAAAGAATACCAGGAAGGCACTGAGCTGACTCAAACAACTTCTTTCAAATCACACCTGCAATGTGTTGAAAGGCAATTTAGTCTCTACTATCAGACCATTCATCTAATTTCTGTTTTCCTCTCAGAACCTCTTCCCAACTATGATGTCAAAAGATCACTTGCTTAATTGTTATCCTTCATTGGTGAATTAATGACTCACAATTCAAACTGAGCTTAAGGACTCATGTAAATCAGTAAATCAATTGCATATCTGAACAGAGCTCCATATAGAGCTTACGTATCCACAAGGTAGACTGTAAAACTTAAGCTAAGCCAATGAATCATCTTTGTTAATCAATGAAGGCTCTACCAACATGTATTCCAGAGAACTACAAAAAAATTAAAGTGGATTTGATTAAACCTTCTGCCCCTCGGAGTCCTTTTCAAACAAACCTACTAAAATAAGAATAGGACACTTTCACTATTGAGCAATACTGAGCAAATACATATGCTGTTCACGTACTAAATATCTGCCTTTCTATTGTGAGAACATTTCTCAAAGCAGCAGCAATGGCTGCTTGTGTGCTAGAAAAATATGTTGTCACTCATATGAGTGAGTCTGTTTTTTGCCAAATCACAACACAGCTTGATCTGGTTAGCAGAAACCTAGTTAGAAATATCCATTGTAAGAAGGTCTGTTCTTTAAACCTTTCTCTACAGAAAATGTGCCACCTGAGGGCATACCTTAACTGGTTTAATCTCAGCAATGCAGAATGAGAACTTTCTAAGACATGTATACAGCGTATGTGTCTTAGTGTTACAAGTACTTAAATAATGTTTTAAGGGAAATACAAACAGGTGAATAACCTAATTTAAGTAAAAATGAGAAAATACATTACATAATTTTTATCATTACATAATTTTTATGTAATGACTTTTCACCTTGGCTTTATTAAGAGCTCTCACCGCCTATGACATGTACCTCCTATAGCTTCCTGACCACCTAACTGCTAACAAAACAAACTGCTTTAAGGGAAGACAAAATACAATATGAATATCCAGTGATTCCAACGATCAGTCATTAGCACTGCTGCCTCAGGAAGGAGGAGTTTTATGCGTAGGGAAGATTTTCTCATGTGACCCTTCAGATATCTGTTTCCTTTTAACACTCTGATTGGGGGGAGATAGTTGAAATAGCATTTAAGTGATTTCTGAAGTACTCCTACAGAACCCAGACCTTTTTAAAAAGAGAGGACAGGCTAGTCTGCTGTGATCTGTGCTCAGAAAAAGAGATATATTGCTATGACCAAATCTTGAAATGTTTACATTTCAGTGGTATGAATCTGCCCAGCAAGTCTTTCCATTGTGGAGTAGAAAATTTTATGCTTGCGAGAAGTAAACTGTCTCCAGTAATTCCAGCCAACTGGACCCACACAATGAACATTACAAAGCTAAAGGATTTAGTCATGCTTCCCTAACACTGCATCTGGTTAGGAAGAGAACCCAAACAGAGGTGGAACAAAAAGATTTAAGAAGCAAAGTTGTCTCATCAACCCTTGTGCTGGTAGAACCCACCGAGCTACACCTTGCCAGAGTTTCATAAGCCGCCTCAGAACTCGTGGGCCAGGAAGTCCCAATGGCCTCGTGGGCTTGGCACCACAAGACTCTTAGGCAAGATTTTTTCATCTTGGTCCAGCTTTGCACAGGGCTTCCCCCCCTTTGGTGACAAAAGATTCTGGGATTAGTTGCTCTACTTGAGAAAAATGTCTTATACTCTATTGTCCTTAATTAACTGATTATAGTCACCTGAAATTTTTGAAGGCAACAAAACAGAACAGCATTTCCTTTGGCTACTCCAGAGCGTCCCTCTACCAATTTAAGGATGACATTCTTACAGACATAATTGCTGTTTGCTCTAGTTACACAGAGATTTCAACAAAAGTGCACAGAAAAAGCAGGAAATTTTATACCAAGTTGCATGCATGCAGGAAACCTTGTAATCTAGGAAGCAAAACCAAGGTCTCACCAGTGTTCTAAAGCAGGTTTTAAACAGATAGATGAATTTCAAAAGATAACAAGTTTCTTTCCTAGAAAATAAATCATCAGCAATTTTGAGTTTTATGAATGGCCTCAGGCCAAATAATTACAACCGTAGTAAAATAATAATACATGCAGAGGGCATTGCTTCTAGGATCCTAGAATTAGGATTATGAAGAATAGTTGCTACTCTGAAATAGAAAGAAAAGAGGAACATGTTTCAACTGTCTCATGTAAATAATAGAACCTGACCTCTCAGATTTTAGGAAACAGAAAATTAGAAGACACAGATTGTTTTCCTGCAGGAGCTCAAGACTTTTTGACCCAGTTTCAGCACTTAGAAATCCTGGCACTTCTTAACATGACATATTGTCCTTAGAATGGTCCCTGAACTGGAGAGACTTTAGAAATTGATTACAAACAACTACAATTTCTAGGACTGATTGGTTCATAGCAACAGAAGTTCAGTCTCATGGAATAAATAAATCCCAAATGCAAGGCATACAATTTGATAACTCAAAGGACTACACATACCACTATTGATCATGCAGTGGCATCGGATGCTCTGACAATGGCAAAGGCTGATGCAAAGACATGGTGGTATGTCTTTACTCTGGGTAATATTTTATTCTTTTTAGGTGGCATGGATTTCCTATATTTGAAATAAAAATCCTTTTGCTGTTATCCGAGGCTTAGAACTATTTACCTGATCACACAGATGCCTCTAATGCCACTAGGAAGACCTAGGTCATTAAGACATCGATACTGGACAGGCATATAGAACACAGAACTAGCTGAGATCTTTGCTGTTTTGGAAAGGCAGCTGAACCCAGCTGAATGTTTTTTTTCTTTTTGTCAGGACATTTTCTTTTGTTTCCATTTGGCCAAGTTACAAGAAGGCATCTGCCAATGATATTCTACTCTCTTGGGTATTGGTGCTAGCAAGGCAATTGTCTATCCAAGCAATTCAGCAAGCACTAAGAAGTCCACCAGTGAAAGGCATTATGAAGTAAGAACTAAGGTGAGCAGGACAGGTAGAAGCTCATGTAGCTTTTTCTCAGTGAGTTCTAGTAAAATCTTCAAGATGTAGCAAATCCTGGAATACCTTAACATTATCTAGGAGGAATGCGGATAACCCAAATTTGCAGTTCATCTAAAGATGCCAAAGATTTGTGGCCTGGGATGTGATAGTGTCTGTTTGGAATAGTTTGGCACAGCCATAAGTTGTCCCTATTCAGTTGGCAGCAGAGCAAACTGAATTGCTTGTAAAGGTCTCCTGTGAGATAAAGAAGGGGGTAAATCTAACCTCAGCTGATACGCAGACACTGGTAGTCTTCCATAAGGCTCATTCATATTGATATTCACAAATTGCTGAAGAACAGTGGGAGCTGTGAAACCTGCTAACCTAAGCTAACAAATTTTTTCCTTAACATCCTTTTAAGTAAAC
This sequence comes from Pygoscelis adeliae, assembly GCF_000699105.1. NCBI lineage: Eukaryota > Metazoa > Chordata > Aves > Sphenisciformes > Spheniscidae > Pygoscelis > Pygoscelis adeliae. Next base: position 2,400,868 of record NW_008824032.1, on the reverse strand, counting down.
TGACCTAAATACTTGGACCCAGGAGGTAGAGTCATTAAACTCTCCTCAGAAGACAAGACAATAAATATCTCAGGTAAATGTACCACCTCATGCAGTGGGATCGTTTACAAAATGTACTCTATTCTGTACTATGATGTACATGGTAGAAGCTTGGTAACAGATGACAACAGAGCTGAAAACAGATGAGTAGATAGTGCCCACAGCAGGATTTGAAGTCCCTTCCCTGGAGCCAGTACCTCCCTAAAAGGCATCTTCATTTAACGACAGTTCCCAACTGTTTCTGGAGCATTAAGCCGCTGCATATCCATACAGTGTAAAGGCCGAGTCCTTCTGCAATAAAATTCTCTTAACTTACATCCACACAATAGCACTTGACAAAGGCTGACTGGAGAACTGTTCCATTTTATTATGACATTTAAGACTGCTGTATTTGTTTTGCTCTGTACTGGAATGAAAAATAAAATTAAATCTTTCTATCCTTCTGACCATTCAGCATGGCTGCCAAAGTTGTTTTTACTGTCAAACCCTCTCATCAAAACAATGACACCAGACAAGTTTTGGCTCCTGAACTGCTCCATTTTACAACTACTTTTAAAATTAATTTTGCTCTACAGCAGAATGAAAACAAAATCTTTCTAACATTTTTACAAAATAGAATTCTATTGACATACATTTTTAGACTGAGAAGGCTGGATTTTCGTATGACTCTCTCTACTTTTGAGAAAGCCTGTTCTTGATCACAACCTTTCTGATGGTGTTTTGTCAAAATCTATACACTTCCACAAGAATATTTCACCTTTAATTATATATTTCTACAAGAAACCAAAAGGCTTCCATAAAAGTACTCCTGACTAGCATTATTTCTGAAACTTGTCTCTTCAGTGACACATATCCAGGCTATTAACCAGTCTTTCCTCTCCTCCAGATGCTACATGACTCACAACAGCTTGTACCTTCTTGGGTGAAAATACTCCTTGCCACAAGTGTTATGTCTGTGACATTAAGAGTTTTGTTTTCACATCAAGCTAAAACCAAAACTTTTGATTTTTCTGCCCTAGGAATTTACTATAACATCCTTAACACAAAATAAATGCATACTCCTTGTCCCTAGTGCTGCCCTCCTCTTTTTTTTTTTACTGAAGAGTTAGAGACAACGATGAGAAAATCTAAAAAAAAGTTACATAAGACAATAGAAAGGTATAAGATAATAGAAAGGTATGAGGTATTTAAGACCTACTGAAGAGGACATAAAAATTATTTAGAAACAGAATAGCTATTCTTAACCGTTTTCTTGAACAAAATTCATGCCATTGCGGTGAGGGAGTAATAGAATAAGGTAGCTTTCAATAATTATGCACATATATATTTTTAATACATATTAAAATATATTTATTATCTAATTATATATAATTAGATAACCATATAATCATATGTATTAAAATATATGCATAATACTTTTTATCTACATAAACTTTCATAATACAGTAAGAGCATCTATCCCAGGAACTACATGCTCAGTTCCAATCTAAAGTGGACCTTCTCTTTACATCATGACATGACCAGCACTTCAAACACTCTTACCAGCGCAACCCTCACTTCGTAGGTCTCCATTCTATGCACCTGTAGCAAAGTATTAATTCACAGAAATGCTTAAAGACTGCTTTTAATCCCTTGTTTCCTGGCTAAATTAATTCAAATTTTTCCACTTCAGCTTGTTCATTGGTATGTTTTACTGTCCTACAGAAGTTCTTAATAACTTGGGTTATGTATTTTGTGTTGGAAGTGACAGGAAAGGAATGTTTCATTTACACCTGGAAAACCCAAGGATCCTTCTGTCTCTGCTACAGCCTATTGCCTATTAAGGCAAGAAGTACTGTGAACATTACACAATTTCCCAAGGATTCTGTCAGCACAATCTTAGGGAAAAAAAACAAACCAAAGAAAAAAGCCTATGTACCATATAAATAATTTTGAAACAACGCAAGATTCTATTACTAACCAATAACCTTTTAGTCCTCAAAATGAGCTGTACAAAGCATGAATTAACTAAGATTTATATGCAAGCACTCAACTGAACTGGATTTTGATGGCAAAACTGTGCATATTGTGCTTAGCAGTAGAAGGATTTAATTTGGGGGTCTCTTTGGTTTGTTTGTTGAAACTGTACAACTAGGTTGATATCGCAATATGCCTGGTGATATGGGTTGACTGTTATGTATCTTGACTCAGACAGTAAACCTGGCACTTCTGCTTTTATCAGTCCTGAAGTTTGAAGTATCTGAGTTGATACTCCTTCCCTGCTAGCAAGGAGGTAAAATAAAGTGAGGCTTTGTACGGGAACCATTTGCCATGCAGATCTGGAAGCAAGTCTACAGGAGAATCAAACAGGTCCCGTGTTCAGCCAACGATGACAAGAAGCAGGACAATTTGTAATCACAATTCTATATTCTCTTCTGTTTAAATATTAACAGTTCCTGCGTGTGACATGCAAGCTAATGTTTTCTTGCTTGTCACAAGCAAGAATCAAACAGAGATAATTCAGTGCAATCAGACGGGTAACAAGATCCTGGACAGCCTGATTTAAAAGTCCTCACTATTTCAGATTTAAGGAAGAAAAGCAAGAAAAACAAGGGAAAGACAATGTATGCCAGCAGAGATAAGGACAATAACAGATTTACTTTTGTTAAAAATTGTATCAGGAAAAAAATATCGTTAACATGGCATTGGTCTGGTATTAAATGGAAACAGTAGAAGAGTCAATAAAGATGCAGGAAAAGTAGGGCTAATCAGTGATTTTTCTGCTCTACATTCAGAAAAACAACAGATAATACGGTTGTATCACTTCGTTAATAAGCAGTTATTTCCAACTGTATCAATGGAAAATTGCAAAAAGGCAGCTTTTAAAGCTAGGCATACCAAAAACCAGTAGACCTGGACAACGTAATCAAAGAATTATTAAAAATAGGTAGCTGAGGAGCTCTGGATATGATGAATATAATCTTTAAGTAATTCTTGGAGAAAAAAGGCAGTTTTAAACTAAATAAAAGAAAGCTGATGTCACACCAATGCTTAAAAAAGGGGAAACTAGAATAACATATGTATTTTAAGTACTGGCAACGTAATGCTGATCATTGCAGAATAACAGAGGAGCTGATATTATTTCCTTAATGTCCTAACAGAGAACTCAAATAAAAGGAGGGTAAAATAATTATTACCAATTCAATTTTCTTCTTTTTGGAAAAAAAAAAAAAGAAGGTGGTCTTTAAACAAAGAGAGCAGCTTTCTCTGATAAGACTGTAATTCTAGCTGAAACAGATAATAACTCTGATATAGGGAAAAAGCACAATTCCTTAAGTATTCTTTGACTATTGATTTAGAAACAAGCATTCTATAGTTAATAAAGCAGTAACAAAGATTAAAAGTCATTAACTAACAAATTTAAAAACGCAATCACAAAGAGTCATCATCAAACAGGTGAGTTTCTTGTTGGGTCTGAAGCGTACAACATATTGAGACTACGCTATTCAGAAGTTTATCAGTGATCTAGGAAAAGATACAAAGTCTTCAATTATAAGATCTCCAGAAGACACAGTAACCACGGGAGATACAAAGAATGTAGTGGAAAACTCATTCACACAAAGAAATTTGGTTAATGTGGTTAGTATAGGGCAAGAAAGCAATATGATTTGGTTTTGTTAAATTACAAGACTTATATCAGAAAAAAGAAAACAGGCCAAATTTACAGGATAGAGAACCTGTAAAGTGGTAACTTTGGGAAGGACTCATTGGTCAAGGGTGAACCAATCAATCCAAAATCAGCTCTCAGTATAAGGCAACAGCCAAGACAACTTAACACAATCTTCAGATTTGTATACAAAGAGCTATCAAATAGGAGTACATGCATTATGTTATGCTTGTATTTCATATGTATTCAACAAAAGCATTATGTCCATTCGGTGTCCACAATTAAATAAAAATAGTGAATTGTAAATGTCTGTTAGAGAAGATAACAGAAATTATTAAAGAATTGAAAAAAAACCCCATGAAGGAATTTATTACTCATTGCTAAATAAAGAGAAAAATGAAGGGACAATTTGAACACAATCTCAAAGTTTCTGCACAGAGAAGATTAATTGCAAGATTTTATTTAATTTAGTAAATATGGCTATAAGCCATACATTGAAACATACGTTTACACTGAAACTAGAAGTAACTTTTATCAGGAAAGGTCCTCCCCAGAAACAAATTAAGTTGTAGCAGATTCTCAATTATTTTCAATCATTTAGAAAAAACATCCAATCCTGATTTTAAAAATTTCAACACAGATTATTGTTGAAAAAAAATACTGTGACCAGTGGTACAGGTCACAATAGTCTCTTCTGCCAATCGAATCTATCTATCTACTAATTTCACAGAACATAAAACAAACCGGTGACAGCAGCATTGGTAAGAAAGCCAACTCTTGCGCTACATCGTTTACAAATTTTCTTGTCAGTAATCTTTCTCACCAAAAAAGAAGAATCAAAACAATTTAGTGATCTTATTTTGTGCATATATAAATTTATTTCTGTAGCATTCACTATGCTCTCTTGGGGAAACAGATCACATTTATACTTGAAAAACAAGTCCAAAGTTTTCAAACCTGATCAGAAAAGTTAGCTCTCAGAGAAGTGACATAACTCCCATTTAAATCCTCTTGTAAACCAGAACAGTGTAAACCATAACAATGTAAGCCTAAAATACGAGGAATTTAACTACCAAGCAATTCTCAGCCTAGACTGAGGACACAGAGAGCACTGGGGCAGTTTAACTAGAGATGAAGGGAGAAGGAAAATCTTCTTTTCAAAGCCATGTCTCGCAGGGGAAGGAAAGATGGAGAGGAGAAAAAAGGCATCATTAAAGACAGGGTGCAGGATTAAAAAAAAAAAAAAAAAAAAAAAGATCACTTGCAGGAAACCTTCCTTTCAACTACATCAAACACTTCCACTACATTTGAGGTCCAAAGCCCAGACAGTCCATTTACCTTTTCCCTTCCTATATGAATGCCTCCTCCAACCACCTCCTTCCTCCCCCCACCCCCTGCAAGTTATGGGATTTGCTACTATCACAGACTTTGCTCCGCTTGTGTAATGGCCTCTTCCCCTGGGTTGTGCTCATCTCTTCCACTTAAAAGCATGTTTCCACTCTTTCACAGCATACTATACAGAGCCTAGCAGAAGATTAATTTACTCCTTAGGTTTGTGTGTGTGTGTGTGTGTGTGTGTGTGTGTGTGTGTATAAATTCTGCCATGCCTAGGAGCTTTTCTAACTTGCATTCACCTATACCTGTCCTTAAGGAATCATAAGTCTAGCGAGGACTTCTGGAGCGCAGTGCACACTGCTCATGCTGCCTCCCATCCTCAAAATGCAGCAGACACCAGTAGAGTTAGCTATCTACCCAGTGATTAACAGCTGGGAAGTACGTACTTATTTATTCCGCTCCAGCCTCACAGAATTCCAGCATAAGAATGGGCCAGGATTTAGATTTGGCCCCTGATTTGACAATATTTTTCAGTTTGACAACTATAGGTAGGAGCCATGCTGTGAGAAAGCAGAATTAATATATTAAATCTTGACAAACAGTTGAATAAAGATTATTATGTTTAATTGTAATCAAGCCTGTTTGATTACATGGGATGCTTGTCCAGGAGATGAGTCAGAGAAGGATGCTGCTGTTACAAGACTTCAGTTTTGCTGGCTTCACAAGCACAAGGACACATTTTGAAGGCAGTGTTCTGGGATCCACATCCAAATAAAACTGCTCTGGTCTCTGCTACTTGTTCTTTTTTCAGCTTTCCACGACCCTTTATCCCAAGCATCTCAGCTTATCAGAGAGAACCACAAAATTGTTCCACCTCTCTCTCATGGCCATATCCCTTATTCAACTGTCCATTTTCAGCAACACCATCTATCTACTCCAGTCTTATCACATGAAGAGACCACATGAGGCTCCATCTCCTTTCACTACGGTACTACTCCGCAGCTCCAGCTTGATCCCTTATGAGTATGGGACAAGAATCCTTTTCAAAATTTCCTGGATAACGTAAAGGCAACTTTCCTGACCCTGTCCCAATGAGTCCAACAAAACTACAAAACAACTCTTACAAGGAAAAAAAAAAAAAAATCCTTCCATCCACACAGCCCCTGAACTCAATCTCACCAGAATTTTCAAGGAAAAAAAAAAAAAATCAGCTTCATGAACAAATCTAGCATGGAAAATTTAGGCTGGAATAGATTTTCAAAATTCAAAGTTTGGAAAGTAAAACACTGTCATATTTAGTAGTGGTAAAGCACCTTAATTACACATAACATTACCAACCTTAATAGAAAGTTGACAAAACAAACAGATACATAAACAATAAAAGATACATACCTTGCTTATAAAATGCATATGTTTTATTCAAACATACTGTAGTTTTAGGTCTTGTCTGGTGGAAAAACTGTACATGATAAATTAATCTGATTCATTATAAAATCTGTTGATATTTTACAGGAAGCAGAACATTTTCCCTTCTATATACAAAGAAAAAAAATAATTTCCATGGCATCTTTATGAGAGACTCAGCCTAACACCATTTAATTAAGTGCTGGAGTTAGCACAAAATTACAAATCAGGACTCCTACTCCCATCAAGTCACTTAAGAGATAGAAAAGGTATCAGACACCTAATTCTCCTGGATTTGGAAATCTTTTAGCTACATATTCATAAACCCTGCCCTGATCCACTTCACTTCGTACAATAAGAGTGATAGGAAATACAACACAGTAAGATGATAGAAACCCTGAAGGGAAATAACTTAGAACCAAAAGGAATTTTTTTAACATGATATATAATTAGCTTGCAATATACTAAGAACAGTTTCTTAAAGTTTCTTGACTTAAAGCAGGCACTGCAGACTGCTGCACTGAAATTTATTAAAAACTCCTGCATTTCAGTAGGCACAATGTGCAAGACCAATGACATGGGTAACAATGTTACTATTAATAACCACATTACTATGCATGTCATCAGTCCCAAATTCACACACATGTACACGTCATAGGTTCAAAGACCATCAAATGTCAGGAATCTCATTTACAGTCTCCCTAGAAATGAATAAGCGCTTGTGGAAATGCCAGTATGCTGAATCCTACCACAGAGAAGAGAACCATATGCAGTGAAGATAGAACATTTCACAACCCTGTGTTCTGTGCTAACCTCGTACTTGTTTATCCTTACTGCAGTGAAAGCTTTGAATGCACAAACTGCACATGGACTTTAAGTGAACGCTCAGGAGCAAATCCTGCCCAGAGAGGCAGGATCTTAATGCTTGTGGCAACATGATCAATCTTTTAATTTGCTACAGCCAGAACGGAAACTGAGTCCAAGCAAAAGGTCAGAACAGGCATTTTATATTCTCTGTTAAAGGTGGGGAGGAAAAAAATGTCTTTGAGGAGCAAAGTAAGTAGCTAATGAGACACAGCACTGACAGCTGGAATTTAATAAGTATCCACTTCACAAGGAAAATTGGTCTTAGTAATTAAATACAGGTATCATACAAAGCTTCTGCTTAGAGCCAAACTTCAAAAATCCTTCTGTCAGTAGGACTGAAGGGGTTTTACATCCCAGGTAATATGGGGTGAGTTTGCCTGGGAGGCTAGTCCTAAATGAAGAGGGTTAATTGCATAAAATTCACAGTCATGTCAGTGGTAAATAATTCCGAAGGGACTTGTTCAGATAGTAGTCTGGCATTACTGAAAAACAGACTGCAACTAAAAAGACCTGTTATAAAGTCCACCAAAACCCGAGACACATAAAAAGTTTATTAGTCATTGCAGAACTAAAATGCAAACAAGATCTTTTTAGAGGGATCCAAAATTCTTTATGCTCCAGGTCTGTAAGGCCATAAAACTCTACCTGAGAAAATGTTAAACAATCTTCTAATTAATCACAGGATTTTATAACCTCTCACAAGCTGTAAGTAAAACATTAACAAGGTAGGGAGAAGGAAGTCCTCTTTGTACTAAGCATGATTCCTAACCCCGCTGACATACCCCACTAGAGGAACCAGGTTAGAATTTAACGTCAAACTGAGATTATAATGGATACTAGCACACAGAGATGCTGTTTCATTTATGGGACTGCATTCCCGTAAATGAAGGTATAAGTCTAAATTACTGGGAGCATCTGGGAGAGCAGAGTCTAATCGTTTTTCTGTAATTTGTGACACCACCATCAAAATATGACCCCATAACATATTCTTAACATAATAAAACGCATATCCCTAAAAGACATCTTGAGCCTCACTTGATTAGCTGTCCAATAGAACACTGCTGGTATCACAAAAAGAAAGCAGTTTAAGTATCTAGATGGTTGATGTGTTTTTGCCAGCTACATCCAATAGATTTGCTTTTACCTAGGCATGCATAACACAATTACACAGCTGTATTTACCTCAGTGTAAAAGAGCACTGACTCTGCAATACATGTTTTAACCTACCTCATAGTACATAGGCACATCCTTAACCTTTTTTCCCTTTTGATTCCCAGATTCTCTGATCTGCAAGGAAATAAAGCATTCTACTGTGAGAAGATTTTAAGTTTACACAAATTATTTTACCCGTTATTCCCGTTTGAAAACACCACACTCACACTCCAAAATAGTGACGAATCATCTTACAGTACCCCTGTACCTTAGGGAGGGAACTTTTGTGATCAGCATCTTGAAGAAAAGTCTGTCACAAAACCTCACTATTTACAGGGAGCACAGCAGCTTATACAGCAAGCTTTTCTTTTTCCGTTTTTAACTCCTATGAGTTAGTGTAATTTTTCAAACTTCCACAGAGTAATTCAACTGAATACAAAATTTATAGTTACCACAGACCAAAGAAGTTAGTACCTAGAAGTGAGATCTAGGGTTTGGTTTCTTATTACAAGTTCCATTCTTGGAATACCTGTCTGAAAATGTCTTCACGTGTTACCACGCTGAAGAGCTTCCGCTGTGGCACCTGCACAGCAAGAGACAGGGCCTTGGTGTGGACTTCATCCTCAATTTTGGTCCCAACAACGAAAGCGATGCTAGGCTTCCAGTCATCCTAATTTCCAAAATAAAATATTTAAGGTATTAAAACACAAGAAAACAGAAGTGCTTCTCTGCAGTTTCAAGGAATAATCCTGTAGAGATGGTTACTCCCTTTAAGACATATTCAACATCACTGTATTGATCACACTGAAATAAACTGCATACAACCCAAAAAAGCACATACTACTTTGTCCCAATTCTTTCTGCCGTCAGGTGGCAGCATTATGCTATGGAAAACACAAATGCCTAATAACAACCTCTACAAACCTCCTTGCAGGCAAACACTGCATTAGCATCACACAAAGATAAAATAACTTTTAAGTGTCATTTGCAGTTCAGTAAGCAAACAAGAAGTGAGCTTTGAATATATGTATTATTTTCATGTAATATATATATTATTGTGATTACTTGCTCTAGAAAAAAAATTAACGAATTTCAGCTCCCTCATCCCGGGAATTAGATAAAGCCCCGGATACTATTTTCCGAAAATTGAAGCATTATTTGTATGATGTTTTATCAGGGTATATTTACACACACAATGGTTCTTATGCAGTTTCACTAAGTATTCTGAACTAAGAAAAATTATTTATCAATGGCCAGTTATATTTCACTACAATATTGACAAATGAAAAACACTGCAAGTGTTTGAAATCTGCTAGTGAAATACACATATTTTTATGGAAAAAAAAATAAATCTGATTTCAGCATTAAAGAAATGCAGAACAAAAGAAGATTGGAACACGTTATTTAGTGATATACATCCACAAAAGCTTCAAAATGATGTCATTTAAGCAACTTTTATTGGTTACTATTTCATTTCTTCTGCTTTAACCTACTGGAATCCCTTTCACAGAGTGAGTGGCTATCTCCAGCACATCTACATCTCACTCCAGAGTAGGCTCTATCAGCATCAGTGGCATCTGAACCATAAGCACTTCCAATGGTCGTGCTGTACACTCTTCAGGAATCACCAAGGTATTTTTTTCATTGCACATCCGCATGTGTAAACTGCAAAGATATCAATAAAGCTGCATAAAGGTAAATATGGAAAGAGCTTCAGTAAGATCAAGGTAGTCCCAAGACATTGTCACCTGGACCAGGCTAAGCAGAGTCATGTACCAGTCCAGTGTGCATCACAGCAGGGAAAGATTTTAAAGTCAAATTTAAGAGAGAGTGGTAACTTTAGGATTTTGCTGGAAATATTTTCATACGTGTATATTACATACAAAGTCCTTGTGGAAAAGAGGAACAAAACCCAAGTTGATGGTAAAGTGAAGGAAAGGACCATTGCAAAAAAAAGTTAGCTGTAAATGGTAAAAGGAGAAATTTCTTTTTCCAGTTTTACTGTACCCTTCTTCATTTGTTCCTTCTCTTAGCTGAAAAAAAGCCTACCTAAATGTTTGCAATTTGAGTAACTGATGACTTGGGATGGGAGAAAGCAACAGTTGACATAAGTCTCAAATGAGTAAATGCTTGCATGGAGGGAAACAGTTTGTCATACTCTTAAGGTAACAAAGCATAACATCACATGAATATGGCACGACGTGATTAGGCATACATGCCCCATTTTTTTTAACCACAGCATATTCAGAGAAACAAAAAAGATGGAAAGATCACCTGGGTCACTAAGCGTAGTCTTCTGCAACTGCAAGTAGCTACAGAGCAGATACCTAATCCAAAAGGGCCCCTACAGTTCCACACATCATAAGCTTCCTTGATGTTTTATAGCAGCACAAAATAAACCTTAAGTTTTTAAAATTCGAAAATGCAGGAGAGTGAAAGCACATCACTGATGCTCTAGAAGCATGCAAATATGATGGAATTTATGAGAGTGTCCAGCTGACCTGGGGCAGCAGGCACTGCTCAATGGAGAGGCGGCAGCAGCAATGGCCTGTGTGGGAACTGCACCAAGTACACCGAATTTCTTTTTCCCTTTTCTAGTTGGGGGGTAGGATGGGGGACAATACCTCCTCCTGCCTAAAGTTGCCAAGATAGTTACTGGTGCACAGCACTACGAAAGGGCTAGGTATTCCAATATTATCATCAAAACACGTCCACAGGAGTTGCAGTTAATCTGAATTCAAGCTGAAGTTGTCATTGTGTAGCTGCCAAAAGTTGGACACAAAAACTTTACCATTCTTTGAACAGAGAGCATTTAGATGTCCCTACCTGTGTGCCAACGCATAATTTTCTAGGCTTTCAGAATTGAGATTGAAATGCCCTCATGTGGCAGTATCCTGGTGTTCTCCAGCAGAGACAAAGCCTTTACAACAACCGTCCACCTGCAACATGAGCTAAAGGAGCGACTGATACCACTGTGCTGTCCTCTTCAGTAAGGACCACCAGAAGAGGGCAACGAGGCCCAGTAAGTCTCACAGACAGATGCTGAGAGCACAAGAAGCGCAAGACTCAGGAATGTCAGGTTCCACCCTAGATGCTAGGGGAAGCATGGTCCAGCAGAAATATAGAGCCTGCTCCCACAGCCTCCTGCAGTTCTTCAGATATGCGAAGAAATCTCCATCAGAGAGTCCTAAAACCTCTGCCTTACGTCTTCTTCAGTTCCTCCTTAAAACATGCTGGTATCTTGGTGCCCACAAATTACACCTGCTTAGCACTGATTAACATCATCCTGCAACAACGATGTCTGTGAAACCTGTCTTCCAGGGTAAGTCCTGCTTACGAAAAATCAATGTTTCAAAAAACTTAGGATTTACCCAAACATTCTCAGAAAAAGGTATGCCCTCAGCAAAAGGCATGCCCTTGACATCAGTGTGCACATCTTCTCCCCCCCCTCCAAATTCTCTGCTTCAAAGAAACAAGCTGCTAAAGCTTCTTCACAGAACAGCTATGAGAATATTTATAGCATAGGCAAAACACTGGCTAATACATTAAGAATAAAATACATGGAACAAGCCTCTACAAGATAACTGGTAGTGAAAATTATAACCCCACCTAACTTAATTCTACAGAATTATATGCAACTCGATACAAGGTCTTTTGCGTAAAAATTTAAACAGTATTAGAGATAGCCCATATCTCCCTAGCTGCAAAATGAAGAAAAAAATATTCCTTTTGTAAAAAAGGCGCAATACCTGGGAATCGGAACTAGATAAATACCAGAAATAGCTACACACACTTTAACAGGGAATAACGATCCAGAATTCTCAGTGACTAATAGCATGTCATCTATTTCCAGGCTGACCAATTTTGAAGCCCTCGAAGATCATTTTTCAGAAAAGCTGAACACTGAGAACAGCAACTGAAGTCAATAAGGACAGCGAACGTGCAGCTTTAGTACATAGTTTAAGGTGTTTAATTGACTATGCTCTTTTCTGACCTTAAAAATCTATTATTTTTGCAATATTGCCCTTATATTATCAATACTGTAACAGTATCCTTAATGTTCAAGGCACTGAAAGGACAGAGAAGAAACAGACCCTGCTTCTACAGCTCACCACCTAAAATCACAACATAAAAATGAGAAGGAAAAGTAGTAAAATGTATATGGTTACTTTAAAAATATTTTCTCCCTCAATATACAACCGCTCCTCTACTGAGTTTAATTCTTTCAAATGTTACTGTAGAAGTGAGACCTGAGAAAGGATCTGAAAGAGGATAGATTAGTGACTCTAAGGCTACCTCAAATGAGGTTCCCAGCTTAAGAACAGGATAGAGAAAACCATAAAAATAACTACTGGAAAAGCATGGAAACAGTTTAGGGAGGCTGCCATTGAGAGTATAACGCAAGCACTACGTACTGTGAACGAAGACGACCAAAATGCAGGGAGTAGATAGCCGGCAGAATCAACAACGCTGATTCAAACATGAATGAAAAAAAATTGAAACTGGAAATGTGACATCGGTAACTAAATACTCCTTAAAAAATCTGAAACAAGCTCCACTTAAGGGGAGGCCAGACCACTCTCACTGGAAAACATCCAGTGACAATCATTGTCACAAATGACACTGTCCCCCCCACCATTTTAAAACTCTTGGCCATGTCAAGAGTTGAAATGCACCAAAGTCTCTCGCAGTGTTAGAAATGACCACCTATGTGGGAAGCTTCTATGTCCCTCAGGTGAAAAGGCTCCAATCCTAGCAAGGTCCACCTAATTCTGAAAGCTCCACGTAACCAGCTAGCAGTTTTCCAAAATCCTTGTTTTCACAAAACACAGAAGGTGTCTCATCATCTCCTGATTTTATTCTCAAGCCTCCATTGTGTCCCCCTGTAATGTGATTTTTTTTTTCCCATCCGTTAAAAACCAGTACACAGCCTACAAATCTTATTTGTCACAGTAGTACTGGAATAGCATAGGTATGTTAAAAAAACTCTAACTTCAATTCACATTAAAGAAAAAAGCGGACGTAGCTCACAAAATTTTGTTTCCTTTTTAAACATATCTTGTTTTCTCTGCTTCATTTCCTAGACACAAAAGGGCAGCTGTTCTAGTGAAGACATTTGAAAGAGTCAGGTATATTGTTTATTTTTGCAGTACCGATTTCTAGATCTTTTTGGCCAGGAAAAGCATCAAGCAGCCATCTCACCCCACCCCCTTTCCAGGCAATCTGAGTATCTGTCATTTTGCATCATCGCTCATTCTCATGATATTTAATGGGTTTTTTTGTTGGGGTTGGTTTTTTTGTTTTGGTCCCCCCCCCCCCTTAGGGCCACAACTAGTAGGTTCATTTCATTACGGCACAATTTCAAATTTAACTGTAATGGCTGAAGAGAAACATTTGAAAACTTAAACTCCAAACACTTCAGCAACAAACAGCAAGAGTTCTTTAATCTCCTGATTTTTAAGTAATGCCTTAGAAATAATGAGATTTGTTAGTGATTTATGAACACTTAGGGCGATATAACCTCTAGCATTCTTGCTTTCAACAACAAGGGAGCTTGTAAATCAGTAAATACAGCTGGCATTACTGGGAAAGGTTGCTCATCAGCAATTTTGTAGCCCCAACATAGTGACTGTGTAGGGCATCACTGCTAAGAAATCTGCAAGTCCACTTTCCTTATTTGCTGACTGACACACGCCCATATTACTACTAATGGATTCTGGTTTTAAAAGCCTGAGCTTTTGCTGTACAATCTGGGCAGGCGAGAGAGTATCAAAACTCAATTGAATGTTAATTCCTCTCCGAAGAGGAAGCAGTATGAATAGTAATCAAAAGTGGAGCCATCCTATTCAGAACATTTTTAATGGTTTTACAAGCTTTAATTTCAGTCCAATTTTCAGGCCCTAAAATGCCAATAAAATGAGAGAACCCATACAGATAGAAAGGCAGAGCAGAATGTGGCCTCCAGTTGCTATGCTTAGTTATACTAGCTAATAAGAAGACATAATAGATTACAACTATTTCAATTAAGGGCTGTATTTGCCCAGAATTCACCTTTCACTTAGCAAATATTGCCCTTTAACTACTTAAAGCATGCGAAGTTTAAACTAACTAAGAATCCTAATTTGTATTTTCTAATTTAATTCTGCCGTGAACCCAATCAAAATATCTTGACAAATACCTGAAGGCAAATACAACTTGCAGCTCCGTGTTCTTCTGCGTAGCACATCAGAAACAAAAAATATGTATATAAACTATGATGTGAGGCTCTGCAAAATCCATAATTCCTCTGTACATGTTTTTAAGTTGTCTGTTTGCCAGTTTTCACAGTGTGTTTAGTAAAAGCAATTATTTGGTTAGTAAATACCATTTAAATCATATTTTAGTTAGCATACCCGTCCATAAAATCTTAACACCACTGGTAAAATGACTCCTTTTCATAGATCAGACTAATAAAATAGTGTAAGCCATAAACACACATTAAAATGTGAAATTTCATTGCTCAGTCTATCTGGTACAATTTATAAGCAGTTCCCTTTGACTCCACTAAATTCCCTTTGACTCCACTAAAGGGAAAGTCAAATTCCCTTTGACTCCACTAAAGGGAAAGAATATTCTCTACGTTGATACAAGTAAAAGATTTAAAAATTCATTATACATGAATTACCAGAAGAGAAAATTATTTAATTGATAGGAGTTCCTGTCATCTCCCAAATAATTTCGGATTCATATGGTATATCACATACAACATTGAAGAAGAGTAAGAAATAATTTTGTGCACTGTGTCTGGTGACACCTACAATTAAAGTTGCTCAACGCTCTCTTTTACAGGCTACTTTCAGTTCCTGACCTTTATATATTCCAGTTTGAATCTTGTGTGCTGTAAGATTCCTGGGGTGGGGTGGGAGGAAGGATAGTGTGGTTAGACTATTTGCAGAACAAGATTTGATTTTTAAAAATCATTTTTATCCTTTAATAAAAAACCCTATGTGATTAAGTAATTAAGATATTCAATTCCCCCCATGCTCGAGAGGAAGGAACTAAAATTTGGCAGCACAGCCATACTTGTGTCAAAGATGTGCTTTTACAGAGCACGCTTATTTACATTAAGTATACCCACATTTGGCCATACTTGATGAATCTTGATTCACACATGCTCAGAAGAGATTTGTTGGCACTTGACAGTTTTGCACCGAGTATGCTCCTGTCCATGACTGTAAGAGCTGAATAAGAATTTTCCTGCAATAAGAAATTTCAGTGACTGCCCAGCATCACAGAAGCCTGAGTTCAAGCTGACCGCAGCAGGGAGACAGTTTTTCCCATGTTCCCAAGGCTCTGCCCGCTAACGGCGAGACAGAGAAAGTGGAATTAGCTTAACTGGAACAGAAAACGGTTGGACGATACCAGAATGAAGGAACCAAGGAATCTTAATTCAGCCCCCATGGGTATAGGCATTACAATAATCTTTAATTAGGTGATCACATATTTTTTCCTACAGAATTCTTGCCCCATTCAGCAAACATATTCAGCATTTCTTTCCATCTGCCTCAATGTGTGGTCCTGAATAATCCTAATTCTGGCATTTCCTAAATTTCGAGCATTTTATTTCCTACCTTTTAAAATACTTCAATATAATGGTTTGCATCTAACAAACGTAATAAATCACATGTAGAAGCAGCAGAGTAAACAAAGCACTTTGTTCAGTGAATTCACTGGACAATATCCACAACCACAATAAACACCACCATAAAAAAAAAAAATCACTAATTGGCACCTTGCTAGTAAGCTCAGGAGAAAGGTCAGGAACTGAGTAGGTGATGGAGATTGAACCTCCACCCCCTTCTCATGCTTCAGGGAGGTTCTCCTAGAGTAGGGGTGATATTCACAAGCAAGAAAGGGCTCAAGTGCCTTTGAACTCTACTGAAAAAATCTACGTTCTAGGGAAAAATGGGAAACGGCAGCCTTAGCTGAGCAGCTTACTTCAAAAAGTGATTTTGTTTGGCTAAACTTGTACTATATGGTTACTACCAAATAAAAGTAAAAGCAAGTAAGCATTTAAGAGATTTTTGGACATGTGTGGCATTTTTGGGAAAACTAATAGCCAGTTTAAAAGCCTCCTGAATTCAAAAGTCCTCATACTTAACCAGAACCGCTGGCATGTTAAAAAAAACACAAAGCCACAGCAACAACAAAAAACACCCTCGGTTTTTTAATAGGGCACAATAGGAACCCACCAAACAAGGAAGCCGTGGAAGTCATTTGTCTCACTTGCAGAAGCAGTGCTAGATAAACACATGCTAGATAAATATTATTGTTTGCTAAACTACTACGCTATTTTGAAACCAAATTCTCTCTTGCAAGTCAAGATTTATTAGAATTACATTGCTTACATAGAACCTGGAAACCTAAATATGCCTTTAGATCCTCACACGCTGTAAAAGAAGGGGGAGGGGGGAGAAAACCCAAAAAGTGCCTTTTAGCTGCACACATTCAAGCAGGAAAATTACAGCCTCACATTTTCAACGCTACAGTTAATGCTGTGTCAGCACCTCCATCAAATCTCGTTGTTCAGCAGTTTATAAAAAGTTCACTCCGAGCCGAAACTTGGCACCCAGAGCCCCAGAAAGAAAAGCGTCGAGGAGGAAAAGCGAGAAACCCGCCGGGCCGCTGCTCAGCGGCGGGGGGGA
>NW_008824032.1:2358910-2382677 GCF_000699105.1 Pygoscelis adeliae | reverse complement strand
GTGCTGGAGCATGACCCGAGCGCGGCCGCCTGCGGAGCAGCGAGGCGGGGGAGCGCACAGGTGTGGGCAGCCAGGCCTGCTCCCAGGCCGAAATCGCTCTCCAAACACTACCATATGTTACGGCACCGGGACCGGGAGGGGAGAGGGAGGCACAGTTGGGAGAAAGCAGGAGAGCTGCCAAGATAAAGAATTCATTACAGAGGAGTCGTGTCGTGATCTCACACTGGAGACGAGTGAAATATTCTGTGTGATTTAACATTTGGTGAAAATATCCTAAACCACATGCTGCCCCTCCCCCACCCCGTTATACCGACCAGGGTTGCTCAGAGCCTCCCAATCTTTAATTTCGTCGGAGCCTTAAAGCCCTGCTGTGCAGCGCATTATTGCTTTAGTCAGAATTTCATTCTGGGATGATACTGACCTAGTGTATGTGCTGAATAAAACACCTTTAATTACACGGTTTTATTGGAGAAGTAGGAATTTAGGTTCATAGGGGACATAACAGGCAAGTCTCATATCATCTTAGTTTGCAGAAGGGTATCTTCCCCGGGTCTGCAGGCAGCGATGTAGTTTATAACATGGGAAAGCTGCACAGTAGATTTGCCAACACCCATAAACATTTTCCCCCACCCCATTTCTTGGCTGGTGTCCATTTTTCTCTTTTTGAGGTTTTCTTTTGTTGTCCAGAAAAAAATCAGACTCCAGTTGTTCACAGAAACAGGCAGTGTGACATTCCCACCACCATACCCTTGTTCTTCGTTAAAGACGTGGATACGCAGCCTGAGCCTGCTGAGGTGCACTGAGAGAGTACGGGAAGGAGGAACGGGGCCGGGTCAGCAGTTGGTGCAGCAGAACAGGACAGAGCTATGGGGCAGAATGCACAGATAATGGTGCCAAATATCCTTGTTATGAGCACCCTTCTGATTTTTCGTGGCTCAGTTTTCAGGGCTGGATGTAAGCTTCAGGAGGACCGACGGGAGAGGGCTGTGTACCCAGGTCCTGATGGTATGGCTGGAAATATGTACTACTATGATGTCCGTGGGAGATGACAACTGCTTAATTATGCCCACACCTGGATCCGTATGCTCAGGGTCATTAGGAAGGTTAAAAAACAGCAAGACTGATGTCAGCTTACAAACAGCTCTGAGAACACTAACAGTAGCTGTGAGAACCATAAACTGGCTTGTTTATATCTATTGTGTGTTTGCTTGGATGAATAACGATTATTTGAAGGAAATTGTTTTGTTCTGCTGCTTATCATCTTAGTAAACGCATCTAGATAACTTGCTGTTATTTATTGTTGTTGGATGCTGTAGCAAATAGCGAGTCAAGCTGAAGTAGGACAGATGATCACTGGGAGTTTATACCAGTTCATTTAAAATGACCTCCACCTCTCTCCCGAACAAAGGAGAGAAAGAAATTGTATTTATTCCCTATTACAAAGGGCCCTAGCATATGGTCCTAAAATAGGTACTCCAGTAGTGAAATCAGCTAAAGACGTCTCCTGTTTGGCTGCTTGTCCCTGCCTGTTTGGTTGTGCTGCCGAAGATGCTTGTAGGCCAGGCTGTAAACCAGATCACTGAAACCCTCTTGGTTAAATCCTCCAACAGACAAAAGAGACAAATCAAAAATATTGGGAAACTGCAGCCTTTCTTTCCTCCAAATGGTCTGGACTACAAAACGCCCAGTTGTCTCCAAGCCATCTGAAAACCTCCAGCTTCCTTCTGAGAGCTAAAAGATGAAGTTGCTGCAATCTTAAAACTTGTATTACCAAAAATGAATGTAATTCGACTATACTGATAAGCCACAGATGAGAACAGGCAAATTAAGGCTCCAGAGAGACAATACACAGTTTGGGGTACCTTCCGCACAAAAAAGGCATGCGCAAATGTAAGCCTGACATTTTCATGTAGTGAAATTGGGTCTACCATTAAGTGCAAGAGTTAATGGGTGAATCTGTGATGACTTTGTGTATGACAAGGATATTTATGGTGAGATTTTCAGGGAGAGTGGCAACCTAAAAAATCATAAAGTCAGCCTTTTATTTTCTGGCTTATTAGAAAATATAGTGTGTGAATACATGAACAAGTGAGAGTGGAGTAACCAAAGACACGAATTTACAATAGACTTGCAATTCTGAATAATACTCTGAAAAACAACCCTGTGTATTCCAAATTTACACAGCAGGGTAAGAAAGTGTGCGTGGTTAATGCTGCGGAGTAGCTAGACACAATAACATGTTCCTGTGCCCACACTTTTAATAATAATATAGAAGGAATATTTAAAAATTAGGTATACTCTTTACCTCCTTCAGGAAGAAGAAACCTTGGTTGCCTTTTATTTTAGGGTGACTTAAAGAACATTTGCACTTACTTGTTCTCCAGTAAAATGTGGGGAGTGGAAAGGCATTACTAGTTGTAAAAGTCATGTCTTCTCTACTTGATATTTCCTGAAAGACTACAGTTGACTAAAGAACTAGTAAAGGTTTTGGATCTTAAATAATTAAAGCCTGATTGACTGAGAGGAGATTTAATTTTAATCGTGCTTGCTTTTTTAAAAATGCTTATTTTAAATGCTTGACAAATATTTGGAAAAAATTATCTTTTCAGCAAGGACCATCAACTTCTCGCCTTCAGTTGAGAAGTGAGCAAAGAGTCCTCTTTGCTTGAGTCCTTCAGAACACACTTAATTACTTCATATTGCTTTCATAAGATTTAAATATTTCTTAAACAGGGAGGCTTCCTGAATTATGGCTTCAGAAAGCTGTTTCTGTTTTAGAAAATTTTCCGGAAGGTTGTCTAGAACAACTAACATGGCCTTCAGCACTGCTAAGGAAAACAGTCCTTCATATTCCTTATATTTCTAAAAGAAGAAAGGTATTAAAAAAAAAAAAGTACACTTTTTTTTTTTAAGTTAACATTGTTCAGTTCTTTTTCCCTGAAAAAGGAAGAAGGGAAAGACAATAAAATTCATTTTGCTTTCCTTTCCAGTTTCATAACACTGCAGCATCTGGGCTGGGAACAGCTTTTGCCTGAAGTTTGCAACCCCCCTGGACACAACTGTCTCACAAGTTACACAGATTTGGCAGCTATGGCATGTGTTTCCATAGTCTCCCTGAGCTCTCACATACCAAGTTGGATGTAGGAGGTCTTTGCCTACAGTTGCTACTCTGGCCACCAAATGATTCCTTATAATTTATTTCTCAGTCTCTAAATTTGTTTATATAATTTGCATAAAGCTTCACACATGGACTGCATTGGCATCATGGATGCGGACCAAATATCTGTCTTGGCTTTAGGATCCAGAAAGCTGATTTCTACATCAGTAAATTTTAAGTGCATGTGCCCTGAAAGGGACAAAGGTTAAGCTGAGTGTAAATATATTAATGCACTCCCCTTCTGAATGCGGCATAGTGCGCTTATAATTTTTCTAGCGCCAAAGGTCAATAATTTCTTAATTAGACTGAGTTCTAACTGTAATGAAACAATAAAATAAACTCCCCTCCTCAGATTGTAATGGGCCTTCCTAATAAGATCAGTGTTGCTAGATGCTTGCTGAACTGTGAGAACGTGCAGGGATGGTTAGAGAGAAAGGGAACAGCTAAATTGTAAAGACAATACAATTCAGTCAAGTCCATCTGCCACGTGGCAAGGCCTGCCCTCTGATGCTGGGCCACTATATGCACAAATCAATAGACCCAGCCTATTTAAGCCTGTCCATCTAATAACGTGGCCAAAATCAAAGCAAGTTGTAGATATTCCCTTCTCCCTCTGTCCCTAGCATTTAGCGTTGGCCTGGCCAGTAGTCGTTTATTCTTCGCTCAAATATTTCCCGTCAAGCTGAGTTACAAATGTATGTAGCCTCTGTTGTTTATCACAAGTGTAACATGCAGAACAGATCAAACTTCCTTTATACATACAAATAAGTTTACACTTAAGAGTCTCCACCAACTTTGTTTTAAAGGGGGGGGGGGGGGGGGGGGACCCCCCCCCCCCCCCTTTTTTTTGTGGGGGGGGGGTGGGGGAGGAAATCTTACAAGGCCCTGCATTTAATTTCGGAAAAGATGCTTTCGTAGTCTGCTTTCTCCCACGTGCATGCATGTGCGAGGAGAATGCTTTTTCCTCTCTATAGCCAATGGTATAAGGATTCCTGGCAAAGCTCAAAATGAAATCCATTATCATCTGTCAGTGAAATGACTTCCAAATTCCAGCTGGATGCTGTGCAACAGTTTTAAAGAAAGACTCCCTCTGCATTTGGTATTGTAACTCTACTGTCTCTAGGTAACTGAATTTTGGAAGCAGTTCAGTGCTGCCAGTCAGCAAAAAAGTCCAATTTCAGATATCTCAGGCTTTATTCCTGCCCCTTTCCAAAACAGATCACAAGGTTTTATTCTTCTCCCTAAAGAAATAAATCCAAAGAAAACATTTTCCCACCCTTGCAGAAAGCCAAACTCCCCACCCCCACCCCATTCTCCTGCACTTTCAACTCCTGTATCATTGCCTGCTTTCTTCTGGCACAAAAGGAATAGTTTCCCTAAGGTTAGAGGGTCCTCCATGGAGATCTGCTTCTGTAGCACTCCTCCCTCCTGCCACCATCAAGAAAGGGAGTCTTACACAGTAGTGCTGAGCACTAACCACTAACCTTTCTCAAGAGCCAAACAAAGCAAAGTCTAAATAAGTGGAATTTGAAACATTATACCCTTACTGGTGCAAAAATAAAAATGTTTCTAATCCATTAAAAACAAATATTAACACCATGGAGGGTAAACAGACCTGAGATGTATACCAGAGTTTGCACTGAAAATATTGATAATAAGTGGTGGAAAGACATGGTGGGTTTGTTTATTTTTTAAAGGAGAAGAGATTATTTATAAGAACACACGCAATCTGAACTGGAATTGGAGTAATTAAATGGCTAGAACCATAATTCTTTCGCCTTGGTATTCTAATTCTGTGAACGTGTACTTGGATGATTTTTAACTGAATTTTCTGAGGGTAATGTCTAATTGCAGAATAGCTAAATTGCCACAATATATGCTATTCTGAAACCGTTGCTTCAGCTTTAATTCCTCCTCCTTTCTTTCCAATCTATTTCTCTGAGCACATACACTCCCCAGTAGATCTAGTTCAATGAGTAGGTTTTGGAAAGAAGTACATGGAGTAATGGCTATTTCTTGCCCTGTCTCTCTCGGTCATACTTATACCTAAAATCTGCTTTATAGAACAGCCACGATAAAAGTTCCCAGTCCTAGGACTGTATCCCAAAACAGTCATGCCTTACCCTGTCATCCACTAAATCCTTTAGTCTTCCGAAAACCTGAAGTCTAACTAATAGTCTCCTTACCTCAGACCAGAACAGCATCCTACACTTCTTTCTTTCCAACCTGCACCATTCCTATTTCACAAGCTTTTCGCATTCTGCATCTCCAAAATTCAAGCTGGACCCCAGTCCCCTGAAATACTTCCCCCTGGCGAGCACATACCACTGCCTGTGTCAGCAGACTGTGGCACCATAGAGCCTCAAAGCCAGCATCTCCCAGCAGTGGCAGGAGCAGCTCTCTCACATTTGAAGGACCAGCACCTCTCTCCCGCCAGTCCTTGCTTCTAGAGGCAGCTGGTCTGTGTGATCTGTGATACACCTGCCAAGCCCCCCCGCCAGTGAGTTCCTGGCACAGCTCTCCAACAAAAGTATTTATGCAGATGTGGTCCTCTCCCTCATCAGCTGTGCTGGCGTGCCTCCTCCCTTGCGCTTCACCGAGCACACCACCACCACCATTTCCCAGATGACATATGAAGTAAAAGAATATGGGAAGGCTGGCTACTGCGGTAGTTAATGAGTTGAGTTCACAACCTGTAATTTGGCCAGTCATCCTATAGAAACTCAAATAATCTGAAAATTTACTTGTTCCTGAGGGCATCAGGATCTAGCCATGATCCTATATAGTTCCCCCTGCAAGTGCTGTAGCCCCAGCTATTATTAGGAAAAGCACAGTGAAAACCAGGTGATGGGGATGAGCAGGCTATGAGCAGTCTCTGCCTGCCAGGGCCTCATCTTGCACCCTCCTACTGAGATAAGCGAGAGATGGAAAGTGTTATGAAAGGTATCTTACCTTTGTGGAATTATCTGTAACAGTGTATTATTCCTCAGCTTCTTTGGATGGACACTGTGCAGTTATGCAAAGTAACCACAAAAAAACCCCAGTTTCCTGCCCCCCAAAGTCTAGCAGCATATGTATCTTATGAGCAAGATTTTAGTGAATCTTAACAGTATGGGAAGTTGAAAGAATTTGTGCTGTCTTTGTTTCTGCAAATGACAGCAAAACCAAGGCTCTGTCAGATTTTCTGCATTTCTCAAATTAGCTATTTGAAGGAGAGCAGATTTAGTTTAAAATTCTCAGAAAACTAACTCTTTATTTAAAGAGCAAATGACATAATTTTAGGAAGGGTAAACAGTATTTTCATCCCTATCAGATGCTAACACCTGCTTTAATGTAAAAGCTCCACTTACTACTGACAGGTGTTGTATAATAAATAAAAGTTGCAAAGAACAATTGGTAACACCTTGTTATCAAGATAGTATAGCTTCTGCCGTGACCACCCGTTTGTATGTGTTCAGTAAGCTTTAAGCAAATAAAATGCAGCAAGTGTTTACATTATATCGTTACACAGATCAAGTTTAAAAGGATTTCTAATTAGCACTTTTCTTAGTGAACAAACTGTATTAGCACTAATTCCCATCAGTCAAATTCCTTAATTCACATTAACATCAGTCAGAATGAAAACCAGGCCTCTTTCCATCTCTCTCCATCTCATTACTTCAGACAAAGCAAAACATTTACTGTGGCAGGGTTGCAAGATGCTGAGGGCCATCAATGGAAAAGGTACGCTAGTTAGCTAAAACCTGGCCATGCTCCCAGTGTATTGACCTGCCTGTGCCAGTGTTCTCCAATCATGCCATCCTTAATGCTTATTTTGTATCTAGTGATTTTTAAGAGTGGTACTAGTCAGCATTTGCAAATAATGTGGAGAGATTTGACCTAAACGGCTGAGCTCAGCATTTCGGCACAGTGTACCGGCTGTGGTGTCTAAACCCTAATTCTCTTCTATGCGGATATATCCTGAGTACACAAACATCATGAAGTCATTGTGACTGTCTGTCATCAGGTATGACAAAGTAAGACCGTGAGCAAAATTAAAGATAGCAGAATTTCTTAGCTTTCTTTAAAATATACGTTAAATGCCAACAGAAAGCTTTTTCTGGTGAACACGTCTTCTTCCACTTGCCTTGAATTATCTTTGCTTTTCTTTGTCATCCCACAAAATCCTATGATGACTAAGCAATAACAATTTAAAGAAAGCACTGATGAATTAGTTATTTTTACTGCAAACTCCCATCAGTAAACCTTGAGTGCCATTACTACCAGTGCAGATCAATGCAGCGCAACTTGTCTGGTTTCCTCTTATACAAAAGCCTGACATTTGCAAGATTTATTTGAACTTTTTTTTGGATTTTGCAACACCAACTATTGCTTTCCAGGGCAGAAAATTAATGAACTGAAATTGAAAGGCTGTCTTCTGGTCTAATGATGTTTAGACAACACTAGAAAGACAGAGCTATGCCACCAAGAAGTGTGAGAGTTTGGGTGTAATAAAAGGCTACTCTGAAACTGAATCACTCCTAGGGTAGTTTTCATTTCAGAGGTGATGGAATTTTATTTCGGAGATCATAACGTAGCTTTTGCACAAAAGGTTCAATCAGCACTTTATGTTCCTTTTTAGAGCTTAGTACTTGGGATTCCAAGCTGGTGCAAATATATCGCTGTTATTTTGGGGCAATAAGTTAGCTGTGGGAAAAGCTGATCAGTTCTGAAGCCAGGAAAATATTGACTACTAAAGCTCAACACTTACCTCATTCAGACCTTGCCATCAGAGTTCGAGTAATTCTAGATGCTTCGAACAACAGGCTGAGGCCCAGATGTGTAGGCGGTTAGCTCCCCAGATACCTTGAATGATCTGAGCTTATGTACCTGGCTCACACACCTTCGGCCACACATCCTGGATCACTGGAGGTATACTCGCGTCTAATTAGAGGGCTGTCTAATAGGGCAAAACAGGGCAGACTGAGCTGGTTTACCCTTCTTTTCTGCCCAGAATGAGTGGATTAGCAACATGTAGTAGATACGATTGACAGCACTTCTCATCCAGTGGTTCTAACAGATTTTAGGGAAACATTAGTCAGTTGATCCACTACATGAACTAGGATGCTGTTCAAATCAGAGACTTGGAGATCTTTACTGCCGAGCACAGTGGAGTTCCCTGTAGAAGGCGCTATCCTTTTTGCTTTTCAGAAATATGGCAAAATGATGGAAAGCTTCACAGTGCCATAAACCAAATGCTTTGCCTGGACATTCTTGAGAAAGGACTGTTTTTACTATCATAAACATAATGCAGTTTGGCCTTTGGGAGGCATTCCTCAAGGCTGCATTTATGCCATCATCGATTATTCCGTCAACTAGCCAGGAACAGTGTGGTTTTTCTAAAGGAATGACTACATTCCTGTCTCTGATTTTATCTATGGAGGGGATGTGAAGGCATGGAGAGAACACAGGAGGGACAGAGCTCAAAATGAAAACCCTGGGGCACACTGCATCGCTGCTGCTACACACAAACAAGCAGTCCATGCAGCTGGAAGTGTGAGAAGGGAGAGAAGGCACTGAAAGGCAGGCGTCTGAAGCTGGGAGAAAATAATTCCAGTTCTGTGCATGCAAATACACTGCTGGTGGGGCATGGCAATATTACTACTAGGGACTGTGCTATGTGTTTAATGTCTTTTTAAACTGAGATACCTTGACCTGCCTTAACCCATTTGTTTGCCCATCCTTCCACGCTGGGCTCTAGACCTCCACTTATATATTTGGAATTTAAAGAATTGTTGAAGGGAGGAAACATTATGCGCAGACTTTCATCCATTTGTTATCCTCGAGCCAGTGGGGAAATAGAATGTTTTAATCAAGTTTTGAAAGGCTCCTGACCTAGACGGGAAGCTCTGGAAATCATTTGCATTAGACCTTCTAAAAGAACAGCTTATCAGTCTGATAAAGATCAAGCTGGGGATGTCTTGCCCAGCTGCTTTCTGGGATATTTATGAGGATTTGATGATGGGTGCTTCACGAAGCCCGTGGTGATTTTTTTTTTTTTTTTCCAGAGAACATAGGACACTTCGGTACAGTAGTACGTATAAAACATAATTTGAAGAAAGAAAGAGTAAGACAGTACAAAGCTAGTTGTAATGTTAAATATCCATATTTTCAATGTGGTTCTCTATGCATTTGTAAAGCTGGAGCTGCAAAACTGAGGCTAGATTCTTTATAGCAGTTTTCCTCATACAGTGAAGCTAGCAGATGCTCAGTACTTTGTATCTATGAAAGAAAAGTACAAGCGTAGAAATGCAAACATCAGTGTGGGAGACCACAGCCTTTCCTAGGTAGAATAAATAACTAGGCTCCTTCATGGAAGAGAATATATATGTTACAGAGTTATCCCCTGTGCCATCCCTCCAACTGCACTTCAGATGAAGGCTACCCGCCTGGACCAGAAACAGTGGGATGAGAGTGTACATGCTGAACCATGAAACTATAATATCTCCTATGTGATAATTTGGTTGTTTCAAACTTACACTCAGGACCTAGAGCTCTGGAAAACACTCATAATTATTATAATATTCTGCCAACTCTGGTGAAAGGCAGGCTTATTACCGGAGATGGAACTTGTGGTAATGTTAGCTACCTCAATTATTGGCTAGGTGGCAGTAGAGGTTATTTATGTATTAATACATGTGCACTATTTACTATATCAGTTTGAAATTCAGCTCACTGTACTGGTGAAAAAGTTCCTATTATCACAAATCTGCTCATTCCTATGGTACTGCTGCTGTGTGCTCTCTTACATCCAGCAAAAAGCAATTTTCATAAGGACGGCTCGCTATTTAGCTGCGTGCTTCTTTCACATTCATGGAATGCAAAACCAAACACCATTCACTTGGCCCTTTTCAAGAATGAAGTTCTAATTAACATTATATAAATCAACCAGATGCCTACTGCTCCGGGACAGTGAAAGCCTGTTTTCTCTTAACTCCTCAGTAGGCTCCCAATTTATGTATTTCCAGTGGTCACTCTGCTCGCTTTCTACAATAGTGGGTTTGGGCAGGATATGGGCTGCAGTTTGCTGGTGTAGTGATGTGGGCCCATGGCATGATAATTAATCCTCTTCAGAGTGGCACCAGCAAGCAGGCAATAATGCTGGGAGCAGCAGTATCTGTGCCAGCAACAGGACTCTCATGTCCACACAGGGGATGTCATTCAAGATGGTGGTTTAACTCTTCCAGCAGAATAAGGCCTCCTGTCAACACGGGAGTCTCTGTGTGGACAGTCACGCTGGCAGAGTGGCTGTAATTGGGAGATCTGCAGTTTAGACAAGGGAGCGTGTAGGGGAAGCTCTGGCAGCCGATCCCCGTGATTCCCAAGAATGCCAAGGAAACCGGTGGTTTGGAGGCCACGTGAAGTACACCGTGGCAGGACCACTGGAGACTGAGCTTGTACAAGCGCTGCGATGCAGCACCAGTCTCCAGCCTGCCGGATGCTAACATAGGGGTCACACAGCCCAGCCTAGGCCAAACATCTTTCGGAGAATCAGGCAATGTGCTGATCCCACCATCAAGTCAGAGACCACCAGGATGATTTGGGTTTGGACCTCTAAACAGGAATCAATGCATCTTGATAGGAATATGCAACTCCTGTCTCCTTCAGAGAAGGAAACTTCCCTGCAGGGATCTCTTCACAGTGACTTTGGCCTCACTCCATAGCTGGGTGGGACGATAGGTTTCCTGGAGCCTCGGGGAACAGACACACTGATGTTTAGGCTTGGATCTGGGAAACTTGAGGCCCAGAGGAGCTGATTTACATCCTCCGGCGCCTCTTCCTTGGTCCGGTGTTCGCAGCACCCTGTGGAGCCCTCTGCCGTAGCTGGAGCTGGTGCCCCTTTTTGGCGGCAGCTGCCTTCAGTCCTGCTGCTTTGCCTTACCACCTGTTGGTAGATGCACTCTCACGCGCAGCCTCGAGCCTGGGGAGATTTGACCCATTCATATCTGAAATGACTGAGGGGGGGGGGTGAACTGTTAAAATGGCTCAGCCCCCCCCCTGCCGCTCCCCCCCAGACCCCTGTCCCCCCCGAGCAGCTGCCCCCCAACCCCTGAAGCCCCTTGGAGCAGCTGCTGTCCGTCTGGCTGCCCTGGCCTCCTTGTCAGCTGTTTGATGTCACCCATCAATCTTCCATCTTTCCTGCAAATCTCTGATGATCGAGTTTCACATTTCCAGGACTCCAGCCATAAAGCCCCTTTCACTGGTATAATTAGTAATTAGAGGAAAAATGTTAGCAAACTCCTCTTGGCATAAACAGACACTCAATCCCCATCTGTCAGGTCAGGAAATTCACATTACGGCGAAGGCCCAATACGGATTTTTTGATCTGAGGTGAGTGACCGCACACGCTCTGCGCTACTTAATTAAGCTGGCCACATGACAACAAGTGAGATCTATTTCTAAGTGACCACTTCGATTATAAACAATTTTCAGTGTTTTGAAAGTCATCATGTCTTTCCCGCTAGGAGTCCCCATGGGCTTTAAAAGAAATGGGCTCTCTCAGCGATGCTCTGCAACCCTTGATAAGGAGTCGGGGGGTCATTCGTGACTGGTGTTCAAGTACATGGTCTTTCACGGAGCTGCACTGCTTAGATGACACCATTCAGTGGAGTCATTCTATCGTTCAAATGTGACAGGTACGGCAGACTGAGGACTGGACCTCTTCAGTACAGCGGACAAACACATGATGATATGCAGTGGGCGAAGCTGAAGACAGACGGGTTCAGGCTGGAAACAAGGCCCCACATATTTAATGTGGAATGCAGCTAATGGCTGGGGACAATTAGCAAGCGTTGTGATGAACACCCTTCTCTGGAAAGCTTCCAGGCAAGATTGGATGTTTTTTCCTCCTAGACGCTAGCTCTAAGATAAGCAAATTTAGGCAAGCTTTGTGCCTTGTGTTATGTAGGAGGCTGGAGCAGATGATCACAATGGCTTCTTCTGGCTTTATCATCTGTAATGGAAGCAAATGATGCCAGCCATGCCATGCCTAATCCATAACTTGGGCTCCATGCATCATTGTTTCCTACAGCACATCCTCTGGTCTTGTTTGGCTCCTCTTACGAACTGTTTTCTCACCTTCTGCAGAGGAGAAAATTCATATATGACTGAAGATCAAGCCTCTGGTCCTTCCGTAATTATCTGAGGAAAAGCCAGAGGTTGTACAGCTGGGCAAAAGCTCAGCAGCGGTTAAGCTCAGAAACCCTTTTCTGGGGTTTCTGTTTAATTTATAGGTTTTGGTGCAACCGAAACAAAGATAAAGAAGCAAAGTTCGTGGCTGCATTCCACACCTGGAGTTGGGCGGCCTATAAATACAAAACCCCAGCACTGCAACCAAGGCAATTCTTATGTGCCCAAAGTTTTGTGTTGCTCTGTAACCCAGTCCCGCCTGGTCTCTCCAGAAGGAAAGCAATCTCTTTCCAGGTTTCTGAGGCATATTAGACATAGCAGCACATGGTTGTTTCAGGTATGTGCAGAGAAGCTGGGCTTGCTTGAGCCACACTCAGATAAGGAGACATTACTAAATGGGAATTGGAAAATATGATCCAATTCTTCAAGCAGTAATTAACTTTAAAGTACCCAGGCCACTGTATAGCTTAAAGGGA
The DNA here is from genome assembly GCF_000699105.1 of Pygoscelis adeliae. NCBI lineage: Eukaryota > Metazoa > Chordata > Aves > Sphenisciformes > Spheniscidae > Pygoscelis > Pygoscelis adeliae. The sequence continues at coordinate 2,369,876 of NW_008824032.1, read as the reverse complement.
CCTACCTCTAGGAGCTTGAGAGGCACAGGGTGAACCACAGCTGCTGGAGTGGGAAAGGAGGAGTTGCTAGAGAACGCGAGAACCCCCAAAAGCTATATGAGAAGTTTCTTGTCATAGGCATTTTCTCTGCAGGATGTTTAGATGAAGAAGGGTGCAGACAATTATATTTCTGTTGGAACCATTTCCAGATATGCTGAACACTGTGTCTCAGGGTACTGAAACTCAAACTGGACAACTGTTAGATAAAAAATAGAAATTAATACAGCATCGCAGGAGAAATTGTAAGAAAAACAGAGTTAAATTCTTACAGTAGCATAACCTCATACTTTTGACATGATGCATGCTTCACAATGCTGACCTTATTTTAAACAACTTAAAAGTCTTTGACCTTAACAGCTTAATAGTATTCTCTTAAAATATTTTTCTGAGTTTATGTTCCTAGGCCTCAAAGAGGAAAGGTGAACTCGAGAAAAAATAAACCAGTTATGTAGGATCACACTGACATCCTTAACTCCACAACTGATAACTTAAGATCACTTTCAGGAGCCCCTGTCACTTGGCTAACTGGAATAACTGGTAACAGCAGAGGTTTGCTATTTGGTAGGTGAATGAGCATTAAAAAGAGATGAGGTCATACAATTCTTACTAGCATATACTATTGGCTTTCAGAGAGACTCCATGGCAGGGAAGGAGTGGTGAGATGTGGACTCTGTTCTGATGGGGACTGTGATCAAAGGGGATCCCCTCTGCCAGCTCCAAACAAGTTGTGATCCTTGTGCCACATCACTGTTCCCTGGTCCTTGCTGCAGTTCTGTCTTTCCCCCATACTTAGAGACATGTTGTATTTCAGTCCCTTCTCCCCATCCCTGCCCCAGTTTCTTGGCTCAGCTTGTCTCTGACTCCCTTCTCCGATTTGTGTCGCCAGCATTGACTAGTTCCCTGAACAATCTGTTCCTCTGCTCCTTTGAGTTTACAATAATTTCTCCCTACCTGAGTTTCTTGCAATCTCTGTTGCCCCGTACCACTCCCATCTTCTCAGACTCTTCACTAACCCTTGGCGTTCACTCTCTTTTCTGCCTTCCTTACTCTCTGCTCCCTCTCCAGCCTCTGGGTTTATCTAGACCAACTCCTTTACCTTGGACATAACTCCTACTAGAACTGATCTCTCTCCTGTCACACCTCTTCATCTGACAGGTTTCCAATATAGCCTGTGGCTCCAGCCTTCTCCTCAAGCTGAGTCTTTCCTCCTCAGATTCCTCCTCCTCTTTTCTTCTGAATGTAGCCTTCCTTTTTCCTCAGATCCCTGCCCTGAGCATTAGCCAAACAACTCCTGTTTGCAATTTCTATTCTCCAGTCAATTTCCTGCTCTGTATCAATTAGTTTTTATTCCTTCCCTCTCTCCTCCACATCCGCTTCCATATTCTCTTAAAATATTTTTCTGAGTTTATGTTCCTAGGCCTCAAAGAGGAAAGGTGAACTCGAGAAAAAATAAACCAGTTATGTAGGATCACACTGACATCCTTAACTCCACAACTGATAACTTAAGATCACTTTCAGGAGCCCCTGTCACTTGGCTAACTGGAATAACTGGTAACAGCAGAGGTTTGTGCGTGTCTAGGAGAGACCTTTCCAACTTGGCGAAGCTTTGATAGTTTTCACAAGGAGAGAAAGAGGAACACTCCTGACTCAAAAGCCATTCCCTCTGACAAGACTACATTTTCCTTTTGAAATTTAGTACCACTACAGCTTCTAAAATAAATTTATCAGAACGTGTTCAATATGAGCAAAAATTAAAATTTCCATAATTTCATTTTTCATTTTTAATTTTTTTTAAGTTGAATTTTCCAGTGTTTTATTGTGAATATGACAATGACCAGGGCAAGCTAGGGGCAGAAAGGCAGGTGGGGGGAGTCTAAGTGAAAGGAGACTTGAAAAGGAAGAAATCTATAGCAAAGGTGTCTATGTCTTTTTTTCTTTATCAGCAGTTGCAGTAGGTCTTTAACAACATAGGTATTATATAGTACTCTCTTCACCCCTCTGCTTATCTTGTCTTCTCCTACTTCATTCACTCCGTTCTCTAATTCCTTGTCCCCAACATCTTTATTCTTCAGTTCTGTACCTGTTTCATCTCCTACTCTATCTCCTTATACTCCCTTTGCACCTCATTTTGTTTTTCTTTCCTACTCTGCTTCTTAATTATCTCCTAAATCTCTTCTCTTGGCTCCTTTTCCCTCATGTCATAATTTTCTTCCCCCCTCAATCTGCTCCATGGAATAACTCTGGCTATGAGGAAAAAAAAAAAAGCCAAGAACAATAGCTGTAAGGCCAGATGTCTGGACATCAGTGTCATTTGTACTCTTATTTTTGGTCATACACAAAATGTGCCCAGCTGTTGCACTAAGCCCTTTAAGTAATCAACAAATCCCTGCTCTGCCTGCCCTGAATATATTTATGCATAGAACCCCATCTGGAATTGCTCATCTCTTCTCAGGTCCTCTTAAACTACCTTATACTTCTGGGTCTGATTGAAGAAATGATTTTATAGAGAACATTTTGAGAAAATATGAGCAAATCCCATCATCTTAGTTGGAAATCTCTTCAAGTGACACTATGTTTTCCACTGTGAAAGCCGGGTGTGTTTCCTCTTCATTGTTCTCTGTCCTCTGTATCTGTCTCTCCCTTGCTTCATCTCCATTCCTCCAGATATTACTTCTGTGCTGCGAATTTGCTGGAGAATGTGTCTGGTTTGTCTATGTTTGAAAGCCCCAGGCTGCTTAGTGATAACACCTGTCCAACCAGTTAGAGAGGGTGCAGATCTAATGGGGACTGTGAAGGGAGGCAGAGGCAGCTCTCTCCATTCAGCATGACACCGAGGGTTAATAGAAGGAAAATATTGATGTTTTATTAAATTACTCCTATAGGTCAGATCATATAACATGCCCAAGATCTAAACAATGATCCTGTTCTGGAGGAATGTGAGGTTCAGACTGATGAGATAAACCGTTTGCTGGAATATCTCTCTGAGTTCACTAAATTGCTTCCCTTATTTAATTACAAATTAATTGAAAACACTCCTTGCCCAGCGGAACAATACTTAAAACCTGATTTGTTGATAGTATCCTAATCCTCCTTAATATTCCCGTAGACTCTCCCATGATTATGTCATCAATTTTACACTTTTTTTGACTTTGGCAAAATCTTTTGTGCAGGACTCATTAAGATAAATAAGAGAAATAGCTGCAGCCCTGGGGTACTCAAAGCCTTATTAATCCCAGCCAGGATGATGCTGACATAAATAACAAAGTGGCACACTTGCAACTGATGTAAATTTGGTAGCAGAGACACTATCAGAGCTCAGAAGGGAAGGATGTAGCTCTGTTAGCAGAGAGAGGAGATGAGTATTTGGACAGGAAGCGAATGAAATCTATGCAGGAAGAGGCTGAGTTCAGGCATTAGTTGAATTTAAAGCATCTAGAGGGTCACATGTCTTCTGCCTGTTGCATTTCTAGTCTTCAACCAGTAGAAGATTACTCACCTTGCTGCACTTTTCAGTGCGTAGCATGATCTTTCTCTTGATGCTCCAAGGGAGGCAGAGTTTGCCTGAAGCAGACAGCTCCACTGTGTGGTGGAAAAACCTGTCCTACAAAGAGAAAAATCTGAGTTTACTTTCAGTCCCCAAGAAGCAAGTTGCTAATTTTTCAGCCAAGCCATTGGCATCTCAGTTTGGGATGATGTCTATTTGCCTGCTGTGAAATGCTTTGTAAAAACAATAGAAATGCAAATACAGCAGTGATAAACTACTTAGCAATATCAAATTTTTACAAAATGCCTGTCAGCCAGCATCATAAAGTATTCTTACTCCGACAGCCCAACACTATCGATCCAAACTACTGTCTACTTTCCTTCACCCAGATAAAAGCTCCTTCTTTCCCTTCTATCCTATAGCTGACCCTTTTCCTGAAACACTAATCATATAAACAATTTATGTGGTGTACCAAGAAGGCTGACAGATCTGGGCAATTTTGGACACCACAATTGAGGAAAGATAAAGTAAGATCTGGAGACTCTGGGTCTGGATTTGTCAAAGCACCTTCCCTAGCTTCAGTGGGGACAGGATGCAGGGAAGAGGGGATGCTTTATGCAGGTTGGTCGTGGCTGTTTTGGGTCAAAGGGAAAAAGTTGAAGTCTAATAGGCATGTGGTACAAATCCCAGGGCCCTGGGGACATGTGGTCTCAGGAAGATGCTCCTTGAGAAAGCAAGTACTCACTTCATACTCCCATCTCCGCAGATTTTTTTAAAGTATAGCCCCTTCCCTAGCACATAACAGTAATCTGCTTCTGAAGTTAATGAAAGTATGAATTGTAATGGCACAGTGGCTAGGTCCCTGCAAAAGCCACACCCTGATGTAGGTGGTAAAGGCTGAGAGTTACTACCATCGTATGAATGCCAAACAGCTACAGAAGACATTTAGTTAGCTCACAGATGGGCATAGTTCAGAGACTTCTCTGAATTACACCCATCTGTGTTGTAGACCTGGAAGGCACTGCATGTGCTGAGTTTTCCAGATAACTGGGGCCCTTACCATGGAGGAACTAGAAGGTATTGCCCAAAGCTCTGCATTTGGTTGGGCTATTTAGTTCCTGGGAAAATAAGATGGTAAATATAGCCTGGGGTGCTATATAAGCAAGCAGCTCCACTTTTAATCAGTTAGTGCTTATTTCAAGCTGGCAGTATCCATCCTAGATATAGTTGAGTGTTCTGGTAGTGGGTCCAGGACCCATGTGGGTCCACACTGATGTGGACATACAAATCTTCACTAGCCCAAGGAAGTGAAAGTCTGGAGCAGCTCATCAGAAGTGACAATCAAATGAGTAAAAAAAAGGAACAGGGCTTCTGCTAGTTCTACCCTGCCAAGGGGGTGGGGGGACCTCCTTCCTCTCTGATGGGGCTGGGGCAGGGGGGCAGGATGTGCACTCCCTGTGCGTTGGGCACTCTCAGTTACCTCCTCTATAATTCCAACTAGTCAACATCCCTGTGCATTAACAGCATCACACCATTTGCCCTTGCCCCCATCAGCCAGAGAGCTTTTAATAGTGCCTTTTCCTGAAGAAGGCTGCTCAGTGCAACTAAATTCAATTCAGCTCCCCAAAACCACCCTGAAATAAAAATCACTGTGGGCTCTGTACCCAAGAAATAGGGACCAGGAGTCTGGGATTGCAAAAAATGCCCAGGCATGTTTGGGTAAGCAAGTAACAGAAGTATTAATGCATTGATAGGTATAGTGAATAAAAGGCTGTATCAATGAATATAACTAATGGCCTCAAAGATTTCAGGATAATGGAGAATACAGTCTTGGGTATCTGCAGTGTCCTGTGGGATTTCAAGATAAGGAAAACCCAGCAGAGGTTCCAACCAGTGGCTATGGATCAATGGAAAAAGTACAGGCGTGAATAACCCAGGACTTTCAAAGATCATGTGAACATGTAATGGCTAGATACCTGTATCACCACCTATGTTTTTCTAAAAGTCAGTTTACAGCTTTCCTAACTTCACTTTTCCTGGGGCTAAAGTAGTCCCTTTCTTACCATTTTGACATGGTTGGGGTCACTATAACAAAAATCAGGATGATTAATTTCTCTTTAATTACAGTGAGAGGTGGGGATGGAAGGGAGCAAGAGACCCAAAAGTCATAAATTAGTTAGGGCAGAGAGGGAGGAAAATGTTCACAAACTGCTGACAAGATTAATATGCAGTTGATGGGAAGCGCTTTCACACCAGGGTGCCAACAAATAAACACAATTCAAAAATATCGTCCCTGCTGCAGTGGATAAGGGTGGATTCCCAGCGACAGAGAGGAAGGGAGGGAGGGAGGGGGAGACATTTAGAGAGGGCGGGAGACCTGTTTGCCCTGTGAAGCTTCGTGCCCAGAATTCCTCCAGTGGAATCTGATAGCGGGGGACTAGCTGGGCCAGAGGGTTACTGCTTTCCGCATTAAAAAAAAACAGGGGAAGGAGGCTTGGGCAGGGGAGGTTGAGGACTGTGTGTGAAAACCTGAAGATCAAGGCTGTGCACAGCTGCTGTGGGGCTGGGAGCTTCCACCTGCTGTGAGTACTGAGCTAACTTCACGAATGTTGCAGGATTTGCAGAACCCGGAGACAAACAAAAGCGTAGAGTCCTCTCGCTGCATGGCATGCAGTGGGAGGTTGTCCCCAACTTAAGTAATGCAAAAATGTCTTGCTAATGAAGGTTGCCTCAAAAGAAAAAAAAATGCTTGGGGGGGGGGGTAAGTTAGAGGAGCAAGAGGGGAGGCACTTCTACAAGCTGAACAGTGTGCTGCCAGATTAACAGTTTACAATCAATTTACAAAAAAAAACCCCAAAACAAAACGAGAACCTGATTATTTTCCCTTTCCCCTTCCTTTCACCTTTTCTGCCTTTGTTTTCTGCTTCCTCTGTCTCTGCAGCTCTCTCATCTCCCTTCCATTCTGTCATATTCTAATATTGAGGGAAATGTTGCCATCCCATTGTCAATCACCCGTTTAAAAATGAAATTTAGATAATATTTCAGCTAAGCTGGGATGTAATTGCCAGGCCTGGCAGTTGAACAGCACTGGATTATACGTCTATATATATCATCAGAGGAGGTTTGATGAAATTGTTCACTAATGAAATCTTAGATTTAAGACTTCACATCCCTTCAGAGAAAGGTGACATTAAGAGCTCTCTACGTCTGTTATGACAAAGAAGTTGTTACTGTGACTGCACTGTAAACAAAATGATAAAAAAACATTGCTGAAGTCAATGGGAATGCCACCAGTTACTTCAAAAAGGAGAACTTTTTAATGCCTGTGTTCATCTTCTTACGGTTTAAAGCACAAACTTCTTAGTCCTGTCCTGCAGCTCTTCACTGTTGCAGTCCTACAACCTCTGTCCCGTGCTGCCTATTTCCCCCCAGCTGTGCCACCCCTGGGGTCCCCCCCTCCAAATCTGCTTCCCACCCCCTTCCAGCCTTGAGCCGTTCAATGTCTGGTGCAGGCTTTGCACCCAGCAAACTACAGAACAGTTTTGTGATGCGCATAAATGGGGACTATGAAGGACGATAACCGGAGTCCCTCTCCTTGCCTGTTTGAAAGGGGGTGTTTAAATCTAGGTTTCCAAAGGGAAAAGGCGTGGGAGTTAACTCCATCACACTGCACTTCACCTGCAGCTCTAAGCCACTATTGGATAAGGGGGGACGGTTTTACTTCTTGGGCTGATCCAATTGGTCTTGTAACCTTTCTGTTCCCACCGGAGCATGACAGCTCTGTCTGTGTAACAGCTAATGCCTCTCAGTTGACCTCCAGGGTCAAGGACATTGTGCTGATCTGGGGATGACAGTAATAGTTCTGTTGACAGATGCATTTCACCAGCTGTACAGCCGCTTGGTGGGACTTGAATTTAACCCTTCCTGTGCCACCTGACACCGATGGCTCAAATGTAACTTGCATGAGACAGATCATCTACAGCCCCTTTACCCTCCACGAAGTATAAATCTCTCAAAAAGAAATTGCCTCATCATTTCAAGGAAGAAATATGCAGGTTCTAAATACCAGGGTCTCCCTACACCCTCTCCTTCTCCTTGACATAGTCTGTCCAGCTTTATGCCTCGTACCTCTTCCCTGCATTTGCTTCCTCTCAAATCCCTGCTTGATAGTTAAACTACTCATTTAGACCTTGCAGGCTCTCTTTGGTCCTGCTCCCTGTCACTGAGACCAAGTCGTCTCCTGATGGCAAGACTGACAACTACTGCACTGGGGATCCTGGCGGATTGTTGTTGATGGACCTCCTCCTTGCTCCTTTTCCAATTTCTCTGGTTTTTTTTTCTGTCCACCTCTTTCTCCCTCACCCTATGGTGCCCAGTCCTTACATTGAATGGCTTCACTGGTTGCATCAGTGATGTTTTGATCTGAGAGTAGTTTTCTTTTTGCTTTCATCCTCTTCAGTGCTGGCCTAATGCCCTTATTCACCCACTCAGCTGCTCTTACGGCACATTTTCTGTGAAGTACTGCCTTCTTATAGTTCTCTCTCTAAGTTTCTCTCTCTTTATTTCCATTTCTTCCTCACTTGTCTCTCAGCCCTTTTATGATCTCGATGGGCTCTTCTTCCCTAACAACCTCTCTAGCATCTGTGCTCACACCTACTCTGCTTCGTTTACCTTTGACATGTTTTTTTGCCTTCTTTTCCCGTTGACTCCTTCATTGCCCCAAGTAAGTGTCTCTCCAACTCTGTTCTCTGAATCTCCCTTAGGATTTGCGTAGGTGGCTCAGGGAAGGAAAGCTTTTCACAGCTCTCCTCACCCATGAAGCTGAGTCAGCAGCTGTTGTACCTGCAGTGCCTTACCACTTAGCTGGGAACCACCAGAAACACTGCTGCACTGCCCTCAGCTTCTAGGAAGACTCGTGAGACTGCATGACAGCTACACCTGAGCCCAAACCTACTTATCCCACGTCCAACTGATTCGTGCACATGAACAGCAGGATGAGAGAGCCCCCCAAAAGGGCTGCAACCTTTGGATCTACAAGTCTAACAGTCCCAAATCGCAATGCTGTAGGATGCAAGCATGCCCTTTGTGTTTCAAGACTGGCCTATAAAAATCAAAGTACATGATAATTCTGCATCTGGAAAAAAACAGTCTAGTACCTTCTGACATCTCTCACCCCTAGACCCTTCCCCCCCAACCCCCCTTCCTGTATTTTAAAGACTGAGTATTCTGATAGAATTGAAAGCTCGTCCTTGGATCGTAAAAGTGGAATCCACTCCCGTGTAACAAGGTATAAAATGGTGAAAAAACACACAACTGAGGAAAGAGAAAGAAAGGTAAAATGCATAAGATTTTGTGTTTTAAGAACTCTTGCAATGCGTACAGAATCAGACAGGTCAAGATGCTTTTCTGGTTTTTACTTCTGCTTTTAACATTCTGATTCCATTTTAGATACACATTTTCATTTTTACTCATTTCTGTTTCTGAACCCTTTTTTCCTTATGCTTAATTTTCCACTGACTTTACTGAACTACTTGGACTGCTCAGGAGTTTTTATAGAGCGAACTGGCACATCTTGTCCAGATCCTAACAAATATATATTGGCCATGTGCCTAAAATCACCAACACAGCCTCCATCAGCACACACCACTCTTCCTGTCCTAATCGTAAGAACAATCCACAACTTAATTTCCCACTGAGACTGCAACATTGCTTAACACCCATTTTGATAGAGGATTTGTGAGGGGCTTGAACTACCAGAATGATATGGATCAGTACAGGCACCCTTCCCCCACCCCTCAACTTTATTAGATTAAGGAAAATTGATCTATCTCCAAAGCTACTCTCTAGGCTTACTATTGCCCTGCTCTGGATTTAAAGAAATAGTGTACATCTCTCCATTGTCCTCACTTAGCCACCGTCGATTCATCACGTCAAATTTAAAAAAAGTAGTCAAAAAGAGATAAGAGATTTTGAGAAGCTTGTATTCGTGTGTGTTTTGCATGTGCATAATACACATTTTTTAGTGCCTAAAGAGTGGTAAGCTCTTTCTGAATCTAAATATGATGTTCCAATATAATTTTGCTAATAACCCTGATGCTTGTACATCCCTTGTAGGGAGTAAATGATAAAAACTTTTCTCCTCTTCCCTTGCTAAGAGGAAATGCTAAGTTTGGCTTGATTTTCTAAATGAATGAATCACAAAAAGAGTATTATTTAAAAAAAAAAAAAAAGCCAAACCTTTCCAAGCAGGTGGGTTTTGCATTTAATCCTAAATGTAGGAAAACTGAACATTCACTTTTGTTTCACCAGGCAGCAAAATTCTTCAGTCCGGCCCCAGTCCTGGCCAGGCTCCTGCTTCCAGTGGTCAGAAGCCTCCCTCTATCGACCGACAATTTCACTGTTCAAGAGAAGGAAGCTTTAGTTAGAAGCAAAAGCAGGAGCTGATCTGCCAGGTATCTGGGAACTCTGGTAAAAGGACTTTGAATCTGCAATCAAAATCAAACAATTTAATAAATGTATCTGCGTAGTTTTGAATTGTTTCTACATTGACTTCTTTTTGTTAATTAAATGTACACTTAATGCTATGGAAGGAGTTGGTCCTGCAGGGCTAGGAAACTAAATTGTTTGTTTATAGGGAATAAACTATCTTCCTGCCACTGTGTCTCTGTTCCTAACCATAGTAAACAAAATGAATGAGTTTGGCCTACACATTTCTCACCTGAAGGGCCTTCAAGCAAGAGCTGTGGAGAACTGAATTGGTCAGGTCTAGCATTCAGGGATGACTGCACAGTCTTGCCTGTACAAACATGGTTGTCATTTAAAGTCACTCAGAAGAACCAGGAGAAATTTGCTGACCTGTTATTTTATAGTTATTCAGGAGAAGCACGCAGTATACACCGGTATGTACAAATTGCCATTTCGATGGCTCCACAAATAAAAGGGAAAAAAAATCAATTCAATAAATATATGCTGTGTTTTTTTTTCCAAACAAGGTTACCAGGGGAAATTATAAATTTGCAGGATTGTATGTGTTTTACAAACTCCAGTGTACTAGACAACAGAGAAGCAAACTCAGGCAGGCAGCTAAGCAGTACCCTTTCTCAAATGTGCATTGACCTGAGTCATTGTGATGACGGAGCAGATCCTCACCCAGTGTAAATCAACATGGTGCCATTAACTTCAGTGGAGCATTGATGAAGTACAAGTGGATGCCTGACTTGTCTGGGAGAAACCCTCAAGGTTCTGGGCTTTGTCATATGTACTGACATGCTGATTTATTAAAACTTGAGGGTGCGCAGGAGAACTGGACAAGGTACACTGCATTTCTATTTTGAGTTGCTTAGGAAGGCTGCAGTGTGCACCCAGAGACTTATTTTAACAGGGTTGCTCAGAAAGTACAACTGGGGAGCATGAATTAAGAAAATGTAGAGAGTGAGCAAGCTT
>NW_008824032.1:2349341-2358895 GCF_000699105.1 Pygoscelis adeliae | reverse complement strand
GAGGTGAGTTTGAACATATTTCTAGACTCGCAAGACTACAGCTGTGGGAATAATTAAAAAAGCACACTTTTTTGGATAATTTATTTTGAAACTCTGCAAATTTTGTCAAATCATTTATTTGATGAGCATTATTTGACCAGCTGTACAGGGAGCCACACTGGAGTGCTGTAATGAGTGCTTTGGAACGCAACCAGCGTTAATGTGCCTGTGATAGTTGGATAATTCTTTTACCCTGCTCATTTCTGTGGTTTGCCTGTAACTATGGCCCTGCTTGATTGCTGTTATGATGTGAGCTTTGAATTCTCTCTCTCCTTTGGCCTTTTCCTTTTGGCAGTTACCGCAGAGCTGAGCCCTGATTAGAACCACAGCAGGTCATTCGATCTTCAGATGGCTATAAAAGGTCTGTGCAAGTGACCATCTCGCTTCTGTCCCAAATGGATGATCACGCATAGCGCGCATTGCCACACTCCTGGCATGACTTCAGCAAAATTGGCAAGTTTTCCTTCCAGAGCTAAAGCATAACACAAGGTTCAAGGAGCAATTCCATTAAATGTCCTTTTAAACTGTCAAATTTAGCAGGAACTTTAAAACAGAGCAGACTTTAAAGTGATGAGGGAGAAGTACCGTTCCCCTGCTTGAAATTGCAGCTGGGTTTGTTACCATCAGGTGTGATATGAAGTCAGTATTTTCCTTGATGACTTTTTCCTTTGCCATTGTTGCAATCTGGCACTGCAGATTGGAGCCTCATTCCAGGTTTTTAAAGGGAACTGTTACTTTCCTGAAGGATTTTATTCCTTGTCTCCTTCTAAATGGATTTTGTTATTTTGTAATTTCTCAAAAATAGGTGAATTTGATAAAATCCAGATATTTGGAACCAAGATGGAGAGTTCAGATAATAACAGTTTTACTGCAGAAAAAACAGAGGTTTAAATACTCATGCTATTAAGTAAAGTCTACAGTCATGTGCTGCTCTCTTTCATTCATGGGGTACTTCAGAATATTGATGCCCTTTTTTCAGGCACTTGCTCTGTTCAGGTGCTGGTGGCATTTCCATGTGAAACAGAGACACCTGGACTATGCCGGTTAGCTTCCCAGGTTGGTGGGAAACGCCCACAAAAGGGATGTCCGTATGTCAGTACCTGCATGTACCTTGCTTTGTTCACAAGACACATGCTCTGGAACGCAGGCTGCCAAGTGCTGGACACATAATTGTTTCTTTGGGAATCTCAGCCTCTTACATGGTTCACAAAAGACAATGTTTCAAGAATTCACTCTGATCAGACATCGAGGCAGAAGGTGAATTTTTCTGCTGCTTGCACAGCTGCTGTCTTCAGACACTGATGCTATCAAGGGGTGAAATTCATAATGCAGAAAATCTTCATAAAATTAAATGTCTCCTTTTTTTGTGAAGTGCAAGTATCATCTGGGGATGCCTGGCACAGGAACAGTACTATTTATTGCTCCATTATTTGTATTCATTATTTTAATAGTGTTCAAATGGTGGATTTCAAGCCAGAAGCCTGAAGTTTCATTCCCAGCTCTAAGATCAGCTCATTGAGAAAACTTTGGACTCAGTCAGTTTGTGGTTAAGTGTCCCAGTAGGAAAGAAATATTACTTTGCTGTTCCGTTATACTGTCCTTCAAGATATCTCAATACGCTCTACATTAGATCTCAAGTTGGAAAATATTAATAGCAAATGGCTTATGAGTTTGAAGTAGCCCATTTTAGGTTTTTCCCCCAAAAGTTATTTTTGTGAATACTTTTTAAAAAGACAATTCTTTAAAAATTTAATGGAATCAAATGATAAAATATACAGCTTCTTGGAACATATAATCTCATTTTTGGTTTTGGTAGTTTTGATTTATCAGCTGAGATGTGAGTATTCTTCAAATCAAGATGTTTCCACTTTCTTTGTAAAAAATCACAGTAAAATTTGTTGAGAAGTATGATCAGCTAAGGAAAAGAAATGTGGTTCACAAGGTGCCGCATAGAAAAGTGATACAGCACTGATACAAACTCTGACTGTTCATTTAATTTTATATGCAGATAATTGTCATTATCATTAACATTAACACTTCAGCGTGTTAGGATAGCTTATAAATATCAAGATGCCTTTCTTACTGTCAGTAATTAATTAGAATTTTTCAGGTATATTTTATTTTTATATTGGAAGCACCCTACCTCAGCTCAGTTCAAACATTTGTGCAGAAATTAAAAGCTAACTACTGGAATGTCCACGCAAACACAAACCCAAATTCCTCTTTTATTAGTGTTCAATTGCACTTATATTACACAAAGTCATATCACAGAGTTCTGCCAGATGTCAGGGAACAAAAAGGCACACACTGCCAGGTGAGCAGAGGGCTAAGAGATCTGTGTTCCAAAGCCAAAGGCCAACCGCAGAAATATCTTGGCAATAGCCTTCACCTGAGGGGGTCAGACGTCTCTCCTGGAACGCGAGTCCATCAGTACAGCAAACACAAGGGCTTCATTTGATGAAGTACACGGAACATCTGCTGAGATGGCCAAAGATACTGCTTTTATCTGGCATTTCTGCCTCAGTCCTTTTCTGGAGACACCACCTTTTTTAGCAGAAGTGGGAAGAGAGGAAGCACCTCTATGCCCAGATGCTGCAGTTCACAGACTGGCATTTCAGGTTGGCCCAAAAGCTTCAAAGCCTGATTGTGATGGGTAGTAGGAACAGACATAATGCCTGTTCTTCCACTTCAGAAAAATTCAGCAGAGGTCATCAATTAGTTACTAGCAACCAGTTCCCGTCAGAAGGAACTGAAATTGGACTCTGTATGACACACCAGAGTTATCGACATTGCATGACATTCTGGGAGATCCTAATATTTCAACACTCATTTTTGTTCCCAAATCAAAACACAAAAATTTAACCACCAAAACTTTTCCTGTAAAAAAAAAAGTGATTCAGAAATAGTGAATATTTATGTATTTATTTAATATCTTGACCAAGTAAAAACCTTGATGCATGCCCTCAAATTGATGAGGTTGGTTTGCTGAACTGATGTTCGTTCTGTGAAACATCAACCCATGTTACGCTGAATTCTCCCCACTAAAGCACATGTTGTCTGGGGAGTTGCTCGGCTGATGCCCCTCTCTCACAGCTCTGAGTGCAGCTCAGTGGCTGGATTGCAGCTGTCAACCTGAATGCATGATCAATTTTTGGTCAGAAGGTAAACGCTGTGACATGAAGAGGAAGGTAACTCACAGGGAACTTGATTGACAGAACAGACACTTGTGAGTTCAAAGAAGCAATGGTCTGATAGGGAAATGCAATTCAAAAATTTACCAAACCGAGGTGGCAGAAGTTATAGATAACAAGGCCCCAAAGGAACAATTGTCCTTGCATCACCATTTGCTAAAGCAGCAGCTCCCAAACATCTCCCATTGCCTGTCCAGGGACACGCAAAGTAATGGGACCACAACAATAGATTTCATTCAATATATATCACTATCATCATTGTACTTATTACCTCAGAGGCCTCTGTGATGGGACAAAGATCTCTCTATGCTGAGTGTCATACAAAGAACACAAAATAGTCCACTTCCAGATAAAATTATGATGGAGACAAGAGGCTGGAGGGAGGAGAAGGGTCTTATCTGATGCAAAGACTTGTTACCTGAAAGTTGTATGTGCTTAGGCTTCTCTCTTAGTCCTTATAGCCTGCTATGTAAGATTCATTCTGAATGAATTGTCAAATATATAAACTTTCCTATCCATGCTCTAGTTATGTTAAGCTTGAGGCCATCACAAGATCTGATCCCAGATGAGACATTTCAGGAGTGGATTTACTGAGGTGCATTCCCCTTTGTTAGCATCAGCGATACCACTTATTGCTTATGCAGCTCCTTGCACCTTGTTCAGATAGGACCTGGAATACCAAAAATGTAAATGAAGTTATCATCTTTCCTTGCACAGAAGAGATGGAAATCCAAGGAGGCATGCCATCGACAGCACCAGAGATGGCTCAGAGAATGCATGGGTGAAGGAAGTGATCCAGAACAGTGCTTCTTAGGTTGCTTCTTAGGGAGAAACACATTTATTGTTATTTTTGTTTATTTTAAAAAGTTAGAAGAACATACTGCTATGTGTTTATATTAGAGAAGACTATATCAAAAAGCATGACAGGTATGTGGAGCAGCAGATGGTAAAGAAGATATTGATCCTAATTTCCTATATCCTGATACTGGCTTTGCACATCTTTAGAGTACACACCCAGAGCATAGGGGGATCAGACATCCAAATCTGTATGGATTAAATGATAGCCTGCTCCCCCCTGTATGTAGCTGGAATTTCTTATGGGCTAAAGACTTCTCCCAAAGTTTATGACATTGCTATAGTTCAGCCATGTGATGATAAAGATGTGGCCAAGGCATTTTCTGCTAGGACAGCCTTCCAGCTGCCCATCAGTAGGAGGAAGTGTCACCTGAAAGTGTTTTTGGAGGTGGCTGGAGGGGGAGTGTGTTGCAGGCTGGATTAATTTTCCTGTTAGTTTCTTCTTTGCTATCTTCTTTTCTGAAGTCCCCACAGCCCTTCCTTCCATCAAGAGGAACGAGCTGGTCACATGGCTGAATGTTATTCCTCATTATGCGACTGCATGTGTGCCCCTCACATGATGTGGGATGCTGGCATTTTTGGCGTGCGGTGGCTATGCATCTGATGGTATGACAGGAAAAGAGGAAAGGGAGAACAGTTCTCCCATATGAGGCTATGTAGCTGGGCCCACACTTCCTCTGTTTAAAACTTCACCTTGGTTATCTGATAGGGAATGGAGAGTAGAATTTTGTGAAGCAGGGTAGCAAGGAAGGCTCCTGGAGAAGATACCGTAGGGAAACATCCTCTAGGAGGAGAGGTCAAGAGGCTGCTTATTTATTCAGATTTTGAAAACCTATTTATCCAATGCTCAAGAACCCGATGTAAATACAGAAAGCACAAACTGAACCCCAGTCAACTTTTCTCATTTCTTCTTTATTTCTTCTAAAACACAGACTCTTGTTTTTCTCAGAACACGTGTGAGAGAGCTGGCATTCCTTGTATCAGAACTTGTCAGCAAAACCAACTCCTGTGGTACTTTCAATGTTCTCACTCTGAACAGAAAATCTGCTTGATACAGTAGGCCTTACTAAAACTGTTTCCACCTCAGTTTACATGAGGCATCATTTTACCAGTCTGCTGTCTATAGAAAGGAACAGTCTTCAGCTCACAAAGACACTTGCACATCAAATTTCTATTTTGATTACTTGTGTCACAGGATCTGATTTACTGCTGGACAGAGGCTTGTCTGAGATCAGGACAGATCAGTTTAGCTTCATCCTGGTGAATTCCCTCCCCCCACCCTTACGCAACCCTTTAGGACAAGTGTGACCTGCTTAGCATGACAGTGAGTCATCAAGTTGGCTCAAATTGTCTCCCCATACTTTTGAGATGGATGATTAAGATCCAATTGCAGGCCAATTGAAAACTTAACTAACTTCATCAGGGCCAGTAAAGCAACTCGGTTAAAGCTGAAATGAATTTATCAGTGAAGCATCCAAGGACTCTATCAAGGATCATACACAAGTGTTCACTGCTGTATCAGTTTTCCACCCAGACACATTTATTTAAGCTGTGACTACCTGTCAGAAGGAAATAGCAGCAATGTTTCCTAAGGCATCCTCTGCTAAGGTTCTGGTTACTCTGAAATAATGTGCCTTTCTTCACAGAAAAGCCCTAAATGGAATTATATGCCACCTTGTTTTTGCAGAAGACCACGTACCAGGAGTACAATACTAATGGAAAGGGACCAGCATCTGATGTTCAGAATTAGGAGGTGGGAGTAAGGCTACTGGGCATTTATGCTTTTCTCTGAGTCAGTATGAAGGACTTCCAAGAAAACTATGCTCCTGACTTTACCTGACTATGAAAGAGGGATAAATAATCCCTCTTTATTAAGTATTTGTTATATATTGTATTGTTAGTTTCCACCCTGCCACTCTATCTACTGATTATCATTGCTCCACGAGATGATGGATGTCCTACTACAGTCCTTCCCCTCAGCATGGTCACAAAATAATTCTCATTTCACTTGTGCCACTGTGTACCAGAAATGCGAAAATACTGACTCGGTCCTCTTCACAGAAATGCCAGAATTTCTCACTTGAGGTCAATTTACAGCATGGGGTTAGAATTAATTGCATTATTTGCTTAAATAAAAAAAAAGATAGGACTTTCTCCCACTGTATCTGATGGGAATAGAAATGTGAAGGAACCATATGGTAAAGATGAAAAGGTAGTAGCATGGAATGATCTTAAGAAAACATGGGGCTTGTATTCAGGCTCTGTCTCTCCTTTGGAAGCTTGGTCATAAGGTGAGAAAAAAAAATCTGATATTTACGGGGCAAATTCCTCAAATTACTTTTGCATAGCTTAAAGTTTCATGTTATCTACAGTACCAATAGGGAGTCCAGGTATATGTCATTTGAATAGTGATGTGCAAACCTGAACAATTATCATTTACCTATTGCGCGTATGACTTACACAAGTAAGAGAGAGCTCTAGGACTGACATATATAACTGTAAGTATCTGGATAAAGCCCAGCTTGGCAATGGCAGACCAAGCAGGCTGCATATGTCTGGCAGCTTCCTCAGAATGTAACTAAATCTAAACTTAACATTGCAATACAGTGAGGCTATTCCTCAAACTTCCCGTGAGGTGAGGAATTTAGACCTGTTATTGAATCACCGAACTGACTTTGTGGGTCCGAGAACACCTGAGACGCGCAAAAGAAAGAAAGACCAGAACCTTGAGAAAGCTCCTGCAGCTGGATGGTGAAACTTGTTTAAATTGCTCTGTGGTATAATGGGGAAGTTTTCTTTGGCCATCACTGATGCTTCAGGAGTTTCTTGAAGGGCTTCTTTATAGGAACATCTGGGTTGACTATAGCAATTTCATCATCAGCTCTCTAGCAATATTTGCAAATCTGGTTGTCTCCATGGTTCCAGAATGAGTCATGTAAAAGAGTGCTGAGCTTGTCCTGTGTCAGAGCCTCCCATGTGTGACTGATCCCCTTCTGCTAGCTCACACAGCAGACCCCATTTCATGGCTTTTCCTCATCTTTCATGGTTTAGTCATATCACAATATTCCTTTACTTGCATGGCAAAAATAACATCTGCAGGAGCTTTCCAACGTCCTGTGATTGAAAATAAGATACAGCAGGGATTCTGTGTGGGTCTAACATGCATGCGAAGATAACACAAAAGAGTGCCTTCTCACAGCTTTCACAGCAGGTCATTTTGATTGACATATTTGTAAAGGCTACAGGGTGGATTGTAGATTCAGCTGGTATGTCAAACCAGATGGGAGAATTCCACCGACTACACAATGAAATGAGTGCAATTCTATGGCTTTCTCTGCTTCTAATAGATGGATGGGAAAGTAAAATACGTCTCCATAATCTCCTTTTCTTTCTGAGGGCCACCTCTATCCCTCTCATCACCTTCCTCCTCTCTTCTCTTTCCCCTGTATTTTCCTTCTCAATTTGTGTATCCCTTCAGCTTCTCCTATCTTCTGGCTTTTCCACATAACCATCCTTTTCTCTGTCTTTCCCTCCTCTGGGTCTTCTTTATTGCTCTTTTTATTCTATGACCATAGGTGTTCCCAGTATAGAAAGAGCAGACAATACATGACAAGATGTGCAGCTCCAGAAGGGGCTAGTGAAATTTCCTATCCCAGTGTGTAATGAAAAACACAAGATCAGGTCAGGGAATGAGTGAACCTTGTGGCATTAGAGGTTTGGCAGAGTTAGCTTGCTATTTTGGGAGCTTGTTGAACTAGACCGTGTCGATAAGCCTTTTTTTCTTGTAATTTTATTCCTTTTTTTCTTTTCTTTTGGTGATTCAGTTAAGGAACCCAAAGATGTTTTCCTAGCTCAAAGGAAGCTTTTGTAAGTGTCAGAGACAAAAGAAGTCCCATATGCTGGGCTGGTACAAGTAGTTACCCTATATTATAGCTTTCAAAACTGCAAAACCTGTCATTAAGGTTATGTTTGGACTTTTATTATAATCTCCCATTTCAGTGCGTGGTCTCAGCTCTGGAGGTAAAATTTTTTAGAAAGTTTGACCACAATCCCATTGTATGTTTCTTAGTTATGCAAGTGAAAAAAGTTTTCCATTGTATGATGTGTTTAGGTGCTTTTTGCTCAAGGAATACCAAGAAAATTTAACATAAAATAGAGGAATTTTGAAACGTGAAATTAATCCTAAATCATACTAAAGCAATTCTTTACAGCAAAAGCAATTACCATGTTTTAAAACTTAGCCTTCTACCTACTGGGTGCAATTCCCTTCCCCAGCAGCACATACATAACTGTCTCTATAAAGAAGGTAGCTGAAGGAAGCAGTAAAAGGAGCCTTCTCTTTTCACAGAGCTACACAGGTCTTCTACAAGAGGCACCAACATTGCTGCAGGGCTGTTAGTGTATCCAGCACATTTGACTTTCAAACTCGGATACCCCTCAATGTAATATTGCAGTCCTTCGTGCCATGCTTCAGAGTTTGACCCTGGACCTGTAGAAGTGGGGCTATGCATAAATACAGCTACAAGCCATTAAATGCAGCAGAAGCGAAAGAAAAAAAAAAAAAAGTGTGTTCAAAAAACTCTGATCATCAGTGCCAGAGTTGTTCAAAATATAAGAGATTTTCTTGGCTACAGACTAAACAGAAGGACCTTGTTTACATTATTTTTGGCAGGGTGGCAGGTGTATGGTAGAGCTGACTGCAAATCTTCTGGAAGAAATAAAATGCACAAAGGCCTCCTTTGCCTCTGGGAAGCCTAAATGGCCAGCCTTGGATCAGGAAGGAGTTAAAGAAACTGGCTCCTTTGGGCTGCTGAACTGCACTTGCTACCGGTCTTGAACTCCCCTCAAATGCACCCCAGCTGTACCGAGCACCACTGGGGGCTTCCCACCATCATGTCCTACCTTGCTTTGAGCCGTGGCTATTTCAAGGGCTTCTCCCCTCAGCCACCATCTAGCTCTTTGTGGCCATCCCGTGTTTCTTCTCAAATACTGACCAAGGCCATGGCAGGAGAGAAACCGATGGCAAAGTCTGCTCAGCAATGGGCAATGTGTTTGTGCCTCTGCTCGCTTGCAGCCTTACCCACTGCCCTGCAGGGACATGATCTGATTCACCCAGTGCCCCTCCAGGCTGCCCTGTGCCAGGACTCCCTCAGGCATTTGCACCATGGAGGCAGCAACAGTCCCTTTGCAATGGTAGAGGGAGGGTGATGAAGGCGGGACAGGAGGCCTGAGGAGGGTTGCTTGGGCTCCAGGGAGCTGAGGACTGTGGCCTTCCCTGGATGAGGGAAGGAGACAGGCAGGGGCAGCAAGGAGGCGGCGACCCCCTCTCCTCCAGCTGCCCCCACAGTGGCCCTGAGCCCTGCGCCAGCCCTCATGATGCCAGGGCAATATGGCAGCAGGGCAGGGGGCGGCAGTGCAGCTGAGGCAGGAGGACCAGCGGCAGCCCTGGTGGGCAGAGGCAAGGCCCAG
>NW_008824032.1:2337488-2349231 GCF_000699105.1 Pygoscelis adeliae | reverse complement strand
AGAGCAGCCACAGCGGCCTCCACACGCTGGTCAGGCCCACTGGCTCCCTCTTGGTGGTCCCCACCATGGGGTGGGAGTGGAGCCCACCTGAGGGCACGCCTGTCAGCCCCAGTGCCAAGGGAAGGTGTGGAGCAGCGCCTGGTTTCTGGAGCCGGAGGGGGGCTTTGGTGTGAGGTGGGCACTGAGCCACGCTGGTGGTGCCGGAGCAGGGTCTGCACACACGTGGAGATACCTGAGAAACTTTAAGTGTGAAAACCTGAGCTGTCTCTGGAGCTCAGACTTCAGCTGCCAGACCCCCAGTTTTCATCCACACAGTCTTTCACAGGTGCCCTCTTTGCTTTTCACGCCCATTGACTGGAAGAAGGTCTTTGTGAAGGCCCAAGCAGTCATCAGAAGTGTGAACATGGGGCAGAATTTCCCCCACAAGCCACAAATGCCCCCAGCTGGCCCCAGCCCCACACCTCTCATGACATCAAAAGTGCAAAGAGTGTGAGATCAGGCATGTGGTGACAGACAGCGTCACAGCCGTCATTATTTATTCTGAAAATGGTTTAGTGATGCACAGCCACCTTGCTGTTGCTGCCTGCTGCGTAGGCAGCAGCTGAAGCTGTTTTTTCAGGCTAACAAATTTAGACTTAGATGCCACTGACTCAGACTGACTGCCTACATCTTTTTAGGGATTTGTTCCCAAAGCTAATGCCTGTCCCGAATGCTGTTTAGTACTTACACCTTCCCCTGCAGAACAGTTTCAAAACCTGATAGGGTTTTGCAGAGCCCATAAGCTCCACAGGAGGGAGTCTTTACCTATATTTAAATACCGCACCTATCTACTGAAGGTATTTGTCACCTACAGTAATGATTGCTAAGGGCCGATTTCTGCTTTTTCTGCAAGAGTGGTGGATCAAATGGGGTTGCACACTTGTCGGTCAACATGGTCCAGGTCTCAGGATTTGGGTCTGGCAAACTTTGGAAAGTCTGTGAAAAAAAATTACGCATGCACATGATAGCATCACTGGTTGTTTTACAGTGAAGTGTCAAGCTCAGTTTTCTTCTAGAAATCAGAAAGTTATTGCTTTCCCTTTTTTCCCCTCTGACTTTATGAAAGTAATTTAACTTTGCCATGTGTCAGGCAAAAGAGAATAAGAAGACCCAAAGGCTGGCTAAAAGAAGAGAGTCCTGGAAATGAAAAAAACCTGGGAGATAAGAAGCAAAGCTCATAAATGTGGACAGTCCAGGATACTTCTAAGAAAAAGACAACAGCATAGGAAAACATCTAGCCTCATGAGAGTAGAAAGCATTTGCTGTCGGCAGCATTTGGCAGTGTAATGCTGACCTGAGCTGGGAGGCTGAGCAGCGACAACTGCTTCAGATGTTGTAGGTGTACGTGCAGTGACAGGCAGCTCTAGTGGAAGGATGAACAGCTTCTTAATCCACCCAGTAAATCAGTGTTGGTAACACAAAAGCCTTCCTGATTCATGGATGAGAGAGAATTAAGAGCAGAGTAGTGAAGGTGGAAATAAAGCACATAGACTTACTGTGCAAAGAGAAGGCAAAAGGTGCAAGAGTTAAGCTAGAGAGGGCTACTGCAAAGGAGGGACCTGGAGTGCAGGAACCAGGAATGACAACTGCAGCCTGCAGTGCAGCTCAGGAAGGGAATAGGTGGTGGATTTGAAGGACTTTTAAGGCAGCCAACATAGACTGATTGAGAGCCTCCAAGTAGGTTTGGCTGGGGAACAGGTCCAGAGAAAACAGAGAGCTTATGGAACGTTCATGTCTGCCACGTTTAAAGTTTAATGTTGCTGGTGGAGAATGCTTTGATACTACTGCCTTGATACTACTGATCTGAGAAAAGTTATAAACCTACCTGTTTTGAGGGAAAAGTTCAAGTCCCATCTCTTTACCTGGGTTTCCTTTGCCTTTACTGAGACAATAGTAATGGAAAATTCATTTGTATGCGCATTCTTGCTGTGAATCAGAGAAGGACAGCAGTAACCTTTATGACTCATAAACTCATTAGTCAGCGCAAAGGTTTTTTAAAGAGGCTTTCTTAAAGTGGCTTTCCATTTCTAGCTCCTCTAAATCTTGGATAAATAAGTGGTTTTCTTTATAAATGATCAGAAGTTCCTTTTCTACTTGCAGGTGAGCAAATATGTATGGTATATAAAAACACTCCATTCCTATTTTGAGTGCCATTAACAATGGAGCTTTCCATACAGGGAAGTTATAGGGGCTTGACAGTACAAAACAGGTTTCTCAGACCTTGCTTGGAATAGAATAAGACAGAAAGCCCAGATGCACAGTCTGGTGGCCAGTGCAATAATCAAGCATAGCTCCTATCTTATCTGCCTACGCTGACAGCCAAGATCTTTCTTCCCCAGGCATCCTATTGTATGCTCTGATAACTAAGCAGAACAGAAGTGGTATTTCTCTCCCTAAAAGGCCTCCCCTCTTTCCTCTCTCATTTCTCCACCTGCAGCTACTCTTCTGATAGGCACTTCTCCTTCAGCAGAGTGCTTTCTATCAGATCAGGTTTTGCTGGATGCCCCTGAGAGTAGTGTAACCCCTGCCCTATGCTGATGGATTGAATAAAGCCACTAATCATTAAGTGAAAGTTACACCAGACATTGTATGGAGTGAAAGGAGGGGGCACAGTTTTCTGCCTCTAGGGCTTGGCAGATTTCACAACAAAACAGCTGGCTGTGAGACGTGGGTGCTGATGGAATACATTAATTACTGTCGTCAAGGTTTTAGACACACTTGTGTGCTGCTGGTAATACCAGCATGCAGGATTATCAGAGAAATCGCTTGTGAAAAAGAAAAAAAGTGGAGAAGGGAAGAAAGGAAATCAGAAAGAAGGTTGTCTGATTCAGGCCCACACTGCATTTGCATGGGCAGTCTCATCCACTTTGACCAGTGCATTCCTTCGCCTCCCCGTGGTTTCCACAACAGATGCATAGAGTTTCTCTGAACACAGTGAAGTAACTCAAGGCCTTTTCTGTCCTTATCATTGTAATTATTTACACAATAGCCCAAGTCTACTGGATGATTCATCGTGACATAAATTAGAGCCAGCCTTCCCTGTTAGACTTATATACAGCTTAATGGCAGTGTAGCTATAGTCTGTAAAAACAATAAGCAGTGGGGAAGGTACTTGTGGATTTTGTTTTATAATGAAGAGATCATAAACTGAATTTAGCTTGCTGCTGGCTGCTTCTAGTAAAGTCTGACATGTATATTTTGTACATTGATTTTAGTAACATTATCAAACCAAGTCACTAAGTAGTCAATATTTGCATTCAGTTTGCTCCTTATAAGTCAGAAATGATTACTAGCTTAAAGTGACGCTCACTTGAGCCTGGTTCTGTTCACCCACTCATAATGTCTGAACATCTCACAGTCTGCCATATATGTTTTCTTTCCCTTGAGACAGGGCAGGAGGACCCAAGGCTATGCCTACATGGCCCAGTGCACAGTCTGGAAGAGACAGATGAGAATCTGTGTTCAAAACTAGCTCCAAGAGCATATAGCTAAGTCAGTAGATAGGATAGTACCAAGCTAGTATTTCCTGCTTCTTGGCAGCACAATAATGATTTTGGTGAAGTGTTGCCTTGAGGTAGCTATGCTGTTTCAAATGCCTGTGAGTTTCATGCAATGTGCCACCTAGACCTATCTTGGGAGATTTTGTCTACATTTACATTGTCCTTTTTTGTTGTTTTGGGGTTTTCTGGTGTTTTTTTTTCTCCATGCAAAAGAATAAACCATGTCTTCTGGCCAAGTGGTGCAAGCTGGCCTTCAGCCATACTGCTCCAGGCCAGGACCTACTGAATGGGACTGTTCACCCAAAAAAGATTTCACAGTAGCACAGTGGGAGGGGTAGTGGATGGCATTCACATCCCCGCACACTGCCCCCATGATGTTCTCGTGATCATGTCAATCATAAGGAATATATAACTTATTTTGGATTACTTTGGAGACCCATGGCCACTGACACCAGTTACAACAGCTCAGTTCATTACATCCGTTCTTATGCATCTGGGACAGACATGACCAAGCCAGCACCCTGTCCTCCCAAGGAGACATCATGGCCTCAAGGTACCCGCCTATGATTTAAGGAATGTTGCTTATGACCTGCTGCCCTGAATCATGCAGCTGTCTCCCAACCACACAGACCCATATGCGCTTTGTACTTTGGCCTTGAGCTCCTATAAAGCAGAGGTGGAGTATACCTTCGGGAGCAGACACATGCTGCAGTACCCTCTAGAACAAGCTGGATCAAGCTGGATCATGATAGTTTGTGGCACCAGGCATAGCCAGTGTGAGAAGCCTGGCAACTTTTTCCAAGCAGAGAACATCAGGACTGAGTCACTCGTCCATCTATTCCCAACTTGGCTTTGCTGCTGGTTGGCTTATGTGGCAAGGAATGAGTACACATTGTGATGCTGTGGTGATGCTGCCTGTGCACAGGAAAACCAAGGTTGGCATCAGAACAGCACATCACTTGACACCTGGGTTCTTTTGGACAAAAACTAAGGTACACCTGGAAGTGCTCACAACCACTCCACCTTTTGCTCTTTGGGAGAGGAAGATCAAATACTGAGCAGGGGTCTGAACATCCCTTTGCCTCCTGCTGAGAATTCTTTATGGTTTTCTCCCAGCAATCATTCTCTTCCATCCAGTTAGCATCCTTCATCTTTACCTCTGCCTGGAATTAGTCTCACAGGCAGACTTTCTCTGCAGCTCTCTTCATCACCTACTACCTCTAAGCACATTTTTGTAGGATGCTGGAGTAGGGAGGAGATGGCAATGAAGGTGTAGCTGTATCCAGCTTTCATTAGGTTCACATGTGCAGGCAAAGATACTGTCTGGAGACACTGTGCTGGTGCTACCAGCAACCTCCTGTATCCCATAGCCAAACTTTGCAGCTTTATAGGATGATGCCTTGTCTAGATTTGCTGCTTGGCAAACCAGGTTGGATAGCCTGGAGAAAAGCTCTGGATAGAATAGTACGCCAGAGAGTATGGAAGTTCCTCAGCTAGAGGCAGATAATAGCATGCTAGGTGAATCATTCCTAGATTGAGAATTTTGTGCTATTTCAGGTGGCACCTTCTACCATCCTTACGTCTGAAACATGTCCTGTATGACATATTGGATAATTCTTGGGTTGGAAAGGAGGAAAGGGAACTTGTGCTGTGGGGACACTGTGGTTTGGGTTGGATTTGAGGTTCTGTTAGAGGGATCCTGGGCAAAGGCATGTCATGACAACCAGCTCACCATTTCCAGTGTGTTTTAGCCTCCTTGTTCCAGGCTGTGTAAAATGTGCCTTTCTTACTTTTGCTTGGAGCAGGCTGCTAGTTTTTGCTAAGTAAGCATTTAGCTGGGACTAGACTGAGTCCCAGTTAAAGTCATCCAACTGGTGGCTGGAGCTTGTGTCGCTGTCACTGGCATGTTGGAGGTAGGGATAAGGCTGAAGGCTATGGGGTCAGGCCCTTGCAGCTCTGAGCTCTGTTATAACCTGCAATGGGTTTCCCAAACCTGACTGTGGCTATTTGAGGGACAAATTCTGGAGTATTGTAGCCAAGCTGAGTTACAGTTTGTTCAGTAGTCAAAGTAGGTGCTAGCCTTCCTTCTGCAGTGTGGTAGAACTTCATATTTATGTCTCATTTCTACTGGGATCTTGAAATAATAGGGGAAAGTATTTTTACCCTCAGTCTATACAGAAGCAGGCTGAGGCAAGGCTACATTTGCAAAGTCATTGAATCAGCCAGTGGAAGAACTGGGAGTAAATGTCACAAGTTTCTGGCATTCAGTCCACTTCTCTGTTTGCTAGACATGGTGGCTTATCTTTGAGTTCAGAGGCAAGTGATGAGTCTCACTGTTTTCCAGCACAAGACACAGGCACCTGGTGAGGCTGAAAGGAGCTGTTAGCTTTGTAGTTCAGGGCAAGGGTGCCTCTGCTGCCCTGTGGAATAGTTCATTACTAAGCTGAGCTCCCTCTTTTAAAGCCCCACCTGCCACTTTACGTGCAGCAGGGTAGAGGTCAGGCCACAACACTCCAACTAGTCATTAAGAGAAAAAGCAATTGACCTTTTTTGCTTGCATTAACTTCACTGATCTCCAGCTCTGAAGTGTTTATTTTGAAAAAGATTCTGTCACTGCTACTGCACCAAGGAGACAGAATAATGCCATTAATATTGTTTGTTTTGGTTGGAGGAAAAGCACTCTGAACCTCTAACAAATATCCTCTTGTTAGCAATTGGAAATGTATAATTAGGACAGACTCTCCAGTTATTTTAATGAGATTTCAGTTTCCTCTCTCTCTCTCTCTCTCTGTCGCTCTCTTTCCCATTTTTAATGAGATACCAATTTCCTCCCTTCTCATTTGCAGATGCCTTTCCAATAAAACAGACAGCTTTGATTTTCATCTTAGCGTGCATTCTTAGCCTTAATTTATTCGTCTACCTAAGTTGCCCACCGCACTCTCCATGTGCTAAACGGCTGTTAATCGCTGAAAAATTAACAAGGTGTTTAACGCCAAAAAAAAAGGCTAAAAAAGTCTTTTTCTTGTTAGGTGGAAAGACTTGTATTTTTCTCACATGGCCATAGCTCAACTAATTCTAGGCACCGAGGGCAACACGGGACACATTTTGCAACTACACCCTATATCTCCTCTGCTACACTTCTTCTACTCTGTACCTACTATTCTATCTTTCCCCAAACCTCTCCCCGAGCCTTCTCCCCTGTAAGCCGGAAAGAAATCCTGCACTTTCCTTTTGTAAAACTGACTCCAGGCCAGTTTATTTTAATTGCAGAAATGCTGTCAGTTTGTGGGCAGCCCGGCAAGCCCTGGAAGATCTGTAGGTGTTGAAGGCATGAAGAGAGGGACTTTTCTCAGTGTAGCTGATTCAGTACAGCCAATTCTTCCCCTGAGGTTTGGGGAGATGCAGCCTTGGCACATTTGGTCAGTAAACTATTTACTTATGAAAAGTTATATTTATTTCACTTAAATAGCTCTTTAAGACTTGCAGAAATCCTGAAACAGCATGGAGTAGAGATCACCTTGTGGCAAAGAATCTGGACTTTATGTTTTATTCAGCCCAGCTACCAGATGAGATTTTCTGTAGGTTTGATATGTCATTTCTGTTACCTGAGATGTGCTATCATGGAGTGCTAACTCACTAGTTCTTATCTCTGCAGAACTGAGATAGCTCCATGTTTGGATTTTGTCTCATGTCCAAGAAAAATGGTAGGTGTTGCAGTCAGTAGCTGGTAGTGGGCTGTGCACAGTTCCTGGTGCTGCATGATGCTGAAAATGCTGCACTACAGAAAATGGTCCTGTTGACCCATCCTGGAGCATTTTCTCTCTCTTACTGTGTTAGAGATGGAGAAGTGGCTTGTGCTCATTGTCTCATCTCAGTTTTACTCGGATGTCACGCTACTGTGGCATAAGAAAGCCTTTTGCTCCCTTTGTTTCCAAACAAGTAATCCTCTGTAACAGTCATCTTGGCTGATATGCCTCAGTCAAACCAAAGTCGCTGGACTCTGCAGAAGAGTAGCAAGGTCATACTCTGAAGCCTTCCAAAGTTCTGTGTAGGAGATTAGACAAAATGGCCTAGTTGCTTTCTGATCTCAATTCTGTGAATTTGCATTTATATTCCCATGACTTCATCTTAAAATGGAGTTTGAATCAGCCTATGAGGTGAGCTACCAGCAATCTCTACACTTTGACCAGTTCCCAAAATGAACAGTACTTGGAATTTGAACTTAAAGTCTGTAAGTCTCTAATTGTGAGGCCCATATCTGCATGACCCCAAATTATAAGGAATAATTAGCCCACATCTGATTTATCAAAGTCAGATGTAAAACATATGCTGCCTGAGGGACTGAATTTCTTGGAGAGTTTGGTCATAGGTGATAAGAAGTTGCATTGTTTCTCCCAGACCTGTATAAATCTACTTAACCAAAGCACTAAAAATGTGTTGGCAAATGCCCAGGCCAAGGCAGGTGCATCTGTGTGTAGAGCCCCAGATGAATGATGGAGCCAAGGAGAACAAGCCAAGGGAAGCAACTATCTGTAAGATCTCTGAGCAAGGTCAGAGAGAGCAGCAGGGCAGAGGAGCCTGCAAGGGGAACATTGCTTCACTAAGAATTAGCTAATGAACCTAGCATCACAGTATGAAATGGTTGTACTGTTTCATGCTGGGGTACCCAATTTCTGCTTGTATCCAAAAGACCCTTTGTGAACAGTGGACGACTTATGCAACCCCCTTACTTAGACATAGTTGTTCTGTTGCTTTAGTTAAAGTTTTATCAAGTCCCTCACTTGTATCCATGCTATTAGGCTCAAGAAAGGGTGCTAATAGTTGGGCAGGGTGGATGGAGGAGGCAGCTGTGCAGCTGCATGGCCATTAATGCACACTGTGATCCAGGAGAGCACAGACTGCTGGTGGTGCTGCTGAGGGCAACACAATCACCTATGGTGAGTGAATCCACACCTGTTTCTACTGGTGTAGCTTAGTCCTTTACTAGAGGAAGATAATCTCTACCAGGATAAGCATAAAGTGTGACTGTATCCACAGCTGAGGCTATAATTCAAAGGTAAAAATGAAGTCGAGCCTCCAACCAACACAGTTTATGCTGGTACAGAAATGTATGCCCAACAAGGCCAAATGTGTAAACCACAGTGCCATATTATTATTATTATTATTATTATTATTATTGTCAATATTTTTTAGGTGCTTAGGATGAATTCCCTTCTGTTCTGCATGTGAAAACGCTTTTAGGAGGAATCCTTAAAAGTCAAGATCCTATTTACTCAGAGTGGGTATTAGTGTGAAACAGGCTTATGTAAGTTTCTATAATAACAAGTTCACTTAGTAACAATAGTGTTCTGGAGAAAACTGCTGCCCTCTCCTCCTTTCCATATTGGTGCATATGTTCCTCAGAGCCATCCCTTCCAGCTCCCACTCTTCATGAGAAAGAAGTCTGCATATAATTGTTCTCCTTAGCACAAGTAATTTGGATCTGCTGGATGAAAAGTACCACAAAGGTAGAACAGAAAAAGTGGTAATAATTACTCATTCAAAATTAATTTTCCTTTTTTTTGGCCATTTTGCTGGAAAGACAGGAGACTGGAAAGACAGGAGGCACAAAGATTGATGTCCTTTAAGATATGGGGAGAAGGGGATCTCTGTCAATCTTAATGAGCGACATTGGCTGGGTAGTTCTGAGTAATCTCAAGACCTCTATTACTGTGAAGACTGCAATACCATAGTCAGACAGCTTTAAACTCTCACAATTAGTATAAGCTAAATGAAAACTAAGGTATTACTCAAGCAGAGTTGAAAATAGAGAATTCTTTAATGGTGAAAGCTGTAACGAGTTGGTGGCTCAGAGTTCAGGTCACTAAAATTCAGAATTAAAATTTTAACCATAAGAATAATGAACCATTGTAGCACTTTACCCAGGGACGTCATAAATTCTCTACCACTTGAAATCTCCTAATGGAGACTCATTGTCTTTTTAAAAGGCATGGTTTGATTCTGCCACAAATTAATGGCTGAGATGAAGCAATCACTTGACAAAATTTTTTTTACTGTGTTATATAGAAGTCAAACTAAATCATCACAGAGTTCCCTTCTAGACTCTATAAATCTGTGTGAGCCATCCACATGTATTTCCAGCGTGAAACACCAGAGAGGGTAAAGTATTACAGTTTGAGTAATGAGATAAATATGAAGAAACCAAAACATAGGTGGGCCACTGAGAAAAAAAATCTTTTCAGTGACATTTATTAGCTGTGGAACTCTGTCTACAAGAGATGGTGAGAGCCAGTTCTTGAGTTATTTGAAATAGTGCTGCATTTAAAAGAAGTACAGAATTGCTGAATATAGCTAAAGGAGTGTGCCTTCTTTGGTCCCAACAGGCTATTAAAGCAATGGACTTTTCCAATTCTACTCCTGCAATTTTTTATGACAGTGTGCAGAATTTGGAGAATATTAATGAAGAGCTAGCTCATGGGAAAATTACTGCTGGTGACTGAACATCCATGGGCATGTTCATGTTTCGGATTCCTGTAGTGAACCTTTGTCAATAGAGTGCAAGCTAATATCACCCCTGGGTTTTTTTTTTCCTCCTTCCTCATCTCATTTGCCACAGTACATCAGTGAATGCTGGTGATCACAAATTACTCGACTATTGTGGAAAAGCAGAGAAACCGATCACTCAGTCTCTCAGCAGGTCACTACCTGAGACTGCCAGGCAGAAGGTTTGCGACTGAGGACCTGACAACATCTAACCATTGCTTGGTATCCAGGAATTATCTAGCTGAATTAATTGAGGCCATCACTCAAGGCAATGTTAAAAGAGATTCAGAGGATGACAGATTTTAAGTGACTTCTGCACTTAACAATGTATTTTACAAGAGATGATAATTTCTAGGTCAGAATACTCTGTAAGCATGGCTAGTACACTGATGCGGGGACAGTGGGACAGCAAGACAGGATAAGAGGGCAACTGGCAATGGTCGGCTAAAATTGTGCCTTACATCTCATATTTTAGAGGCTTGCTGGGCACACCAGAAACACTAAAAGGCAGAGAAGTGTCATTTCTGTGAAGGGGGCTGCTAGCTTTCTGTTTTTCCAAGACTGATCCCCAACTGGTTGTGTTACATTAAGTTGTCTTGTACTAGTATTGGAAAGGCCCAAGCTCTTCATTAACAGTTAATTAAGCCACAGTGGCCCTTCCTTCCCATCAGGGGTTGCCTTCATTTGCAGATTTAGTTAAAGGGATTCTGTCAGGTTGGTTAGGCTTATAATGTGACTGATCTTTACAGCTGCATAGTCCAGCAGGAAATGCCCAGAATGCACCCCCAGGGCTCTGTCTGTCTAAACTAAAACCCATCCTTCAAAAAGCACAGAACTGCTATTTTTTCAAGTTGCATTTTATAGCCCCAGGTATGAGTCAGGATGTGATGGATGCTTACAGGCTGCAGCCTTGTGCTCTGAGTGCAAGCACTAGCCAGTATTTACACACGTGTGGTAGGCAGGCTGAACCTATGTTTGCCTCTCTTGTAAGTGCAGTGAAATACTTAGACTTGAACGGGACAGTCTGAAAAATTATCCTGCAAATGGATGCAAGAGATGCAGTAGACATAGTTTTATTACTGGGAGAGCAAGTGGGTTTTCAGACAGGTAGCTAGGTGCAGGCTCCATTCAGGCTGGGGTGAGAAGGGCAGAGGTTCAGTAGATGTGTCACTCTAGTGGGTTATCCACTAAGCATGCTGGCCATGGTTGGAGCAGCAGGCAGGGAATACATCTTCTCTCCCCTTCTGCAGCTAGTTAATGCTGGCAGGAGAAGTGGCCGTATGGCTACCTCTTTTGCAGAAGTTCATACTTGTTATGCCTCTGTATGCCCAATTGCATAAAAATATCAAAAGAATAAAAAGCCTAAGGAGTTATCTATTCAAAAGTTAAGAAATCCCAGGTTTAAGGTTGCCTGCCCAAGCTTAGCTCAACCTTTTTTGGAAGTGTGTTATGAAGTTAGCATTCAGTGCACAAAATAAAGGGGGCTTAGGGACTGCATCAGTCCCGTCGTGTTTTAACCCCAGTCGGCAACTGAGCACCACACAGCCGCTCACTCACCCTCCCCCCACCCCCCGTGGGATGGGGGAGAGAATCAGAAGGGTAAAAGTGAGAAAACTCGTGGGTTGAGATAAAAACAGTTTAATAGGTAGAGCAACAGTCGC
>NW_008824032.1:2317320-2337368 GCF_000699105.1 Pygoscelis adeliae | reverse complement strand
TTTTTCAAAAAAAAAAAAAATAATAATAATAATAATAATAATAATAGTAATGGAAAGTAAAACAACAAAAGAGAGAGAGAAAAAAAAAAAAAACGGAAAGAAAAAAAATTATACAACTGCTTACCACCGTCTGACCGATGCCTAGTCAGTCCCCAAGCAGCAATCGCTGCCCCCCGGCCAACTGCCCCCTGCTTATATACTGAGCATGATGTGATATGGTATGGAATATCCCTTTAGCCAGTTTGGGTCAGCTGTCCTGGCTATACTCCCTCCCGGTTTCTTGTGCACCTCCTCGCTGGCAGAGTGTGGGAAGCTGAGAAGTCCTTGACTTAGTATAAACACTGCTTAGCAACAACTAAAACATCGGTGTGTTATCACATTATTCTCATGCTAAATCCAAAACACAGCACCATACCAGCTACTAGGAAGAAATTTAACTCCACGCCAGCCAAAACCAGGACAATCGGGATTAAGTTGTTAAGGAGGTACATATCAATGCAACTTGGGCCTCACTTCTTATAGATGGTGAAAGGTGGACAAAAGATTCATAGTCTCCCAGGTCAGGCAGTTGAAGGCTGTTGAAAAGGGGAAAGCAGGTGTGGGTAGACAAGGTCAATGAAGCACTGTGGTAGTAAAACCAAGAGCTTGCCTCAAGTTTTGGGCAAGGATCGACAACTTCATTCTTATCTGAGTTTCTGATAAGTGGTTTCTGCTTCCCCCATTGTGCTTGTAGAAGTTCCCCTCTTACTTATTCTGTGCAGCATAACCAGCACAGAAAATTATTTTTCCAGCAATAGCCAGTTTTCTCCCAGTGTCTGAGCAACCACTTACAATTTTAAGTCATTAGCTGTTTCAAAGCATGTGTAATTTTAAGTTTGTAATTCATCGCAATGCTCTCTGCCAACACTTGCTACATGACAGAACCAGAAGACTGACTGCTGGTGGTTCTCTGAGCACATCGTGGAAAAAGTGGCTTCTTGGGAAGGCAGGAGTTCATGGACACACACAGTCTTTGGTACCTGCCAGTTAACAGCATTGTTCTGTGGTGGTGAAGATAACCGCATCCACCGGAATCCACCACACAAGAAGCACCATGCAGTCAAATATGTGAGTGGCAGTACTGAGTGCCAACAGGACATCCTGCTACTGTGTCAACCCTCCCTGCCATTTTTTATGCTACCTTCTTTTCAGCCCGCTGACATAAGAGTTTATTTAGTTTGTGTCTTTTGCGTTGATCTGAGAGGACTGATAATTTCTCTAAGAATCACTCTTATGTACCACAAAGTTTCAAACTCGAGTCTGCTACAAATCCATCTGATGTCATCAGTTATCCTAACCCTGAGCAATGCGGCAGCGTAGCACTGTTGTTTTCCTGGCAGTGTGACAGCAGATTAGCTCAGAATGGCCCAGAAAAAATATTTAATAACATAACAGTGGCCAATATGCAATTCTGGACATTTCTCCTTTAGTCTATAAATCAAACAAATGACTTATCAACCCCTCCTAGCCTTAATATTTTTTTTTACATATAGGTAGCATGCACATATAGGAAAGCTTCTAAGAGGCTTAGCATTGTCCTGATGGTTTGCATGAAGTAACGGCTGTTGATCAGGTAGGACATCTGTGCTATCATATGACAACATGACAAGCTTGAAAGAATTTTTCCCCATAATAAAATAGCCTAGTTCATACAAAATCTGTGAACGTTATTTCGAGAGAGAGAAGTGAACTTGCTAAAAGCGATACAGTGGGCCATTGAAAAGAAATAAATCCCTGCACTCTCCCTTACTTTAGAGGTGTTGCAATTGATAGCTTATTGTCATAGACGGTGACATGTAATACCTCTTCCCATAGAACAACTGTATGTTGAAAGAAAGTGTAGTAAGTGGTTTTCCAGTAACTGTAAGAAATCCTGACCCATGCAGTTCCTGAAATGGGTAGGTATTTCACTGTAAGGGGTAACATCCCATGTCCACAACTGGTTTCTGCATGGGACTCTGTCTTAACCGACATGTACTAGAAACTTTCATGTAGATCAGTACCAGTTAGAGTTGAGAGACCTAGTAACATCTCGTGATTTTTGTCAGATGTGATATTAGAAACTGAGGAGGTCATACAAAGCAGAACTAATCCTTAACATCAGGACTCCTGGGCTGACATAATGGAGTTGGATGAAGTCCATCTTTGCAATTGGTAGCCCTGTATTGGTGTGTGCCTTCTCCTCCTTCCCACCCCAAAGTGCCCTCCTCATCCTCAGAGGGAGACCTGCTACTTAAAAAAACCAGCAAGGACAGGCCTTTTAAAAACTGTTTTCTTTAGAGCCAATTGCAGCAAAAATAACTTTTTTTTCAGCATGAAAACCATATCCAAGTGATTCAATATTTTGTACTTGAATGTAATTTCCTCTTTTGGGCCAAATGGCTTACCACATCATCAGCACGTTTGTTCTCTGTACACGTGGTGTTTTGAGATGGAAGCATATCTAGGGTAACTGTTATCTATTAGAAACTGAATCCCTTTTTTCCTGGCTTGTTCAACAGCCCACTTTTAGGACATTTAAATTCCTCTCATCCTTGTGTTTATATCACTGTTTGGAAAAAATATGTAGGAAATTATGAGTGACAGGTAAAAGTTAGCAAAGAACAGATCTCAAAGCCAGTGGCATCCTTGGCACCAACTATTGAATACTCCATAAAGAGTCCTGCACAAATGCTGGGACAACCTGATAGCTTTGATTCATGGATATTAAAATGAGATAATCAGTGATCTAATCATTGGAGCACAATTCTCTCATGACTTCACTCTCTTCATTGACTTCTGACTTCAACAAATTAGTACCATCTAATGATTCACCAAAAGTTCATTTGCCAACTGACATGACATCTATATTTATTCTCCAGGTTTACTAGAAATGATTCCTTTATAAAGAATTATTCTGCTCTGCCTGTGTACTTTCTGCCACATGTACTTTCCTGGCTGATCACAGTGGTTCCTTTTCAATTAAATGAGACCATAAGTCAGACACAGTGGAAAGAAAGAATGTCTCTCAGGTTATACTGCTTTCAAATGATTGTCCTTTAACAATCAGGATGGCTCTGAAAACACTTCTTTCCTGGATTAGTGTAGTTAATGAAAAAGAAATCAGTTAGATTTGCCTGTAAAGGTTTCTCTCGAACTTCTTAATTACAGAAACACATCACTTTAGGGAACAATTGCAGATTTTAGTGAGGGCAAAAAAGGATTATATATGCTGCTTTTTTTTTTTTTTTTTAATCTTTGACTGAACGGATTGCTTTATGCAAACCTGAATGTTACAAATAAACACCCTGTAGCCTGTCTAGAGAGAGCTGCTGCGAGTCTGACTGTAAAGGGATTTTTTATTCCCAAGGCAAAAAGAGATGAGGCATTCTGAAGTGAAAAGATTTTTCCTGCTCAGTGTTTTATTATTCCCTCTCTTCTGAAAAGGTTACTTGTTTCATGGTATTGTATGTTTTTGAGTTTCTTTATGTCAGTGCAAATATCGTTTGACAGTAGCAGAGACTATGCAATATGCAATCACATAAAAACTCACATTTGGGTATGCCTGTTTCTGTGAATTTGTATTGCACACGTGTGACTGTATTCAACCATCTCTGTATATGTTTCTTATTTGCAAAATGGCTTATTCACACGTTTGACAAAACAATCCCCTGTATTTATTCTAAGCTGTACTTGCACAGATCTTTACAGCAGAATCAATCATTTCTAAATGGGAACATTTGTTCAAAAAACTATGAACTGAAATGTATGAATGTAAGTGTTCAATATATGTTTGTGTGATCTTCATGTTATTACTAGCTCCATTCACTTCAATGATAAATTGTAACATCCTTTGTATCTTTCTTTTGTAAAATTACTGACCGACGCTTAATTTTAAACCAAGTTTAGATAAGTGTGTTTACCTGTAGTGTAGTAGCTGAAAACATTTTAAGAAACATCACAGACTGAATCCTCTGAGTGACTAAGTTCTGAATTTGAAAATTAATACAGAAACTTCGATCATTCAAGGGGACTGCAGACCAGGAGCCTGTGGGCCTGTGAAGAAAAACAGAAGCAGTTCAAATTATTTTGTACTAAGGAGGTGACAAAACCTCTGTGTAGGATACTGCTAAGATTACTCCTTAAGAGCTGTGTTTGATTTCAGTGTTGACTCGGAGAATAAAGGTGGAATTATTGAAGAAGGTATGAAGAACAGAAAGAAAGAAGTCTGGAAACATGCCTTAAAATGAGAAACTAAAGAGCTTATTTTGTTTAGCCCATGAAAGGGAACATTAATGGGTAAATTAATCAAGATCAGTAGATGTCTCCAAAAAGGAGATGTATCTCATTCTGAGACCCTTTAATCTAGCTGATGAGGATATAATTAGATGTGGCATCTGGAAACTGAGGTTAGAAAAATGCAGATTTGAAAAAACATACAACTTCTCAACCATAAGCATAATTAATCACCAAACAGTTTATCAAGGGAAAAGCTAAATTTGTAATGAGCTGGAGACTTTGAGTGTTTTGCATTACAACAGATTCAATGGTAACAGTCCTTCTGGTGTTAACATCTAGGAATTATTGCAAGGACCAAAGTGACAGGCGCATAGTTAAGTTTGCACAAGAACTGCATTCTAAGATTGTCTTTCCAGTTTCTTTTACATTTTAGACCATATCTTTTCAGACCTAACTCTTTGCATAGGATGAATTTTTGAAGAAAGCAGCATCCCTTTTGTGGAGCAGGGAAGAGAGAAAGTTCCCATTGTTAAACATTTCTTGCAAATTTTCATCACAGCCTAGTATTCACCTGATCTGAGATACGATGTGAGGAAAATAACTGATGTGGCTTTCAGTGCTACAGTGAAATTTTGTCTTGGCTGATCAACTAAAGCATCTTTGCTAGAAATTTATCATACTGGCTGGCAGTGTGTCACATCCTGATGGCATATGCTATGTGTGGATCTGGCCCATCAGTGTTTCATTCCCAAACCCCTCCAAAGCCAGTGCAAATTGATTTCTATATTTACTGATGATCACTTAATCCTATACGCTTCTTCCCTGCTGAATCCCCTTGGCTAACAGCATAAGGAAAGGCATGGGGAAGCAAGAATGCAGGACTCAAAGGCTGGTTCTTCCATTCATTTATCATACAAGCAACTACAAGAGATGTGTCCTGTGTCGTTTTGGTTCTTCTAATGGCCATGCCACTTGCTCGGGATACTTTTGGTTCACAAAAGCCAAAAAAGCACGTACTCTATATTTCCTCATCTTATTCTCATGGTCATATGCTATTGTGGTGACAGCACCTGAATCTGTTCATGGGCTTCTTAAAATATAGAAGACATCATTGTAACAGAGCTGAAATGCAGTATGGAAAAAAATGTGACATCTTATGTCCCTCCAATTCTATTTTATGTAGAGTTTCAGTCTACAATGTTTATAAACTAGTACAGTGTTCGACTGAAGATGTCTAGTCAGAGAAATTTTGGGGTTTATTGCTTTCTTTTTTTAAACCTTAGGAGTATCATGCGTACAAGTCTTGTTTTTCATGCTTGCTAAAATTCTTCACTGGAAAGACCCAAAGATACTAGTTAAAAATTCTTAATAGAAAAGATATGTTGAATTGTTAACTAAAGACCTTTTCTTTGAGCTGATGAATGGAGCACTTCAACAAGGTGGAATCTGACAAAATCAAATAGAAAATAATCTTGTATAGTCTGAATAGAAATTACTTCTCCTTTCACCCTTTATGCCTAACTATTTTAAGTATGGCCTTTGCTTAGTGGCTCTCTTATGTCAAACCCAACAGGCAAGGCATGGGACATGAGGGTCTACTGTCATCTCTTCTGCTGTGCCCTGCTGGCTGTAGGACAAATAATTGACCCATTACCCCTAGCTGGAAAGGCCCCTGAACAGTGTGGTTACAGCTCCTCACTCTAGCACCAAGCTGTGACACTAGGAGAGTTACAAGCCACCTATGTTGAACTGGCACTCCTGCTGCCCCTAAAGCCCTGTGTAAATGGAGGAAAATCTGCTGCTACCACTGTTCTAAGCAGCATGTCAATTAGACTTGTTCCAAGCAGGGTTCAATGACATGGTATGTAAATTGGCAGTAGCAGCTGGTGACACAGCTGTCCCAGGTCTCCACCTCAGCAGTGGAGCGGGACAGATGTTTGCAGAGATATAGCAACCAGTAGTCAAACCTGGTGTTCAGGGTGTCGTTTCTCTCCCTGGTTCTCCTACTGTTACATTGGCATCAGAAAAAGACTCAACGCATATGGATATAGTGCCAAACATGAGCTAGTGGTCCAGTTTGTGGGAGATGTGAGGAAACCCCACCTTGAGCCCACACCCAGAAATGTGGAAGCTAAAGTATTCTGTCCAGACAGTCAGTAATGAGCCATACTGTGCTATCTGCAACCTGCATAGAAATACTTAAATCAATAGCAGTCAGTAGAAGGGGATGTTGTGGTATATCAAGTTGTCAGATCTGAGACAATACACTGTGGGAGAGATTACTACTCCCAAAGTATGCAGGCAATAGTTCCAAACCTGTCTTTGCCCTTCCCCTTGTGTGTAAATAAAGCAAGCTGTTGTCCATCTCTCTTTGTACCCTGTTCATAGCTTGTAATCTGAGTTTACAGGACATCATTTGTTTGGGGCTTGATCCTTTGTTCCCCCTCAACAGGGAATGTTCTGTTGAAGAGGCTTATATGCCTTTCTCAACCTAGGGCAAGGTGAGCATCCTTCCCTATCGATCTCACAAAGTTTTACTCCTTCCTACTGCTCTGTGCTGACTGATCTGTCAGCTACTCCCGCTGTGCTAGTGTCCACCTCCCAGTCGCTCCTGCTGTGCTTCAGGAGCAGCAGCTCCTTGTCTTAGAGGAGAATCAGTGACATGCAGAGTCCTGATGGAACAGAGCCACAGCAAAGGTGGTGCAAGAGGAGCTACCAGGGGAGGCTGTCCCCTGTGAGTTTTCTCTCTGCAGGTGTCATCAATGGCTAAACTCCACCACTTACAGTCCATTTCCTTTCCTCTGCTCCTCATTACTTGCTTGGCTGCTTAGAGCTGCCACCCCATTGATTAACAGGAACAATGAATGGATGCAACAAGGTGGAAAGGGTGGTGACAAGTCTCATAATTTCTCACAGGAGGATGCTCTGTGGGATGAAGGAGGAGGAAGCAAATCACCTAATTTTTACCACAACAGGGAGCTGCCTGGTAAGGTCTGAAAAAAGGAAACCAAGGCACTTACAAAATCATTTACCTGATGCTCCCTCATACTATCATGGCAGCCTTGACCGTTCTGTTT
Source organism: Pygoscelis adeliae (assembly GCF_000699105.1). Lineage (NCBI taxonomy): Eukaryota > Metazoa > Chordata > Aves > Sphenisciformes > Spheniscidae > Pygoscelis > Pygoscelis adeliae. Next base: position 2,330,034 of record NW_008824032.1, on the reverse strand, counting down.
TACCATGTGAACACATGGTAAAACCCTTATGCATCCCGCAGAAGCCCAAGTGAGTGCACACTGTCCCTCTGGGGCTGCCAGCTCCAGGGCAGGCTGAATGCCTATGGAGTCCCATGGTCCAAGGAGCTCTGACTGGTATCTGGGGTGTGGACTTCCACTGCATGGATATTTCCCATTTCAGCCAAAGCGAGAACAGCTTTAATGGGCATTCTCTGGCACCAGCCTTCTCCTGGTTTTTCTTCTCTCTTGTCTTTGCTGTAAATCTGTGAATCCAAGTGAGACAGATTTCTCTATAACACCCTTAATTTATTTGGTCTGTTGCCAGAAATAAGTTTCTTCCTACACATGCAGAGTGATTGCAAGGCTGCTTGCTCTGCTAAAGCTGTCTCTGTCCTCAACAGAGACACTTAGGTAGAATCAAGCCCCTTTCTTTCCCAATACTGCAGCATACCCAGTGCTTATGGAGCACATATCACAGAAAAATATCCTTTTCAGTGAAGGAACAGGAATACATAAATGCTTCCTTCTTTGTCCCTCCTTTTGTCTAACCACCCCCCCCCCAGATGTTTCAGATTCTGTGGTTCACACATAGCCAAATAATGCTTTTGTTTTTGCACAGCAGGAAAGAAAGGGATTTTGAAAATGGACGTGCAACAGTTCCTTAGGTCTGCTGCTTATCAAATATTTCCTGGCAACTCTCTCTAATCACTGATCCCTCTCTCAGATTTTCTCTCTGAAACAATTGAAGCCTGATGTTTTATACTCGGCTCTCCTTCCAGTTGATAAAGTTCAGAACACCCTTTAGTGGAAATCATTTCACTTGGTAAGACCAGCTATGGTTGGGCACCCTGCAAATAACACCCAACCCTAATAATCAAGCGTGTGATATAAATGAACCGCCTGGTTCACTCATTATTAAATATCTTCTCTTCACCTCTACAAGAACTAAAAACCAGCCAATTTTACTTTTTTTTTTTTCCGGTGGTAATTGTCAGTGTGTATTCTCTTTCTTTAATGAAAAAGTCTTGTAAGGAAGACACTATATAAGTACATTCCTTATTTTTTCAGAGTAGTACAGGGTGAGATTTCTAAAGTCAGTTAGATGTCTAAAAAACATTGTAGATGTAACCCGTAATCACCTAACCCTACCTATGGTGATGAACGATATTCCTGTTGTCTCTCCTTTTAGAACGGTTATTAAAAGATCTCACTGAGCATATCTTACCTACTAGCTATCCTTATTCCCTATGGTTCACTTTCTTCAAATGTAGGACCTTTGTACTATTGCAGTCTAAAGCTGAGAACTTACCCTGATGAACTAAAGAAGTGTGTGCCAGTAAGCTGTCAACTTTTCCTAGGTACCTCTTTGATTTTACAGATTGTATTCCTTTTGAAACTTTCCAAATGTTTGGTAATACAACCATTAAACTACCCTACATGTACTTAGTTTAAAGCTTTAAAACTTAGGAGAGAGACATGGCTCAGGGTTTTTCTGTTTTCATTCTCATCTTGCTTCCAGCCTGATAGCAGAGATTATACTGATTTTCTCATTGGGGCATGCCTGAGAAGCACCGTGAGTCCTTACCATCCCAGGCAAGCTTGAGACCAGTGGCAGATGAGTGCATTAGTTTTCTGCCCTTATCCAGCAACTCCAATGTCATTCTTCATCCTCTCAAAGCATTTGACTGGCATTGCCTACACTTATGGTAGGTATTTTGATTCTGAGTGATATCATGCCAAGATACTGCAATGTTCACATTTTATTCAGTCATGCCCACATAATGTTCAGTATTTCATCTGGAATTAGAGTGCAAATTTTTATATAAATGGTCCCACTACAGTATTATTTATTGTCCCATCTTTTTTTTGGCACATTTATTTAGAATAAAATAAAACACAAGGAGGATAATCTGTTTATATTTTAACATTGTGTAGTATTCCCATAAAACCTATATTGGCTGACATACGGCATAATGTGGAGTTTTTAAAGGCAGCTCCCTGTAAAATTGCCTGGGCAAAGGCAAAAGGTTTCTTTTGGCTAAGAAGAGCTGTTTTTTCACACCTTTAAAATGTGTGGAATTTTCTGTATAGTTTGTGAGTGCTTTGATAAAGATGTAAATGTAACTGATTCTTGTAACCGAAGGGCAGCACCTTGCCCTCCGTTGTGGTGGTGGTGTGGGTGTTGGGATAGTGTTTCCATCCAGTCAACCTGACAGGCTAAATTCCTGTTGCTTCTTGCTGATGAGTGCAATGGGCTTTTTTCTTCTGCTTCTGTATGTGTTTGAAGTGGACAGGCTTATCTGTGCTTCCAAGGAAAAAAGACTCTCCACTCTTACAATTACGAACAAAGTTTTATCTGTTTGACACCTGTGACTTTTTTCCCCAGGATGAGATTTCTCCTGAGAGAACAGTTTAATCTGGGCCACTTCTTGTTCAGATATCACACCTCTGGTACATGGGTCAAGGCAACTTTTTGCTTTTCTCTTCCTTTTTTTTTCTATTACTCTTTCCACTGTTCCTGGCTTTGCTTATGCTGAAGCTCTAAGCACCAAAAATTCTCACTAGTGCCTTTCCAGGGCATTTGTCTGCTCTGGAATAGTGTAGTGAGTAATTTCTGCAGCTGTGAAAGAATTCTAGAAATTTTAACAGCATCCCTGTTTGATTGGCTCTGTGATGGAGATGAGGTTTTCCTTTTAATGGATAATTGCCGCAACCTTTCTGAAAGAAAACCAAAGTCTTATGCTTTTTGAGTATGCCATGCCTGCTGAAACGCCTCTTTGCTTAATCTCTGATAGTTACTGTTGTAATGTCAGGCAGTTCATCTAGCTGCTAGCAGTCTATGTAGTGATTAACAGTAGCAAAGTAATTTGTATGGATGCCTGTGAAAAAAATCCGTTTCTGCTTTAGTGCAGTGCTCAGGACTATACTATGTGTTTCCTTTTTTTTTTTTCTTCTGCTTGAACTGTTTTCTTACACTGTCTGCAGCTCTTCAACAGGTCTCTGGTACCTGTAGTTGTATTTATCCACTGTACGGCATTTGTGACCAACTTGTTTCTATTCCTGAGTTGTGTGCTCCCAGCCCTATTGTTCTTTTCTTAGCACGCTTCCTGAAAAGAGAGTTTCCTAAAGCCGTGTCTGCGTGGCATGGTGCACTGGGCTAGTCCTGGAGCCCTGTGCTTTCCCTGGTGTAACACAGTTTCTCAGCACAGCGGATGGGTTTGCATGGAGCACTGTGCTAATGCAGAACAACCGGCTCTGGAGCCTGCCTCGCTATGTCTCCATGGCACTGTCTGCTGTGTGTGTACCCTAAATTTTTATGTTGTCATATTATAGTGACCTCTCCTGGAGATCCACTAACTATCACTCTGTCATTGCTGCTTCACTTCGGTGGAGACTTTTCCAGCAGCACTGAAGACTAATCTTTCAGCCAGCAGAATTATACCTCAGCACATGGAAATACTGAATTACGTACAACTGCGGTTTTACTTAATCTCAGTAGATCTTAATTTTAACAACCTAACAGTAATGCTGTCTCACCTTATGTTTAGTTGCCACAATTACCGATTTCTTAATACTCTCATTTTCTTACTCTTAAATGGACAGTAATTGCCTTTATTTGACATTCAGCAGCTATAAAGGTTATAGTTAAACCAATTGCCTCTTTAACTGTGTGTAGGGCACTTAATCTGCGCTGGAGAATTTGGGGATTTTCTCAAGTTCTTCTAACACCTCTGTCTGTGTGTAAATGCCCATTACATGCAAAGTCTGCTGCATCAGCCCCGTGTTGTCTCAGTTCCTCGCAAACTCCCTCCAGATGTCAGAGTAACCTCCTGCTTCGTAAAACTAATCAGAATCCACAGTGAACCACATCCCCCCCAACAGGCTCCAACTGTTGCTTTTTGTGCTTGAATGGCCGATCCCCTCCCTCTCCCCTGCCTCTGGTGTGCTGCCTGGCACAGGTAACAAATGCTTCGTCACTGACCCGTGCGGGTGTGAAGGCCCCTGGGTTCAATTAAATGGAGCAAGAGGCAGTAAATAAACCGCATGGGCCAGGGTATTAAATCACTCAGTGCAGAGAAGAATCAGATGCCGAGGAGGTTTGGTTTGGAGGTGGGCTGCGTGCACTTGCACCCACACTGCAATTTAATACCCTTGCTGCAAGTAATGACAATTGCAATCAGGCAGGGTGATGTCCCCTTTCTTCCTTCCACTCTTGCTTTTTTTACATTCCCAGTGCTCTCCCGGCTCCCGGGGCCCCCCCCCCCCCCCGCCCACCCCCCCCCTTTTCCTATTTTGTTTTACTGCCTTCATGCTGTTCTCCTTTATTTCCAGCATTTTATTTCAAGGAGTGGGTTTGAAGTGGTCTCAGCCCATCTGCTGGTTTGGTTTAGAACAAGGACTGGAATGAGACAAGGGGTTTTGGAAGTCATGAACTATTTATAGCATATTTGTTCTTTCACATTGGCACTAAACTTTGTTTATAGAATCACCTGCAGTAGAACCTGAGCCAGGGGACCACAGCTCACTTGATCTAAAATTGGCTTTATTTCTTGGGTTTCTTAACAGAGACCACATGTGTGTGTCTGTTGTGGGCCAACGCGTGTTTGATGTTTGCACACGTGCCGAAAGCACAAACACAAAGTGCCCATGAGTGTGTGTGTGTAAAGTGCTCGGAGTGTGCCCTTATGAAATACTCTTACAGATCATACATGTACGTGGAATAAGAAGGGAGTTGTATGTGTGCATTACCACTGACTAGAAAGTAAAGGGTCCCAAGAGAAAACCTGAATGAAAATTTTTCACTACAATTTCTCTGGTTGGTTTTCTTTTTCTCCAAACAGTATTTTTGTCTTGGGATGGCCTGTTGAAACACAATGCTCATTTTTGTTTTCTTTCTGCATTAAATATTTTTTCTTTTTTTCAAAGCAAAACAACAATTTAAATTGAAACTGAAGGAAATCTGTCATTTTAAATTGCTGTTTTGACATAAAAACATTTCATTTATTTTTCTAACCAAAAATTGACATTTTAGTTTGAACCAAACCAAAATTTTTCATTTACTTTCAAAGTATCAATTACAAATGAAAATATTTTCATTACTTCTCCTCAGAAAGTCAGACTATTTCGTGCTTCCAAAATTGCAGGTATGTGGGTTTGCAATGTTTCTGTGTGCATAATTGTGGTGGTGTGACTGTATTGTGTAGGATGCGTGCTGAGTATTTGCAGGTGTTACACATATATACGTTTTTCAGAATGTACCCTCATCCATATAGTTTGTACATCCACATTTGCAGAGTGGTGGTAAGATATGCACACATATGTTAAGTTTGTGCCAGTAATATCTACATGTATTTATGTTTTTAGGTTTTCCTTATGAATGTGTTTTTAATGTGTATGGGCTTGTTGCAGTGTTGCCAACAGTGTTAAAAATAACGGAGCAAGACCAAGTAAGTCATAAGATTGGGAAAAATGATAGATTTTGGTTTCTTTTGTTCACTTTCTCTTTTTTTCTTAGCTTGTCAGATTCATGTTTTCAATCTGATCTTTAGAGCTTTGATGACAGAAGAGCAACATTTTCAATGTAAAAGTAGATTTCTGATTCTGCAGTGACCATTTGGCTGTAAGAGCTGAGGTTTAAGAAAAGGCATGAAGAAAATAGCAGGACCTGCATTAAATTCTGGGACCTGGTAAAAAGGGTTTCTGTTTCTGTTTGCGGGGTAGACAATCGGGTATGTGCTTGTATTAGCTGTACTATATACTTATGCTTTGTGCTTGCATGCATCTGTGGGATAACTAAGTGTTTATGTGCTTTTACCACATGTTGGTGTGCATAATGTACATTTTAGCCATATTAAAGTTTAGCTTCTAGTCTAAGTCAGCCACTTACGCGCTTCATAGTGGGTAGAGAGAAACTTTCAAAGCAAGCAACTCATCCTGTCCTAAGATTCATCTCCTCTGATGGTGGAGGCACTTTGGACAAGACATGCATTTAGACTAGCCATCGAAGTTTTAGGTATGCTGACTGCATGTGTTCAGGACATGTGTGTTTGCTTGTGATTTGTATGTATGTTGGAGTCCATATGGCAGTTCTGTTTGTGTGTGCAATATGCATGTAGACACTCGTGAAATGTCTGTGTACATACATTTGCATGAAAAGCAGTCGGCAGTAGTTTTTGCAGAGCATACTGTGAGTATGAAATACTTCAGTCTTCATTCAACTCGGATCAGACAATTCTGCTGTGCTCCGCTTACTTAAAATGTTTCAGAGCAGCTCAGTACAGCCTTAAGCCGAATGCTGGTGTTATAACTTAGCCTGGTAACCTTTTCCCAGAGCTAAGCTCCCTGGAAGTCCCCATTTCCCACAGTGCCATACAGGTTTCTTGTTGCCCAGTTTCTGCCTGGCTCCAGAAGGCATGAGCTGGCTGGAGAGAGAGACCGTGGTCTCATCAGGGAGCACGGCCCTTCGCAGAGCGCCGAGGACATTAGGGTACCAACCTGCAGTCCCTGAGAGGCAATTTACCACGATGAGGCAATGCAGATTCACAACAGCATTGATCCACATGGAACTGTTTTAATTCAGGCAATGTTGATGGGATATGTCTGCACTGAAGAATATGAAAATGCAATGTTCTGCCATTTTTTGTAAAAATGTAATTTTCTTTCTCTGAGAAATGTTAGCATTTCAGCTGTTGAGCTGGGACAAAATAAGGTGAGATGTCAGAATTTTCTATTGGATAAATATTCTGAATTTTGCTTAGTTTTGCATTTACAGGTAGTCTGTGTATTTGAGTCGGATTATGAATACGCTATATTTAATGGGAGCACTTGCGGTCAACACAGTGAATACTTTCTGTGAGCTGAATAAAAGGTATGAAACTAGAATGTGTCTAATTACATACCTAGACACTTTCTAGTTTGTAAATATTCATGTTAGCATTTTGGGGATCAGATCCTAAGCAAGCGAGGACTGGTGTAGCTCCACTGACTTCAGTTGACTTTGTTGACTCCGTTGACTCCTGACAGGACAGTTTGTGGCCTGGAAAACATGCTTACTATGACAGATTAGAAGGGATCTATTTGTTTCACTTGTAAAAGAGCTTAAGAAACGATTCAATCATGTTCTATAATTACTTATGTGAGGAGAAGATATCTGATATTACAGGGCTCTTTGGTCTAGCAGACAAAGGTATAACAAGATCTGACAGCTGAACAATTCAGACCGAATATAAATTTTTTAATAGTGGATGTACTTAAGCCTCGGGACAGATAAGCAATAGATAAAGTAAATCCTGCATCACTCTGAACCTTTAAAATAAGACTGCGTGGTTCCCTAAAAGATGTGCTGTGGATTGACTTTGAGCTGTTGAGTCAGAAACCATATTACTGGGGGAAGATTCACGGCGTGTGCTGGGCCAGTGAGAGCCGAAAGGATCAGGCCACGATTATCAGATATAAAAACTTAGTAAGAGCCAAATGAATGAAGAGTCTCAATGATCGGTTAACTGTTATCAGATCAACATTATCTGTTTGCATCAAATGAAGAACTGCCCCTTGCTCCTCTGTGCGTGCGTGCACACGTAGGGCGCATGTATTCATGTTATTTATTTCAGGCTGTGACGTGTGTTTGCTGCCGGCAGCCTGGGGCATACCTCTCGGGGTGAGCCTCAGCCGGCGGTGGGGAGAGGAGCGGAGATTTATACAGTGCCTCCAGGAATCCCCAGCAGGGCCCCTCCGGTGAACTTTGGCTCCCCGGCTTGCTGCCAAGCATTAACTACAATACTCGCACTTGTTTTTGACAACAGCATGCAGGTTGTATTTCACCAATTGCTATTTTGGTTTGGGAGTTATGGCAGAAATGTCTCTGGGTACTCGGCTGGTATAAGCGCAGCGGGAGATTTACTCTTATTGTGTAATGTCACCTTTCAGTCAGTGCTTGGGACAAAAATTATGGGGTGTCATTCACTCTTTTTATTAAATTTCAAGGGTATGCACCTCTTGTGTTGGAAGAGTGTCCGGGGAGTAACTCCAGCCTGATTTTGCCTAGAGGGGTAGCCTCAGCTATTGGGCACTTTTAAAAATACGAATTAATCCTTTTTTTCTTTTCTTTTTGTCAGTAAGTTGGGACTAGCAGCAGCAGTTACCATCTTCCAAACTGCTGCCTGTGATGATAGATGAGTTTGGCCCTGGAAGCACAGAGAGATACTGGACTCAGCACAACACAGATGTTGCAATGCAGCCAAATTAAGCTTTAATGGGAATGTGCAAGTTGGGTCTTAGTCAGAGTATCTCATGCCTGCCTGCCTCGCTGAAAAGCAAGAGCGAAATATTAGCAGCTGACCTGGTGGGATATACACTTGCCCAAAATATTCTGTTACTGGCTGCAGTTGAACCAGCATTTGATCTGCTGTGTGACTTTCCCGAGGATCTCACAGCCGTGGGGCGGGGAGGCAAAGGAGTCCTCCGAAAGAAATACCGATTTCTGCAATCTTCATATCACTATTCTCCATAAATCACAACACAGGAGATAAACGAGAGATGTTACAATGGCAGCTCATGCTTATTCCTTAGACCCGGCTCAGTATGCCGCAGGAAACAAACCTGAACATTATAGACTATGAGAAATATTCCTGGGAGCTTCTGGGATAAAATAGAAACAGGTTGCTAAATTAATTAGTAAGGTGTAGATTGTAACAGTGGTATGGCATAAATTGCTAGTCTACACAGCTAGTAGAGATTAACTGGCTAACGTTATTCCTTAAACCAACACACCAATAAAACTTAATGAGGAAGCGCCTAGAGACCCCCGCTTATAGATGGCAAAAGCTGTCTCTGGGTGAAGGTCCTGTACAACACTTTCAGCCTAATAGAGGGGAAAAAGGGCAAAAGGTAACGGAAAAGAGTGGAATCTGGACTGAGGGAAAAAAGCATCAGGAAAATGAAAAAAAGTTCTCAATAATGGTTTCCTGTTTCAGAACGGTTAAACGTGAAATGTAGTAAAGGCGGCAAAGAGGTAAGGGATGAAGGGATGAATATTCTTTAGTTTATCTATTTTATCAGCCTCTTTATAATCTTGAGATTGTAATCAGTGCATTCTTGATCTTAACGTGATGGGGTAACCCAAAATTAAGAAGTCAAAGGGGACAAATACATCTTGCAGTCTTTCTTAAAAATAATTTTATTTTTTCTCTAGCTGAAGATAAAGGGGAGGGAATATCAGATCCTGACATTTCCCCCTGGTAGAGGAGTGCAGTCCTGGGAATGTCAGTCAGAACCTCCTGATAGGATATAACTAAATTGCAACAGGAGGGCAGAGGGGATCTAAAAATTGCCTGAAAAGCAATTCTTCCTTGTGATCAACAAGAGGGATAGACTGTAGACAAATATAGTTTCTGGAGGGTGAAAGTTAAAACTGGATCTGATTGCCAAACACAAAACTCTGCAAGAGACTCTGTAAATAGAAAAATACAAATGCGAATGTGCTAGCAGATATATATTCTTTCTTTTTTTATACGACCTGTCTGTTGCATGGCTTTGCCACTCAGCATATGTGAAAATAAAACTGAAGGAGAATCGATTGTTATATACTGCCAACAATATTATGCACATTGCTCTTTTTAAAAATCCTCCCTATTTAAAGAAGTGCATGTGTGTGTGGGGGGGGGTAGATATGTTTTCTGTTTGTACAATAAAAAAGTTGTGTCTGCTATAGGCATCAGGAAGGACAATTTCCACTCACGCTGGAGAAAAACAGAGTCGCTTTGAATGTACCCTTTTTGGTTTTTTTCACTGCACAAACATATGCATGGATTAAAGCTGTTAGAAAAACATCAGAACTATTTCACACAAAAGCCCCAAATACAAAATTGTTTCTCCTTCGGGTAAATAAAGGTAGAATGTCTTTCAGTTTTTAATGTTTGTACACCTTTTTCTATTTTCCCCAAATACAATTTTTTTTTTACTTTTTTTTTTTATCACAACACAAATACCATTGAGAATGTCAGTGCTTTTATTTCACTTTTTAGTTTTTAATTTTGCTTCATATGGCTTTTAAGACAGTGTCAACTTAGAAAAACTAGTTTATGAAGGAAGAAAATTGAAACTGAAACTGCTAACATGCAAATTCATCAGCTTTGAAAAAGAGCAGCTGAATTGTAGGTTTTTTCCTGTAACTTTTCCAGTACTGTGAACAATTTGAAAAGAAATAAATATTGAAAAATTGAACAAAGTAAACATCAACAAAGCCCTAAATATAATGCAGTCTATTGTAACTCACATTCCAGGATTTTGAAATATTTTGCTTAACAGAGACCAGAAATTTGTTTTAAAATGACATTTTGAAAGAAAGTTCTGCTTCTAAGAAAGGGTTATTTCTGTGCAATACGAATTTCCAATAGAAATTTTTGATCAGCAAGAATTTAGTGTCATGTTTAAAATAGCTAAGACAAATCAAAAGAGGATATTTTATTCCAAAATTTGCATTTTAAAACCAGTCCCACCTAGACGCCAGAAAGCGAATGGAATGCATGAAAATTTGGTTTGATTACTCTGGTACAGGTTTTTTCATGGGATCATAAGACACCTCTGACTACGCAACGATATGTGGTCTGACGTGGTGGTATTCTCACACAGTCTCTGGTCCTGGTGAGCCTGCTTGGCTGTTTTTCTTCTTCTCCACTTTCTTCTTTCTCACTCTCCTGCCAAGTTTTCCCTTTCGGTCTTCCTTCTTGTGAGGGGGGTATAAAAAGCTTAGTGTACAAAAACTCACGTAATGATACTCTGAGGGAGAATTATGTCCTTGCTCCCCTAGGCAGCTCGGAGTTGCCTGGAATACAGGAAAACAGTGCAGATTTAGGCTCTAACAGTAATTTTTATCGCTGCTATTTAGGAAATGGTTCTGGAGTCTCTTCTTGGCAGCCCTCTTTTACATCCATCAGCAATGCAGCATAACCCTACCATCAGCACTAAGTACGAATTCTGACACCCTGCTGGGGACTCAGGACAAGCCTCCCACAAATAGCTTTCCATTTCCATCCTGAATTCAGCATTAGCCAATTTAGAGGCAATATATGGCTCTAGGAATAGGCTGTGATGTACAGTATGCACAAGGCAGCTCTTCCCTAATCTCTTCTAATTGGCAACATGAGTCGCTGTCATTAGGCACAGAGTGTGTGAGGCATTAGAGTCATTAGCATTTGTGCAGGCTATCAGAGGGAGGTCAAATGTTTGGGGAGATTCAGACACGTTCCCTAGAAAGACGTGGCACTCCTGAATTGCTGCTTCAACTAAGTGGATTTGTCAGGAGGATTGCATATTTGCCATAGTACTATGCTCATGAAGAAGAACGAGAAAATAAAGATTTTTAGCTCAGACTGATAATAGCTTTGAGGGATGTGGAAAATGGAATAATTTTTATATTTTTTTATGTAGTAATTTAATAAGTGAGGATCCACTCCTCTGCCTCTGAAATATAGATGCTCCTTGTGAAAGAAAATTCTGGAAAATGTTCATTTCAGATAGCTCAAAACTTTTAATTTTGACACCCTCTTTTATAAGTATTAAATATATATATACATACACTACAAAGAAAAATATTACAGAAAGTAATTTCAAGGCCACAGCCCAAGGCTTCGTTCAGAGAAACCCTGGTCTTTTGATAGAGTTAGACCATCTCCTCCAGCTTTACCTCTGAAGCAAAACCTCCGTGAAATCGTCACAGACTTGTGAAACAATTCCACTTCAGTGAAATTAATTCCCCGATGGCAAATAGTTCTGCTAGACCTCTTCAACAAGTGACAGTGCAATTTGACCGTAGTTCTGGTACCCAGACCGATACAAAATGCTGACCCGGCTTTTGAGAGAGGCCCCAGGACTGCAGAAAGCCATTTCCAGCTGAGAGTACGGTTTCTAGGTACTTAATCAGAGAAGTTTTGCTTTCGTTCAGCTGGCAGAACTCCTGCCTGCAGGTCGAGGTGGGGACGCTGAATTATCCCGTGTGGTAGCACCAAGGACATGCTCCCCCAGGTCTGAGCAGGGGCTGGGAGGCATAATGGCCAGCTCTGCTCCAGCTTCGGGCCATGGCTCATCTACCAATCTCCGAGACACTGCCAGCAGCACCGGCTGTTTTCAGTTGTCCCTCCTGCTTCCCCGAGCATCCTGTGCAGCCTGCCTCCGAGGTCACCCCAACCTCCCCATCCTTGCCCCACAAGTCTCTTCACCAGTCCCACAGAAAACTCCTTGTCGCTTCAGGTTTATTTAAGTGGAGACTGTCTCACCACAAACACCTCATTTGTGCCTTTTCTTTCTCCAGATAATTTGGGATTCATGCAGGGTTGTGGTTCAAGGAAAATCCAAGTCCACGTGGAGCACTCGGTCAGACCATGGCTCAGATGGGCGGCCTTCACTCAGCAGTAGCATTTCATCCTCCAGGCCACGGCACCTTTGCAGAGACAGAGGAAAACATGTTTTTCTGTGAACACAGCATTCCTCCGCCACGCTTTTTGTTTGCACCAAGCTCTTTCGTATTGCAGGCTGTGAACAGCAATGGCCGGGTAGTTCAGTTTGGCACCGGTAAAGGTTTGCAGCTACTCAGTCTTCCCCCACATCCTACCGCTTGAAGTTCCTTTAGGGCTCTGTGCAGTACAGATGATATGGCAATAGATGAAAAGCCACTGCAGGTACCAAGATGTTACTGAAGAGGTATAAGCCATAAAACTT
>NW_008824032.1:2314468-2317275 GCF_000699105.1 Pygoscelis adeliae | reverse complement strand
CTGTTCCCTGGAGCACAAGCAGGAGACAGTGCTAGAGCAGATAATGTGAGTTGGGGCTGCCATGGGAAATAGCTCTGGTCTTGTCAGTGTTGCAAAATTAGTCTGCAGATGATAACAACAGCAATTGCTGTTGTGAGAGGTAACATTTTGGACAAATGCTGTTGTACTGTGACTGTAGGATGTCATGGTACCTTATCACAGGGAGAAGCAATGCTCTATGGTAAGAAAACATAGTGAATCTACAGCTAGTATCTGTGCAGTGCAAGACCTCTGAGGCGGGTGAGCGATGGGGGGGCTGGTGTTATTTCTCGCCAACCCTCCCGATGCCATACCCCTAACACGGAAGTAACAGAGACAAAGTACCACCGAGCTTCCAGTCCCTGATCAATTTGCCTCCAGAAATCCCTCCCATGAAATCTCCAAGCATGGCAGGCAATGATGACCTTAGCATATCAGCTTCTAACGCTCTTACTTCCATTCTTGGCCTCATTTTAAAAGAATTTTTAAAAAAATCACGAAGTCCTGCTTGGCCAGCACATCTGGGTGGTTTAGCTAGGACATCAGCCATAGGTGATGAGAGTGGTCAGTGCCATACTGAAGATAAAATAGATGGATGTTTTCCTTGGCGCTGGCTAACAAAACATTTTCCTGTTGCTTCTCATTAAAAACTCATATTAAAGATGCTTAAAAGGGCATATTAATGGTGGGGCAAATAAGACACAAGTACTGTTCATTGGAAAGGAAACTATCTAATTATCAGAGGGCCCACGAGGGATGGTGGTCACACTGGGAGGTGTGACAAGTGCATATGGCTCTGCTGCATATGTCCTTCAAGCGAGCCCGTGTCCCAGCTTGGGGCACGGTTTCCACACTTGCTTTACAAGCAGGCAGTGAGCCAGCCCCACTTTGTCCCTGCAGCACAGGTCCTGCTTTGTTATTTTCCTCACACCTGGACAACTGTTCATTCTGCTGTCTTTGCCTGGCTCCTCGTGTGGGTGCACAGATACATGGGGTAGCGCAAGGAGGGGTGCAGGATGGAGGAAGGGTTTAGCAGCTGGCAATGGGGTTGCTGGTTTTGCAGCAGTGGCAGCTAATGCCCACCAAAAGCATCAACAGCAGGTTGATGGTGCTATTCCAGGTTGCAGCTAAGCCTAAGACACAACAGTCGGGGAAGGTGTTTGTGGGCCTGCTTCCTTCTCCATGCCATAAACATCTTCCCACTCCTGTGCTCTTTTACATCTCTCTGGTGCTAGTCTGATACCACAGTGCTCTAGGGAGTTTAAACACCATAATACTGACCTCACTGCTGGGCTAGTTGTGTGAATCAGCCTCCAGTGGGATCAGGTAAGCACCAGGATGGGAGTAGGTGTCAAGGTGTCAGGACTGGTGCAGCCAGGAAAGGGAACTAGGACCCAAGAGGTGAATGCCTTTCAGTAGCAAGCTAGGCAGACTGACTTGGCCATAACATGAATTTGCCTAAATCTCTGATCTCCTGTGTTTTGCATGGGAAATCTTGCTTTTGAGTAAGCACTTTCTCCGTTCACTGATATTCACAGCTTCCAGCGTAGCCTATCTCTAACTCTTTTGGCTCCAGAAGAAATGAAGGTGGTATTCCCTTTCACTGCTGTGTCTGCACAGAGAGAAAAAAGGCTGCTGGGGATGCTGTAGGTGTAGTTGCTACGCTGTGAGGCAGAGGAAAGGGGATGATCTCTCAAGATCCCATTCAGGACCATTTTCTGGAGTTCTCTGGTTGTGCGGGGTAAAATGATGAGCTGAGAATAGAAGACCTTGAGTCTATCCTGGTATTTGATGTCTATGACCTTGCAAATAATTTTCATTTGTGGGAAGTGACTTATTGACACCAGTGCATTGTTTAGCCTAAAGTATCTGGCAGAAAGAGTTTAAACAAATATCCTACTTCAGGTACTGTTTTAAACAGCCAAGAACGGTATATTCTAATTCTGAAAAATAATTAAAAGTTGCTGAAGTAACACATAAGTGGAAAAAACAGTTCTCCTTTTAAAAAAAGTGTTCCTTTATGTATTTTTTCCTTAAAGGACACACACATGGGAGTACACATTGTTGCATTGTACAGTGTACCTTCCCTGTGTGCCACAAGACACTTAAATAGGTGGAAAAGACAGTACAATCACATGCTGTTGGGAGATCACCCAGACGCTTCAGTGCAGAACAGAGTCTTGCTGTCATGCGAGATGAACAAAGTCCATCCAACTCTCAGTTCCTAGCTGCTTGCCACGGTTATAGTGTGCAGGTGGAGAGGCTGGAGGAGGGAGAATCAGGGGAGCAGGAGTGGCACTTTGTGCTGACCCAGGCCCATTCTTTAACCAGAAAAATATCCTGAAAAACAGCAATTCCCACTAGCTGCCCTGCTGATCTAAGCTGGCCATTTATGATGGATGTCAAGGTAGATGTGAAACTGGAGGTGAGACCTTCGTCTGAAGCTGGATCAGGGGTTAAAGAAATAGGCAACTCCCTGCTTATGGCTAGGATTTCTAAGAACATGTTTGAATGTGCAGTTGGCACTGATTTAATTATTTCAGCACAGTTGAATTGGTGGAGCACTCCCCAACTGTGGATACAGTTATTCCAGTACAACTATGTTGTACTGGTACAGCTTGTTCTTGTACAACAGAACACAGACGATCAGTGGTGTAAGGCATTTGGTGTAACTGTCTGCTCTGTAGGGACCATAACTAGGCTGTTATAAAATCTGTTTGTTGAAGAAGGAGAGAAGAGTGGCAGGGGGCAGGACGTTGTACTGGATCTTATTATTTCTCCTGAAGAAA
>NW_008824032.1:2313314-2314429 GCF_000699105.1 Pygoscelis adeliae | reverse complement strand
ACGTGCACAGGGACAGTTAAATGAGAGCACAGAGATGGGGAAACAACAAGGTAACCAAGAAATAGCTGTATTGTAGATTACCGAATCATATTATTCCTGTAGGTTCTGCTGGTACTTGGCAGCTGGTAAATGATAAAGAACGTTTATGCTGCTGATATAAATCAAAGCAGAAAAGAGCCCCAGGTCTCCACCAGAATATGCTGTGTGTTCCTATGGGAATCTGTCCCAGCATTGCTTTCATTTGAATCCTCCTTTGTTTATTTTGCAAAACAGAAAAATTATTCTGAAGGACTTTTGGCTCCTCCAACTCCTGCTTTGGATATTCCAGCTTCCAACGAAAATCAGACACCCTCTGGCTCCAGACTAGTAACTCCCCACTGTTTTTCCTAACCACTAAGAGGTCTAGCACGTACGATTTTGAACTGAGTATCTAAACACAAATAAATTTAAAATACTGTGACAGACTATGAGTTGGGGTTTTTTTAATCACAGTTATAATTTTTGTATCTCATTACTCATTAGAAGTGTGGAAACTTCCATTTAAGCTTGAAGAAAAGAGTTAAAAATTATTAAATATAATGGGTCTCCACATAGCGTGTAAGACATTTGAACTCAACTGGCAAGAAAAAACGAGATCAAGTACTTTTTAGACTGGTAACTATTGTCATTATAGGCCAAAAACCAAATGAGGCACTGAATTACCAACAAGAATAAAATTGTGGGTCAGCAAAACAGCTTTCCTCTGACCTCCAAAGTCATATAGGTTAAATGAGACCAATAGGGAAAATCTTTGCAGAGGATATCTGATTTGGTTGGTGAGAAAAGAACAGGATTAGGGACTTCGAAAGAAAACTGTGGTCTCCTAGATTTCTCGAGTAAACATCTGCCAGCAACCAGAAGAGACATGACCCTGACTTTCTGGTGCACCTGTACCTCTGACACATCCCCACCTGTCTAGGTTAGGGTATGAAGCTTCTTAGTACTGCTTGCCAGGACTGAAATTTTGAAAAAGAGGACAGATATCTCAGAGGAAGAGACTGTAATCAGTGCAAAATGGTAAGGAGAAACTGTAGCCAAGCAGTCTCCTTTTCATCATCTTTCAGGGAATTTTGGGG
>NW_008824032.1:2307276-2313263 GCF_000699105.1 Pygoscelis adeliae | reverse complement strand
CTAAGGAGAAGAGGAGTTTTTAGAGAAGAGTAAGCGTCCTAGTCATTTCAGACTGGTGGTGGTGGTCGCCAATCATTCTTCTGTGCTATTTTTAACACCCTAGGACAAAGACATCCTGCAGATGACTGAATTCAGAAGCAACTTTTCTTTTCTCTGGCCAGAGCCCAGTCAGACTCAAGTTTCCTTATGAGCTTGATCCTTTCCGACACCTCTTTCAACGTAAAATTCCTCAAACTGCTAGTCAGGCACAGGCACGAATCCATCGACTGTCTCCACGCAGACAACTCCATGTAGGCAATTCACGTCACTGCTAGAGAAGAATCCCTTTCTCTTCCAAGTTAAAATCTCACTTGTGTTAGCTGCACTTCTTTATGTACAGCTAATTAACAATTTAAATTCAGGTTGACTAAAGCTCACTTTCTCAGTTCTTGGGGACAGCTTCGCCATTCTGCTGGTCACTCAGAGTCTATGTGGGCAGAGCCTGTGACTCATGAATCCCATCCAGACCATACACACACTTTGCACAGTGTGATGGGGATATGAGCTTCTATGTACACAGCTAAACTCTCATCCAAGTTCTGTCAGTTTGCATTCTGTGTTGGTAACCTGCCACTGTGATCATGTCATCTTTTGTTTGCAACCTTCCTCTGCTGCTTCTGCACCTCTTGCATTAAATGCAAGGAGCTATTCTTTCCTTTCTAGCTGTCTGCAGTCAATTCTTATACTACCCATCATCTCTCATTCACTTGGAAGATCTTGGATCTTTGGCCAGCCTATGGTGCCATACCATAGTGCCAGCATGTTACATTTTCAGATATAATGACCATGTTTTCTCCTTTTCTGCCCCTCATTCCTGGAGGAGTTCTCTGTAATCATAGACAAAAGCTGCTCCACAAGCCTCTTTCAGGCTTGTCTGGCTGGAAAAATTGTGACGGAAGTGTTTTCGTGGTTGCTGGCATGTGCCGGTTTGCTGCGCCTGGAAGGTTGTGCAAGTCCCGCGCGGGGCCAGCCTGCCAGGAGACTGTCCCCGGCGGGGGCTCCGTGCCCCCTCTCTCCCAGTGTTGCAGCAATCCCGGTTTTTGTTCTGGCTGGACTGTCACCAAGTGCTGAGATGCGAATTCCTCTGCAAATAAAATGCCTCTCTTGGCTTGGTTCTCTTTCCAATCGTTTTTCTTCCAGTGATGCCTACGGTGACAATAGTTAGGTTGCAGCTCATCGCACTGACCAGCGTTGTCTCTCTGTGTCTGTGTGCTCATTCATCTGCCTGTAGCTGCCCATTGTCTTTTGTCTTATGATCACTTTGAGGGGCGGAACTATGTTTTCCTTTTGTCCTGAGACCTATGGGACTTTGGTTTAAAACCAGGCATTTTATGCCCTGTGGTAACATAAGCAAGAAACAATAAGATGTTTTCCTTCAGCAGAAGAACAAATGCTAAGTTCTTACTCAGGCAAATTCCCATTAGCTATGGTGCAGCTGAATGCTCCTTGAGTACAAAGATGAAAAGAAGCTAAGGATTTGGTTCAAGAGAAAATAAATAAAATACACACTATCCTCAGCCTTCTGTATATTGAAAAGTGTGCTATCTGCACACTGGCATAACGAAGAGCCCGTTCTTAGCACATTGTAAGCAGCAGCAGCCAGACACAAAGGTGGTCTGCTTATGGGGAGTAAGTGGAAAAGAAACTGCATCTTTTTGGTCATGGTTTGCACAAGATGTATACCAGGACTGCATGTCCTGATGCATCTCCTGCACAGCCACATGGTGGACCGCTTTGTCAGTCTTCTATGTTCTCAGGAATAGAAAATGGGAGCTATAGATTATGTCAATCCTAAAACATAAAATGAGCAGTGGAGTGTCATACCTACCATTGCCCGAAATGCCTATGGGAAATACTCACTGGCCTGCACCATCCCTTAGGCTGTGCCTTGGCTTTGTCCATGAGGGTCCAGTTGGCTTGGGGAAACTGTGTCAAGGAGCATGCTAGAAGTGAACATTACAGATGATTGTTGACTAGTGCTTGAGCATGTGTTGCAACTCTGTTTAGTTTATTAGTAGAGATGTAGCCGTATACACCAGAAGCACATTAACACAAAAGGTGAGGATGCAAAAGAAAACTGCAAGTTGACAGGCAAGGTGTATGCATAAAAAAAAATGTAGATAAGAGCCTGGATAAATGGATAAATTAAATACCTAGTTTTGAAATTCATAGTGTCCCCATGCTCTGTCCAAAACAGGAATGCAGCTCTCCTAGGTGCTTCATAAATCAGTAGTACTGGATGTTCCCTGTACTTGACAGCTAACTGTCTGATTGCATAAAATACTTCAAAAGGGGGAAAAGAAGCAAAGAGATAAATGATCAATTTTTAAGTAAACCCAGTACTCCATTTTGAGTATAAATGTATTCATGCTTATGTTTTTTGAGAAATTGTGCAAGAATGAATGGATACCTCATTGGATACATTTGCACATTCTTTTTCAAGAACAACTAAGATTAAAAAGACTGTGGCAGTATGGGTCTGAGGAAGCCATTCCATAATTTTGGAGCCCAGGAGCTATTCATTAAGAGGTATCACAAATCAGGAATTTCAGTGACTTGAGAATGCAGATGATCTCCCTTATTGCTTACTCTGAAAGTGCTGCTTTTATTCCACATACCCCTGAAACAGATGATAGGGTACAAATTCAGTGATTGGCAGCATTAACACAGGTGAGTGAATTCATCCTTAAATGTTGATCAGTAGCATAGTTACAAAGCAAAGAATTTGCTTTCAGTGTTTGCAAGTAGAAAGAAACTTAACAAGTTAGGTTTAATACAAGTTTACCAGAAGGTGGAGCTGGATAGTAAATCTAAACAATAACTGGCAATTAATACATTCCAAGGATTATTCCAGTACAGAAGAATGAATGTGGTGGAGGTACCAGTAGTTTCTGTGCACTGCAATTCAGATACTACAGATGCTAAAAGCTGGCATCTCTTACCTGGACAGAACTCTAATGATCAGAGTATCCAGAAAAACGTTCTTGAATAATATCGTGGTAATACAAGGAAGACTGCAAAAGTATGATTTGAAAATAAAGAAAATGAAATGCTAATTTTAACTCCAATCCTCCAAAGTGTTTAAGTATATGCATGTCTTTGAGTCTGTAAACAAGAGTTACTCTGTCATGTGCATGTTACCCTGAGTTAAGGTCTTCTTCAGGAAACTTTAACCTGCATTGTAGGCAAGAGATATTTAAAAAATAAATAAAAAACCAAGCCAGCAGTTGAAGTAACCAAAATCAGACCTAGAAGCTTTTCATGTATTAGAAGGGTACCTTTACTTTAGTGTCACTCTGCTACAAGCCATTCTTTTCTAGACTACAATAGAAATATATAGAAACATTCATCTTTTTTCCATCTGCTAAAACCTCTGCGTGTACTGATACCAACTGGGAAAGATCATAGCAATGAAAAAAGGTCATATAGCAAAACCAATGTTATCCTCTGTAGGGGTATGACATTAGCCATATATATGCCATTAGCCATAACCTTGTTTCTGGCAATACTTTGCATTTTTGTATTGCGAACAGAACAGACTGACCAACATATACAGGTGAAGAGGATGAAGTCTTAAATTGGGGCTGTAGGGGAAAGTAACCTTCAGATGATAAAACACACATATAAAGATAAATAGCCTTATCAGACTTATCATGGGCTACCTCTTAAAATTATATCACAGTATAATTCATATCACCATATTCCCATCCCCAGTAGCTTGTCATATTTCCATACAAATATTTCTTTAGGCAGGTGAGGCAGACATTTAACTTCATCTTTTCGTCCTGATTAATGAAAAATCCTCTTGAAAGAGCATCCTTCACTTTGCGGCAGGCCAGACTGCCTGTCCATTCCATAGCTAGGCTTAGTAAGTCTTATAAACTGCCCCTGGCTGCAGGCATTTTATCAGAGACTGGAGCTGGGGTTGTGATGATATGAAAGCCCCAGCTTCCTTGTAAAGTTGAATTTTCCTGGAGGAAAGTTCTGCCTGGCTGACCTGCCAGTCTTTTGTCAGTCTCCTGGTATGAAACTCAGCCTAGGAAGTGTTCAACTGGAGCATCCGCCACAGACACCTTTGCTATCTCCACGGTACAACAAGGTCTAAAAGCAAAGGATTACAAGTAACCCAGCAGCCACGCTGTTTGTGAATCCATCCTCTCAGGGAAGACATGGGCTTGAAACAGACTGGTGACTGGAGATCATCAAACCTGGCGGTGGTATTCATAACCCATGGTCAAACTGCCAAGCATGCAGCTGCTCTCCAGCTGATCCCATGGCTTCTGCAGGGTACGGTGGCACAGCACAGACCTCAGCTTTCATCTGGGTCACGTGGCTTCTCAGAGCAATTGCAAAGGTCAGGACCAAATGTATTGAACTGTTGGGTTTGTCCGTGAAGTAGTTTGAGCAGGTTTGAGGGACAGGTGTATGCTCTGGCTTCCTCCTTTTGGAAAGATTTCCTTAACCATGCATTATTGCCCAGTGGTGCTGGGCATCAGAGCAGCATGATGTACCCCTTCCTTGGTCATATTTGCAGTGATGAGTAATAATATGCCAAAGGAACCCCCAAAGATAACAGATAAAGACCAGCATCAACCACAGATGAAGCCCAAAGTGAGGAGGACTGCAGGTGTCCTCATAATGATCCTATGCTCTTTCTTGCTTTTCGGCCAATCTGCAGATCACGATGGAAGCCGTTTTTGGTCAGGAGATATCTAACAAATAATGAAGAATTGGCACCAGGCTCAGGGCCCAAATTCACTTCGTTTTAACTGCAGGGAATCTCAGAATAAAGGGCTGTGAAAATCTGGCAAAGGCTGTTTGAAGAGCTTGTTCACCAAAATGATCTTCCACAGGCAGAAAGAATATGGTAAAACTTTTCAGTGGAAGAAATAATATATACAAAGCTCCATTGTGTTCCATCACAAGTGACACAAGGCTCGGATGATTAATGATTAATGCCAGCCCAGTAAAGCCCTCCCAAATATGCCTCCCAAAGAAGGAGGAAGGCAGAGGGTTTAGGTCTTCAGCTGAGGTACCTGAATTAATTTAAATACGATTGTATCTCACATGTTTGGTCTTAATTGTCTCCTCCTGAAAACTCAATACCTGCATTCATGCTCCTGGGCTCCAGGGATTCCAGAGCACCACACTGTCCCCACTGAAAGGAAATGAAAAATCGGCTGATGCTAACCAGACCCCTTCAGCAACTTTACCCATTTAAGTGCTGTATCCTGCAGAGTGATTAATGATTTTTTTCCTTTTACATCTAACAGCAAAGAAAGAAGGAAAGAAAGAGCGTGTACGGTCGTTCACCTTCTAGCCAATATACTACAAAGGCATAGTTTGCCAGGATACACACTTTCCTCCTGTGTGTGATTTATTTTTTGTGTGTATCTGATGTTGCCTCTTCCTTGTATATGGTTGGAGCCTGCAGCATCTTATCAGCAAAAGGTTTGGCTCGCTCTTGTATATGGCTAGAATTCTGCTTTCTTTGGGTCTTTTTAAAACTGCAACCTGAACCTGTTCACCAGCCCTTTATTAACATGTGTTTTATGGTACAGGTGTAATAATTAATCCAAATGGTTAGCAGATGTGGCTGTCTATCTCTGGGCATGTCAGTTCCTACACACCACCCCTTAATCAAGCAGTGCCCAAGCAATGCCAAAGTAAATGAAAGAAAATAAATTCCACCGAGATATTTATGAGGGCCACCTGGACAGAGAAATATCTTGGCCTTTGCCTGTCCCCTGCTCCAGGTGGCTACAAAAGACTGAAGTCCCTCACTAAATACAGGTCAAATCAATCTTGCAGGGAGCTGAAAATGAAAAGCTGTGCTTGGCTCCCTCATTTAACAATAATGAAATTTTGTACATGTTCTCTAAGGAAGCCTGCCCACTTTACCTTATTTATTTGAAATTTCCCGTCTTTTTACCGGTGCCAGCACCTGC
>NW_008824032.1:2295070-2307210 GCF_000699105.1 Pygoscelis adeliae | reverse complement strand
GCTGAACTTAAAATAATTCAGGTTGCTGGTTCCTGCCTCTGTTTCTGGCAAGCCAAAGCTAAGGATCTTCTTTGTGTTATCAGCTGGACTCCGGGTGTTGCTTTGCAAATCATGAAGGGAGACGCCAGATTTTTACGCTCCTGCCATTTCCACATCTCTTTTTTCAATTATTTATAATCTTCACATGGGTAATTCCTGGCAGATTTTCAGCACGTTCAGCTTCTGCCGGGATGAAAGGCTTTGCCTGTGAAGGGGTGGCTGTTCCAGCCTGCCTCAGGGGGAGCCCGTCCCTGGTGGAAGCTGCAGCCTCAGCCTCCCTACAGCATGACGGCAAAATGCACTTCCCGCCGCCTAGAAAGCTTCCACGCATCTGCTGCATCACATCCAGCTGCTCCTCCCAGGGGAACAACCACCATGAAGACACCGTGGATGGAAACCCAGGTCTTCCCTGGGGTGGGCAGGAGTTCTGCTAAGAAAGGGTTGGAAAATGAAGCTTCTGAAGAATGGGCATCGAATACTCCTTACATCCATGACCATTGAATTCTCAGTGAATGAGGAGCATTTGATGCTGGAAGAAAACTGTGCGCAACAGAAGAAATCAGTGGACATTCTTATAGCTGTAAATCCATTTTATGCAAATAAAAAATGTGCGTATTGGTGCAGGTAGTTCTGTCATGGGCATTGCTTAGTGCAGAACAACCATGATGCCACGCTACATAGGTAAAACAGTGTGCCAAAAATAATATACAAATAAATTAAAGCTGATAATGGGTATGTACCTTGTTATTTTAAAATGAAAGCTCATTTCCTAATCAAACAAAGATAGGAAAAAGTTTCCCATAGGTTGTTGTTTACCTATTTGGCAAGTTTTGCCTAATAAGCCTCTATTTTGACTGCTGCCACAGATGAAAAAGCGAAAGAGATGGATCATTGGAGTGAAGCTTAATGCACTGATTATCCTGATACAGTTGAAATATTTATTGAAAACTGTCATGCAAACACAAGGGTAATCAAAACCCTTTTCAGTTTGAACTATTACTGCTTAAATTTCCCCACTCTTCAGTCAAGCTAGAGAGAGATTACTGAACAAAACCAAGTACATGATTCATGATTAAATCCGTGAGACCTATTAGCTATCAGCTTTCCATTCACCCATCTGAAACTCCATGCCAAGAAGTGTCACAGTCTGCTTAGAACAGCAGTGGGGCCAGCCTCAACCAAATGGCAGCAGCAGCTAAAAACTCCTGAACTATGTTGATTTCATAACGTATCTCCCCATATTTTCATCCCCCCTGTGCAAGGTCTGAATGCTGGAACGAATTAGCATCGATAACGTGGAGGTGCATAATAGCTCTAGGAGTCCAGAGTCTCCTCTTTTCATCTTAAAGATGTTTTGGAATATGAATGGTCACAGAAGTGTGTTAAATGGATTATGCTTCCATTATTTTAACTTGTTTATTTGCAACGTAAGAACAGCATGAAGTAAACACCTGGGAAGTTTCAACTGGCAAAGTTCAGATGTTCTTCAGTTATGAACGCACAAAAATAGCATTTTTTTAGAACAAGCACATAAAAAACAATTCGAAAAGCCATACGTCGTGTAACTTGAAAATTCACGTTTTTCTTGTGGCTTCCAAAAATATCTACTTCTGCACCGAGACTAATGCCTGTTACAGTTTAGCCAAAACAGGGTCAAAGCAGGTGGTTTAAGATTAAAGTCCCACATCAAATTAACTATAATATTTGATATCGGGTAAATATTATCCAGGGCAAGTTGAATAAGAGACTTCATTATACACAACAGATTGGAGTAAATAAAAAGTGTGAGGCAAACAAAACATCCACTCTCTGTAATGAAGTATTCCCTCCACAGCCCAGTCTCGAGGGAAGACAAAGAAAAGGAAGACCAGTGGTCAGAAGAAATACTTCAGATGTGAAGGAAGCATGTGTCTGGCAGCTTCAGACATGCACATGAAAAGTAGACCGTTGGAACTAAAGGGTTTCTCCATATGTTGAACTCTGAGTCTCCCATTTCTTCCAGAAATGATTAGCTAAGGATATTTTCCACTTTTCAGTCAAAGAGAAGAGAAAACACTACTGGGACATGTTAGTTGTGCCACTGGGAAATGTACATCTTCTTATCTCTCCCTACGAGTATCTTGTCCAATCTTTCCTCTCCACCTGCCCCAGACCCTGGGCTGCTAAGCCAAGTTTCTAGGGGATTATACTTTCCTGAGTCTTCCTGTTGATCATTTATAATTACTGGCACGAGATTGGCTTTTTTTCTCCAGTTCTGTGGAACATCCGCAGGAATCTAAGATTTATTTAAAAGCTCTGTCAGTGGCTCAGAAAACTCCTTAGCCAATTCTTTTAAAACTCCTGGCTGCAGTGGATATTTCTTCTTTGGTATCCTAAGGACAAAGCTTATATGTTGGAGGTAAGAGACATGGCACAAAAGCAGTGTCTGCAGCTCAAACAGGGTCTATATGTCATGTATCAATAGTAGAATACACACAAGTTACACAGCTTAATTGAAATTAATATATTCATTCCCATCACAAAGCTGTCAGTACTATCTCCCTTGCTTGTTCTTGCACATCTGAGAAAAGGAGGACGGCTAAAGATGCAGTTGGGCACTGTGTGGGTTGCTGTCTGCCCATATTTCTACTCATTCAGTTATTTTCCAGGCCCTGCTTTTGCTATTTTAGCTCCCCATTCACTCACATACGTGAAATGCACTTTATAGATATGAACAGAGGAATGTTTGTCTCTCTGGTCTCTGTACTCACCAAACATGCTGGTATTTAAATGCCCATACAGACGTTCCAGATTGTTGAAGTTTTGTGCTCTGCATGGAAGATGGAAATTATGCAAAAAGCCCTCCTTCGCCAAAGGACCACAGTAAAGAGCCTTAGAAATGAAAGGGAGAATTTTGGACTTTGAGAACAGGGCTGTAAACTCTGGCAGTCTTTAAAATGTAAAATATGTACATATCCATGTAAAACCTTTCCGACAACACTGCTTATAAAGGGAGATTAGGGTGACTGAAATAATAAGATGCCTGTCTAGAACTGGTAAGCAAAATAGTGGAGGCTGAGACAGAGCTTCTGTAGTCAAAAATTAGTATGTTGAAAGTGCATTTATGTAAAAAAGATCTTGTCCAAGTAGCTTGAGATATAGGGGAGATCAAGTTCTAAATATAGTGCATAAAGATTAGTATGTCAATAAAATAGCCTTCAGTATGGAATTTAATTTGGTGTCACTATGTGTTTTCATTCAGAAACTGGCATATTAAAAAATTAATGCGGTATATGCTGAAGGTTTTAAAAATGAATTGATAAATTGGAAAGCAATATTATAAATCTGGAATCTTTGTTAAAT
The DNA here is from genome assembly GCF_000699105.1 of Pygoscelis adeliae. Taxonomy (NCBI): domain Eukaryota; kingdom Metazoa; phylum Chordata; class Aves; order Sphenisciformes; family Spheniscidae; genus Pygoscelis; species Pygoscelis adeliae. Next base: position 2,303,829 of record NW_008824032.1, on the reverse strand, counting down.
CAGTGTGTTTTATGTGGAGCCCTGCATGGGTCAGTTTTCAGAATTAAACTATTTCATATTATCATCAATGACCAGGAAAAATATGCAGTTACCACTGGCAAAGACTGGATATGACACAAAGATTATGGAGTGCAAAAAAAAAAGGGGGGGAAGAAGATAAAACAGTGATGCAGACCAGATTGCCTGGTGAAACAGATGCAAGCAACACATTAGGAAGTAAAGGCATTCGTTTGGAAAAAAGAAACCAGGCTATACTGACAGAATACACTGTACATGTACTCTGGAGGGTGCTGGGGACCACAGTCAGTACGCAGTCAAATAAGAGCTCCCCGAGGACCTCCAGAGAGGGTTACAGAGGTGAATTGGAAAGGAGAAAAATGAATACGGGTATGGTATTTGGTGACGATGTGGCCATAACTTCTGTATTCACTGGTGTCCACAATCCGGATAGTGAATAGCAGGAAAAGTCTCATAGGAGAATCAAGAGGACAATTAAAAGGCTGGAAAACTTACACTGGAGTAAAAGATTCCAAAAGAGCTCAGTCTCTTAAAGAATGTTATACAGACGACTGTCCATATCTACCTGCACTGAGAACATTGTTTTGTTTTGTTTTTTTATCTACTGGAGAAAGGCAGCACAGGATCCAATGGCTGGAAATAAAAGTATGGTAACTTCAGACCAAAAATAAGGCACACGTGGTTTTACCAGAGAAGGAGAGCTAATCATCAAAAAACCAGATCTGGTGGCTATGCAAGGTTCTCTATCACTGGCAATTTGAAAATTAAGATTGACTGTTTCACTTAAAGATGTGCCTTACTTCCAAAAGGAAGTAATTCAGGGAAGAAATGGTCTGGCCTGTGCTATCCTGGAGGTCAGGATTGACGTGCAGGCTGCTCCCCTCTGGCTTTATAAACCATGAATCAGTTCCTTAATTCTTTCATAGGGAGGTCTATGCTTTTGGGGTTTGTTTTTGCTTTTGAATTGAAATTAGACATTATTGCATTTGTAGCATTAATTCTCCCAGACAAGCAATAAATCAGACGCATATTTTGCCTGGGATGTTTAGTTCACTTTAGCCACAAAAAGACTAAGGAGGAACTTGGACTGGAACATGTGTATTACAAAGGGAGGAAGAGATAGCTTTATGGGCTGTGATGAGATGACCTCATCCAACATTGGCTTTCTTAGATGTCAAAACCCTAATTATTTGGGATTGTTTTTCTCTATTTGTTGTTCGCTTGTTTTCTTTTAATTGAGGGTAAACTTAAAAACAGAGAGAAAAGTCACGATGGAGCCAAAGCAGGACAAGAAGTCATTTTTTTTCCCCAGAATTATCCCAAGATTTTAACTTGAAGTGGGTTTAATCTAAAGACTCCAACCTCCCCGTAGCCACATGTTGAATCAATTGAAAAGCAACCAACAGGTAAATATCTCTAGCACGGCACTGCTAATAATGTAGCAGACCTTTAGCAGAAGAGGAAACCCTTTTGACCCCTCTTGTGAAAGCTTTTCTGTGGCCTCAGGTTTGGTTGATTTTTTTGTTAAACTGTCATTACAAATGCAACAAGCAGACACCTGCAAGAAGCTGATAACTTTACATACATCAACAAGGGAGAAAAGCAGAGGCAAATAGGTTTTATTTGGCTTTAACAGAACACCAGGGAGAAATACAGAGAGAGAATGAATGACAAGGGCTTCAGTAGAAACCCGTCAGCTCGTAATGTGAGAAAGTGCTTGTAAATGTACAGAAAGCCCGTGGCCCTTTCTGAAACTAGGACACTTTGCCTGAAATATTCTACTTTTTTCCCATTGTTTCCTATCCTCCTGTGTTGAAGTCTAACCACAGAACAAGGCACCACTGACCCGCACTGCCGTTCTGTATATCCATCTGGAACCTGTCAAACGTTGGCAGCCTGCCCCTATGCAAAACCCTGGAAGGGGAAGGAGGTAACCAGTACATATTTTTAAAACAAATAAATTCTCCTGTGTGCTATGTTCCTATCAGATTTTGCATCCTAAAAAGACACAGGCTAGGGTCACCATGTAAATAGGGAACTTCCAAGAAACCTTGAGGCATTAGAAGAAGCGTGTCTGAAGAAGATATCAGAAGCTGAGAAGATAACATGCTCCTCTTGAAGTGAAGAACCAATGCAGTAGGGTTTCTGGAGACGTCCTCTCTCAATTTAGACATAAAACACATCTCCTGCCTACTTCTAGGCAGATAATATTAATGAATGTTGTCAGTTTTTTCACAGCAGACAATTAAAGAAATTATGAAGAATTTTGTTCGTATTACTTGAAAATATCTAGTCCTAAAAAAAGTGGGACCATTGAAGATTTTATAGAGCTGTTTGCTAAAATTAAAATATTGACCCCAATTCTCAGTCAAATTCTACCTCTGATACCATCTCATCTTCTAATTTTACTCCAATAAGACTCGGGATTTTTCACTCTCTGCCCTACACTGTTTTAAAGGGGTATGGTGTTTCATAAAATACCTCCTAGAGCCTCTAACAATAGAGAAGCATGTTCTTCAGAAGGTGCAGGTAGTAACTGTTTTGTCTAACATGTATATTGTCATTTTATTTGTGTGTAGAATAAAATTTAGGTTGTGGCTGTTGTACATGCATTGTAGGGCATATCTTCTGTAATTCTGCTTTCCTTGAAGTTACTTGTTTTGCACATGCTTGAAAGTTATCATATTTCAATGTTTTTAAATGCTAACATTTTCTTTATGCTTCTATACTGTCTTCGCTGCAGAAATAAAACAGAATAGTTTGGACAAAAAAATACTAATAAATTTTAATATAACAAAATATTAAAATCTATTGGATTACTTTCTAGAAAAGTACTGGTGTGTTTATAAATGAGTTCCACAGTTTAGAGATGCTTTGGGATATTGTTGTTGCTCTTAGCAGATTAAGATAAGTACTTGCTGCACTTTTCTGAACCTATATGGAAAGTAGACTTAGGATGAGTTTCTTCCCTATTGCAATCATCATGAGACACATTCTCAGCATCTGTAAATTAATATAGGATCAGCTTTATGATGACTTAAAATATTAAGGGACTTTTTCCCTATTTATGCAATAAGATGGTGTCAGGCATCTGGCTGCATGAGTTGATTCTTGGAATCTAAAATCAATAGAATAAAAACCATACAGATTACTAATGTAAATTATATAGAATAACATATCTCAGGTCCAAATTCATATGGGAAATGACAGTTTCATTGCTTGAGTAACAGGTAAGCTCAGGACTTAGAGACAGTTTTTCTAAGGGAGTAATTTGTTACCTTTTGTGCTTCACTTCATCTTGGTAGTGGGAAAGAAAATGCTTCACATACTTTTAGATTTTTTTAGTTGCTTGAGTTGCCTCAATTGTTTCCCATGGCTGCTGCAATTCCTTTCCCTCACCAGACTTTATGATAACCTGAAAAGTCAGAGATATCTAAGAAAGCAAAGAGATGCCTAAGATGCAATACATATACAGAGATTTAACATATAAATATTGAGAAGTGGGATTCTGTCCTAGCAGATTACCAGAGCTGCATAAGGATATTCACTTAGCGCAATCTAAAAATAATGTCCACAGTGCCCCTAAGTGTGACATTCTCTCTTTTTACCCCAGCGCTTGGCTTCCATCAGTCCTGCACAGTACGGAAAAAAACTAGGGAGAGATACATGTGCCTGTTTTTAAGTTGGATGGGAGAACAGGAAAAGCATGAGAACATCAGAAGAAATAAGGACTGTGTGAGCCAACCACACTTCACAGGTACTCTCTGTGTGGGGGAACTTTTCAGGAAAAATACAGGTTTCTTAGCATTTTTTATACAGTTACACAAAAAGAAGCCTATCCATTGTTAAAGAGGTTGAGGTAATGTTCTCATAATTTATCCTTGCACCTGTTTTTAGGGAAGTTAGAAATAAAAGTCTTGAGTCTGTGAGAAATCACCGAGTTTCACAGGACTATGGTGGGCTTTTTGCCTTAAATATTTTTTTCTTTTTTCTTTTTATTAAAATAAAAATGTATTGGAAAGTGTCATTATATTATCAAAGACAGTGAAGTTATGACAATTTGAAACAGTTGAGGTTTTGCTCCACAGTGTTTTTTATTATTTAACAACAGAGCGAGTGATGTATTGCACCAGGGTACTATGACTATTGTTCTGTTTCTGTGAAGGAGAAAGAGAGGTCTCTGAGCCCCCCAGGTTCAGACATGTATCACCTTCTCTCGTGGCTCAATGTTCCTCCGAGGTTTTACCTACAGTCTAATATATGGGTTCGTTATGTTGAGTTGCATTTGTTATCCAAATGACACCCGCCCAGCCATTGACTGATGTTTGAAATCTGTATCTAAATAGTAACCTGGCATATTTTTGTATTTTCGTGAAAGCCTCTGTGTTATTTTCCCTCACTCAGCAACCCACAAATTCATGTAAGTAAGTGGTAGATAAGGTGAATTGAGAACTGTTACTCTAAAAACTGCGGAGGCACATGATGAAACTAGTAGCAGACAGTCTTAAAACAGATAAAAGAAAGTACTTTTTTTACAAGATGGATGTAAACTTCTGGCATCTGTTGCCAGAGGAGGTTGTAGAGACAGACAGAATTCAGGATTTAGGCAAATTTGTGGATAGCAGGTCCATAAAATGGACTAAAAAGGCTAGTAAGTGATGTACTCTCTAGCATCCTTAATTCAATGATTGCAGATCCTGAGGACCACAGGTACTGGCTAGGTTTGTGTGTTACTCCCAAACTGCATATCCTGTTGCCACTGCCAGAGACAACTACAGGGTTGGAAGGACCTCAGCTCTGGCCCCAAAGGGCATTCATTATATTTGCAAGAATTTTCTCCATCCAGTCTGTGGCCCCAGGATTTATTTCATCCAACCTTTAACATAGAAAACTGAGATTTCTCCCTGGCTTTTTTTTTTTTTTTTTGGTGTTACTGTGAACAGCTCAATATTTTATGTTCCCAGCAAAAGGTGAAGGGAGTTTGAGAGCTGCCTGCCGGCAGCTGGATGGAGAAGACATAGAGAAGGCAGAGCCAGGACTCCCAAGGATGCCTGCTGGCCGCAGAAGTTCAGCTTCGGATGCTGGTTTTTCAGAATACTCTAATATCTCGGTTCACTTTATTTGTTCAAATCACAGCTTGCCACTTTTGTCCACTCTGCGTTTGAGTGAAGCCCTTCGGTTCTTCATCTAACCCTGCTGGGCTTCAGCAGCAGGAGCACAGAGAGAGAAAGCAGAGAGCATCTTCCATTTCTGCTCTGACAGATGCTACCTGAGCGGCCTCTGGCAGCAGGGAGAAGCAGTTGCACCAGAAACCAGCCGCAGCCTCTGCAGACCCAGGTTCAGGTGTACTAGCCGGCCCATTTGTTTCGAGGGATGGCTAGAGTAGAGTTGGCAAAGAGCTCAGACGAAGATCCTCAGAGATAATAATAAACAGGGTTGCTTTCTGCCTGGGGAGCAAGGGTACCTCCAAGCAGTACAGACAGTGCAGCCAAAAGACTTAAGAATATGTCATGTCTGAACAAGGAGGAGCAGCAAAGGCTCACCTGCTGCTTGCAAAGGTCTATGAGGCTTTTTGCTGCTCGGTGGTAGCTTCAGCATACACATCCATGTCTATGTAAGGGAGGGATCTATTGGGTTTTGTTTTGTTTTCAGAATTTCATTCTGAAAGTGATAAAATTTTCTATTTGTTAGAGTATTTTCTGTTCTACCTCTATTCTATTTCAAATTTTCTAGTTGTTGACTGCCATGTCAAAGCTTCATGAATAGCCCCCATAGCGCAATTTTATGTTTGTGAAGACGTTTGTTCTTTTTCACTGTTGTCATTCTCATATTTGAAAGGCAAGGCTGAAAGTCTAACAGACCGGGTAATATTACAATGTTCAGATTAATTTCATTTTTATCATTTTTATGGCTTTGCACCTTATTGTTTGACAGTTAGTGGGAATAGATCAACTTTCCCCAATTCTGAAAGCTGATTATCTCCTTTCCTCTTTAAGATAAGCAAAACCAATTGCATTTTCTTGGATAACCCAGCCATGTGGTCTAGTCTTCCTGTAAGTCTCTCCTTGTTTAAGTGTTTGTGCCTATTTGTTGTACGTGCTCTTGCACAAGTGGCCAAATGCTAGTTCTTCATCACAAGCGTAATGCACTGACTAAAATCCATGATTTTAGGGCTGGGATCTTTTGCATCAGTAACAGAGTTAAGGAGGGAAAAAAGAGCATCTGAAGAGCAATGAACAGGAGCTGCTCCTCTCTGATGTCGTCTTCCGCACCCACCTGGAAGAATGGATGTTAGGGCACTGCTTAAAGTATGTTTTTGTCCTGGAGAGCACCTGTGTAAAGAGAGCTCATGCAGATCTTTTTCCGTTGCATGTAAGAGCTGTACCTGGTCAGTACAAATGCACCATTTACAGCGAAGTTTTATCCTTGCTTCCAAGCAGCGCCAGCACAGCCAAGAGAGTGGCGCCTGGGGCCGGCTCCTCCAGAGACAGCAGCCAAGTGACTTGCTGAGATCTCGCTGGCAGCACCTCATCTGATCCCCAGCTGCTCATGGGACTGCAGGTGTGTCCCTGAGGGCGTAACTGCTGTGCTTTCCCAGGCACCCTGGTGCACAAGAGCCGGTGAGCATGGGCTAGTAAAGCCTAGACTGGAGCCTTGCACAATGCTCTGGAAGGATGGTGGCTTTTCCCTGGTGCTGAGTGATGGGATCCAGGAGCATCTGCAGCACTGTAGCTCCCAGAGCCGACATGGAGGTGTGCAGGGGTGCAGGATGGAGAAAGGAGTCCTAGTTGTCCCTGTTGCAGCGTTTATGCTCAGGCTTTGGCCTCCTTTGCTCTGGAAGAGGTTTGCTGACTCTGTGACACACAGCTCGGCATGCAGCACACCTTCTGGCAGGGGAAGGACCCGGGGACAAAGGGAAGCTTTGGGGCCATACAGTATGCTGCTTGGAGCACCTTTGGCAGCCTGCACTTTCTCTTTTAACAATATGAATTAGTAGTTGTTATTAGCATAAAATCACCAGTTAAAACACTCTCAGCTCATTTTTTAACAGTCGAGCTAATTGCCCTTAAGTGCCCGAGCTCCAGCAAAACGAAATGGCACCTTTGTGCAAAAACCCCCAGTGTTTCCCTGGTACATCCATAACGACCTTTAAAATAAGCCGTTACAATTCTGACATGGTACCAGCCTGACACCTTGGGCTGGGATTTAATTTTGAGTTATGGCAGCGTTAGGAAAACATATGATGTGGCCGTTTGTTTGCAGAAAGAAGGGGGAAAAAATCATAAAACCCTCTTTTTTTATGAGCTGTCGCTTGATTCGTTCCTGGAGCCCCAAGTAGCAAGCGTCTAAATCAATGCACACAGCTGTTCTTGCTTCTCGGAGCCCAGCAGGTGTACTACCCAATGCGCCTGCCATCTCCCCCCACTCACATAACAAATAATAACGTCTTACACACACCAGCCATCCATCACAGTTATGGCCGGCCCCGGTGAGGCCGCTGTTCTCAGGGTAGCGTGGAGATTATTTTTTTTTTCTTCTTTTTTTTTTTTTTCCCCGTGCCTTTTTACTGTAGAAATACCCTGCCCGTGGATTATTAGTCACACTTTCTGGAGCCCTTTAATTGAATAACCTTTGGCTCTTGTGGCAAAGAAAAAAAAAGAAATACAAAAAACCCCAAACCCCACACACCACAGTGTTTATTTGTGTTAAAAAACAATAGGCATATTGTGACTGGCGAAATCAATTAGTCTTCCTCTGCAGTAAGGACCCACATCTGGTGTGATTTAACTTAATGTAAGGGAAGGGCCGCAGAGGCCCGAAGACCCTGAGTTCTCATTTCAACAGGTGACAGAGAAGGCATAAAAGGCTAATATATACTACAAGTGCGGAGGCAAGGCTATAAATACTGGAAGGTTTACTTAGGAGGTAAAACAAAGCTAACCAATAATGCAAAAATAAATACCTTCCTGAGACAGGCTGTCACCTGGCATGAGTGCAGGCAGGAGGAGGCGGGGGACGGGGATGGCTCAGGAGGCACAGGGCGCTGGGCAGCATGAAGGAGGTGGGTTTGCTGTTTGGCTTTGGGTGCCTTCATTCCATGGGGAAGGAAGATACGGGGAGTTTGTTCAGCTCCTGCATGATTTCCCTCAGCTGGGGTCTAAAAGCAGTTGCAAGAGCCCCTGGGTCTGCCTGTGTGCAAAGCGTTAGCCCCAGGGGCTGTGTCCACTGGGAACCCGGTTCCTGCTGCCCATCTCAATTCAATCGCCTGTCGCTTCAGTTGTCCTGTTCGTTCTTCCTCACTTGTGCTACAGTGACACAGCACTTCTCAAAAATGTCCCATGTGTACTTCACTGAGAGGTGAAGAAGGTCAGGTGAGGTAGATTTTTTTAGCAAGATGATTTTGCAGAGTTTTGGTAGGATCTATAAGCCATTGGACTCATGAAGCCTGGTTTCCTCTGGATTTGTACCCTGCATCCCTGCAGCTCTTCTCTTATTCTGTTGCTGCAAGAAGCCAGCTCCCTGCCTCTCCCTTGGCAGTACCCCTGGTCCTCCTGGCATCTTCTAGACCTTCCCCTACTCCCTCCATCTGACCTCAATATCCCCAGCTCCTTCCTATGCCTTTCCATTACTGAAAACACTATGTGGCCCCTTCTCCATTGCTCAACTGCCAATTTAAAAAAAAATTTAAGGAACTTCAGCCATTCAACTCTCCCTCAAATTTGGCTGCAATTGTCCTTTAA
>NW_008824032.1:2268732-2295059 GCF_000699105.1 Pygoscelis adeliae | reverse complement strand
CCGACATGCTTAAGAGGATGAATACTGCAATTACAAAGCCTTTTTACTTTGTAAAGTAGACTGAAGGGTGTTCCGTAAACACAATGTGTGGATTTCCAGATATACATTTCTGCAAAGTTCATTTGAGGCCAGAACATTCAGACTGATGGTTTGGCCACTTCTCTCCAATGCTTTTCTGTAATGCTTGGACCATTTGCTGGTGTCTCTATCTATACATCCTGAACTTCTTTGGCCAGCCAGCCCAGTAATGCTGGCATAGCTGCAAGCTGAGACTCTTTGAACTGGGGACATCCTGGAGAGGCACCAGGGTGGGTGCACACAAAGAGGGCAGAGGCTATGGGCCCACCTGAGGAGCGTTGGGAGCCTTGTGTTTACCTGGCAAGGGAAGAAGGCAGAGTGCTTCTGGAGCCATCCCTGATGCTGAGCACCACCTACCTCTTTCCACCACTGCTGCATCTGCACAATGTACAACAGCACAACAGAGCGACTGGATCGGATGTATGAGGGGAGATTTGCTTTCAAGAAAAAGATGCTATTACTGTGATTATTGTTCCTGAGCTTTTGATATCCCCTTATTAACAGCCACCTAGGAGGGGGAAATATATATATTGTATGGTCTCTGAATATAAACCCTACCGGGAAAACACTTCCTCAGTCTGAATCACTGTTGCTTTGCAGTGGGATTCCCAGGGAATGTGTTTTGGTTCACTAATTCCAGTGACTTGTCCACGTGGGAAATCTGATGATTTAATTTTAATTTCTTCACACCAGTGATAAAGTTAGCCTGCAGCCACAGTCTCCATTGCCCTCCTTACAGAGACTATAGGCAGGTACTGGGACTTGAAATAATATCATGATGATAATAAAGGTTTTTGTTGTTTTTTTTAAAATCAGTTTCCAACAGCTGGTTGCCAGTTGCCCTCTGACACAGACACATAAAAGGGAAGTAGTGAGTCCTGTACCAGCAGGGATCACTGGAAGAAATGCAGCCCTCATAAATCAAGCCAGCACTGTTACATAGCTTTAGTACAATGAAGTGCACATGTGCAAGGGCGACTGAAGAGGGACCCCACTCACTGGCTGGGAGCAAACAGACCTAGCTCTCGGGGAAAGGGTATTCCTGCCATCACGGCAAGCAGTGGAGAGGACCTGAGGCATGCTTCTTCTGGGATCCTTAATGAGAAGCAAGCAAGACTTTGGATGAGGTAAGAGTCCTTGTTGCAGTACTCTGAGGAGCAGGTTCTCAGGTGGTTTGCCAGTTAACAAGCCCACAGCAGTGGAGTTCCTACTCTCCCCATAGAAGATCAGATCACTACTTGACACACCTTCATGGCAGGATGGAAAATATCTTTCATTTGCTTCAATATATCCCCTTGCTTTCACTCATATCCACCTAAGTGACCTTTAGCAATGCTACTTTCTCCCTATAATCTTTGAAGCCTTGAAGGGATTACTAGTGTCATCTCATCACTACAGCAGAATCAAGCCAGGCATGTTTCATCTTTTAGTCTTCCTTCAGTTGATTCATCAACTTTAAAGCCAGAGTGCCAGCCCTGCACATAACACTGCATAGCACTGGCCAGAGAATGTCAGCAATAACTTCTGCACTGAGCTAATAACTTAAGGCTCAAATAGGCTAGAGGTGCCTATTCTTTTTTGAACAGAGAAGTCACAAACGTTATTGCAGGAACAGGGAATCATACAGAGCTGGGCTGGGCAGGCTCTGTAGGTATGACATTTCCTACAGTTTTCTACAGTTCAGCTGTCCAGCTTATGCATCCCTTTCCTGCTCATTGCCTGGTCCTTGAGTTTGAAGAGCCCCTGGCAAAGGTGCAAGCTGGGAACAGAGTTCTGCCACAAGAGGAAATGATGCAGGTTTTTCCCAGGTGATATCTTCCTCAAGGACCATTGAATTCTCCCACATCAACCTCTCAATGAGAAAGAAGTCTTCATCATGAGGTTCAGGGCACCCACTATGTGATGGAGGAGTCATTCTGGCCACCTAGAGTAGGCAGCTACCACCAGTGTACCCCATACTCAGGAGAGGGGACCATTCAAGGCATTCTCTGGGCAGGTTGAATTGTTCAGGTGCTCCATGGATCACCGCTGAACCGTCGGGTACTTTTGAAAGAAATGCAGCAGTAACTTAAAGACTTCAGGAGCTGAGAGTCTTCTGAATCCTATGCTCATTCCAAAGGTTAAATATTGCATGTTCCCCCTAGCTTAAATTCAAGTTACAGTCACTGGTTTTGTTTCATTTGTTGGATTTATTAATATCAGACTTCTTCTCCCAGATATACTCTGTTTGAAGCCCTTGAGTAGTTAATTCCTCCCTGTCACGGAGAGAGGTAGAGTTTAACAGTGAGGCTTTTAAGCGTAAAGATCTGTTATACAATAAACTCTTGAGTGGTCCAGTCGATGCAATTAACAGGGGTGACACAACAGAGTTTATCAGTACACTGTTATGGAGACCTCAATTTGGGACATGTGTTTAAGGTTTCACACAGCCAGCAGTTGCATATCAATAGCATTAAAAAAAAAAGTGTAATATTTTTTTAATTGCAAAATGTATTTCATCTAATATTGTTGTGGGCTGACCCCACACAAGCACCCCCACAGCCACTCGCTGATTCCCTCCACCCCAGTGGGATGGGGGAGGGAATAGGAAGAACAAAAATGAGAAAACTTGTGAGTTTTCTTCTTTTTTTTCTTCTCCAGCAAAACAGTTTAATAGGTGAAAGAAAGAGGAAACAAACCAAGTGATGCAAAGGCAATCACTCACTGCGTCCCACAAGCAGACCAATGCCCAGCCAGACCCCAAGCAACAGCCTCCTCAGAAGCAACAGCCACCCCCCAACTTCTTCATCTACCCCAGTTTTTATTGCTGAGCATGACATTATATAGTATGGAGTATCCCTTCTGCCAGCTCGGGTCAGCTGTCCTGGCTGTGTCCCCTCCCAACCTCTTGCCCACCCCCAGCCTACCCACTGGGAGCTCTGTGTGTGTGCATGTGCAGAATGACATACAGAGAAAGCCTTGACACTGTGCAAGCACTGCTCAGCAATAGCCAAAACGTTAGTGTGTATCAACACTACTTTAGCCACAAATCCAAAACACAGCACCATACAAGCTGCCATGAAGAAAGTTAACTCCATCACAGCCAGACACAGTTCAAATATGAAGTTCCATCTTCAAGACATAGCAATTAGTCTATAGAAGCTCGCTGAAGACTAGTGATCATGGAAGAAATGGTACAGACTGGAAATAATGAGAATGAAAATGAATCACTGGGAAGTCTAGGTTACATGGCAAATTGAGACCATTCTTTTTATATTAACATACAGCGAAATTCAGTGCCATAGGTAGAAGAATAAGCCATACTTTTGAAAGAGAGATTGTATCCTGGCACACTGAACAGATTTGAAAGTCTTAGCAAACAAGCATTCAGCATGATCTCTCCATTTCTGCACCTGGTACAGATGGCAGAAAGAACTAACGCAGTCATTAGGTAGATGTGAAAGTGCGTGGAAGAGAGGAGAATTGACCTCTGTATAGAGCACTGGGGAAAATGGGATGGGGATAATTCATTCAATTCCAGGTTCTCTATTTTTAAATATTTTCAAAATTGACAAGAGAGCAGAGAAGAGCCATAACAATTGTTTGGGTGCTATAGAAACTTCAGTTATAGAAAATGTGGAGAAACTTTGAGAGTCGATTGCTCTTTTGCCTTGAATAGAATATTCAGAGCTGAGTATTACACTGTGGAAATACTTCCATGGAAAGCAAATGCTAAATGCTCTAGGGGTTTTGGTCCACCATAGGAAAGCATAATTACTACTGATGACAGTAAGATAAAGCCAGACACCTGCACCTGGGTCGGGGCAACCCCCGGTATCAATACAGGCTGGGGGGATGAAGGGATTGAGAGCAGCCCTGCTGAGAAGGACTTGGGGGTACTGGTGGATGAAAAGCTGAGCATGAGCCAGCAATGTGCGCTCGCAGCCCAGAAAGCCAACCGCATCCTGGGCTGCATCAAAAGCAGCTCTGGTGAGACCCCACCTGGAGTACTGCGTCCAGCTCTGGAGCCCTCAGCACAGGACAGACATGGATCTGTTGGAGAGGGTCCAGAGGAGGGCCGCAAAAGTGATCAGGGGGATGGAACACTTCTCCTGTGAAGAAAGGCTGAGAGAGTTGGGGTTGTTCAGCCTGGAGAAGAGAAGGCTCCAGGGAGACCTTATTGTGGCCTTTCAGTACTTAAAGGGGGCTTATGAGAAAGATGGGGACAAACATTTTAGTAGGGCCTGTAGCAACAGGACAAGGGGTAATGGTTATAAACTAAAAGAGGGTAGATTTAGACTAGATAGAAGGAAGAAATTTTTTACGCTGAGGGTAGTGAAGCACCGGCACAGGTTGCCCAGAGAGGTGGTGGTTACCTCATCCCTAGAAACGTTCAAGGTCAGGTTGGACGGGGCTCTGAGCAACCTGATCTAGTTGAAGATGTCCCTGCCCACGGCAGGGGGGTTGGACTAGATGGCCTCTAAAGGTCCCTTCCAACCCAAATTATTCTACTATTCTATGATTCTATGAAATCCAAATTGAAAATAGGCACATATTTTGATAGTAAAGTTAGTCACTACAAGTTACCAGGAACGATGCTGGGCGTCTCTGTCTTCCTGTCTTTAGACATGTATGTTAATGAGGAACACATAGGGCTGAACTTCAAGGTCTTGTGATAACCACGAGGTGCGATTAGATGTCTAAATGCTCTTTAGCTCTCTGAAGTTGTGAATTGAGTTAGCTCTTTATTTTGGATAAACCACATTCATTATGGCTTTTACAGTAAGACATATTGGAATAGGCGTATTCCAAGATATGGGAATACCTTACCTGGGAATTACTGTTGCTACTCCTTTCTTGAGTTTTGTAACATTAGTGAAATCAGACAGATTCGTTATAATTGTACAGACACCACATAGATGCTTGTAGGTTTTGCAGTGGTCTTTTGAAGTGGGGGCACCAGGAACTGCACACTCCTCTGTGTAACACAATGGTTTATCATTCTTCACAAAGTCTTGCAGACCACCTCCTTTTTTCCACTAAATGCTTCCTGTAGATATGTTAGTAGCTGATTTAACATGCTCATTAGCTTTCATTTTCTGTACAGTTATGCAGGCTCACCAGGTTTTTGGACTTGTACTCCCACCTCAATGTCACTGAAAATCTTTCCTAATGAAATAGATAACATTAATTGAAAATCATAATGTCTTTCACTGTGAAGCTGGCAAAAATCTGAACTGAGTGGGCCATACATTTTCTCTTCGTGACTTACAGCTCCTAAAGGTTTTCTCTTATCTGTTTCATGCTCAGGCACATTCATGGATTTATTTTTCCCAGAAAGTTACCAATTGAGGATTACAGTATATTTCGTTTTCCATGTCTGTATTGTCTCCTTTTCATGATGAGATGAACTGCGAGTAATTATTTTGTGCAAGCATGTGAAGTGGAGTTTAAATAGGTGCTAAGTGCTTTCAAACAAAAGCTGTAACAAATGCCTGGGTGTGCCCTGGGTTAAGCATTTAAAGAAACGAAAAATTGGCATACTACTAGACGATGGAAAATGACTAGAAAGGTTGGACAGGCTGTGGGACTGTGTCATAGGATGGGGGTTTGCTGGCATGTTTGCAGATGCTTTTTTTCCAGTTCAACCAGCTGTAACATATAAACTGCTGAAATGCATTTCATACTGTTTCATAAAAATGTGTGTTGATTCGTTTGTCTTAGAACAATATTTGTGAACAAATAAGAAAGAGATTGACAAATAATTTTAAATAAAAATAGAAATAAAAGAACAAATACAAAATAATCCTCTTACCTAGTTAGTAAAAAGAAAAGTCATTGAAGTCAAATTAGAAAAACAACTCTCTCCTCAAAAACACAGTTAGCGAAATACGTCAATAAGTTATCCCTGGACTCTTTATCTTTTGGCTGGCCATAAAGTAATATTACTTTAAAAATTAATTCCAGGTAAAGGAATGAGCGGTGGTCCCATACTTCGGTTGTCAGCATATGTGACAGAGACGAATGTAAAGCTGTGCCTACTTCAAGAATAATCACACTCTTCCCAGAGGACAGCATGTGGCTGCAAAACCTACTATGAGCCTGCATGAGAGTGTGGAACTAGTAGAAGCATTTTTTTATTTTTATTTTGGATTAACCTCAGCTACAGACATCTTTTTACAATGACTATTTCCCAAAAGATGCTGACAGCTGTGGTTTGGAAGCTCCAAAGGTAAAAATGCCTGTTAGGAGTGCTGAGCTCTAGGTATGGTTGATCATGCTGTAACCCCATGTTCGGTGCAGGTGGCAGTCTGCAGGGTCGGAGACTGTAGGCTTTTATTTAATTCTTCTTCTTCTTCCATATCTTCTCCAGCAAGTGAGGGATGTGGAGTATTTAGGGCAGAACAGTGGTAATGTGTCCTCCTGCACGGCACTATTGTCAGCTCTGCAGAGCCGTCAGGTATGATGTTGAGCAGGTCCTCACCTGCTCTTGCTGTGGGTGGCAGCACATCAGACCATTCTCCACTCCATAATGGCCCAAACCACAGCAGTGATGCACTAAGCGCAAGCCACTCCAAGTGGTTTGCAGACATTAATCAAATGACTGTGATTTGTAGCACTTAAGATGGAATATGATCACAAAAAGTGCCTCCATTTACTTATCTATAAATTACCTACAGCTATCCCCTGTCTTTCCACATCACGGTGACAGTGTGCAGTTAATTGATTCACAGGGGTAAAGAGCTTTAAGATCGTCCAATGAAAGATGTTACAGAAGTAAGCATCGGTAAGCAGAGGTAGTGTTTTGGCAGGACGGCAATGTGCATTTCACGCCATGGGGATGGTGTAAATGAGGTATTTGCTTCGTATTCTTGGGGTCCCTCCGTGTGTGGTGCAGGGAAAGCGGTCGCCCTCCGTGAAAGCAGGTTTTACGTTGTGTGACATAAACGCTGGAGACCACTCTATGTGCTGGGACATACGATACAGCTGACTTGCGGGCAAAATAATATAACCCACACCTCTCTGCCACGTTGGGATAAATCCCAGAGTGCACCTCTCAGAACAAGCGTATCCTGTCGTGAAATGTCAAGCAATCAACGTCAATAAATAATGAGTTGAAAACAGCAAGGTGGCGTAAAACTGCACAGCCCCGCTTGGGAAGGTAGGGAAGCTGATTAAGTGTTATTTCCTGATCTGTAAATCATCAATTCCAAACCTTTTTGTGTGTTGTCTATAAAATATTGGCTGTGGGCCTTTTGTTATAAAAAGGTAACTAATTTTTATAGCAGCCCCGTAAATAGTAATTAATGTGCCACAAACTGAACAACATCCTGCTGTAAAAAACAGGGAAACACTGTGCCTATTTTTAAGAGACCTGCATTCGTGCCTGGGTAGGGATGAATATTTGTTTGCCCCTGTTTGGGTGGGTAGATGCACATGTAATGCTGTGTTGGAAAGCTCTAGACCCTTGCTTTTGTCCTTGCCTTAGGAACAGCCCTGGCATGACCTGGCAAGGACGAGTCATCTGAAGTCCACAGTCTCTTTTCGGTGCCTGCTGTATCAGAGAAGGCAGAAAGGAATGATGAAGTAGACCATTACTGAATACAGCATTTTTCTTTCCAGCCTCTATAACTTAATGTTTGGCTTATGCCCTGAAACATGAGAAGGACTTAGATCTGGTCTCAAAGCATTTTTTCTGAGTCTGTCTAATAAAACTGTATATGCTCTCATTATCCGTATAAATCCCTAATCCCTTTCTGAACAGCAACAAACTGTTGACCTCAGTGATACAGTGAATCCCACAGGTTCAGCATTCGTGCTTAAAAATAAGAAAACCAACCAACCCCCGCCCTTCCCCCCTCCACTTCCTTAGTTTTAAACTAATAATCTTATGGGTATAGTCAGTGCCCCTTGTTCCTTAAGGAGGGGGTAGACTGGCATGTCAAATTTATTGTACGTGTAACTCACCGTGTGCATGGACCATGGGAGGGACAGGAGCTGGGAGGAGAGGGAGGACTGTGCAGCCTGGCCGGACCTGCGTTACATGACCTGGAGTATGTGCACAGCTCCAGGAGGTGTTAATGGCCTGCAGCAACGACAGCCCTGCTCCTTTTGCCCCCCACTGCTTTCCTTTAGAAAATTTGCGCCTGGCCACATAAATGCTGAGAACAGAGACTTTCAGATGCTCCCGCTGGCAGCTACATCTCCGTGTCACAGTGATGGGAGCTGCACACAGACCGCTCACCTCAGCTTTTTCTGCCTTATGCCTGCCCTGCTTCAAGAGGAAGAGGCAGTTGGGCTGCTAAGCCATTACCCTGGCTTCTTGATGTGCATGCAGCGAGTTGCTGAACTAGTTGGTGCTACACATTAGATTTATTTCTGAATCCAACACATCTATTTGGTAATTGCGGCATTGGCAGGGCCCTGTGAATTCGGGGATGTTACAAGCTTGCACTCTGGCACATGGCCTTATTCGTTGTATTTTACTCAGTGAAAAAAATGGAGAAAAGAGATTAAAACATCGTTAAGTGATTTTTGCCACTTTTGGTTGTATCTCTGTGGATAAGGAAGGCTCAGGACAAGGTAGAGCTGTATCACACCACTGTTGCTCCACATCTGTGATGGCCTCTTTGTAGTCAGTTCTCCATCCAGTGCCTCCCAACTCCTTTGCGTTATCTGTAGTCTTTCTTGGTCTCATGGCGTGTCTCAGTCTCTCCACTTGCTCTACGATCAGCAGTGTTTAACTCTTGCTCTGCCCTGTCTTTTGATGCCCATGTACAGGCATGCTGTCATTCACACTCCACACACACCAGTACGGTACTTCCTCTATAAATCTTTACATCTACTTTAGCAAGTAGCGTGGCACAGGAGAAGCAAACCAAAAGATCAAAAAAGCTTGTGCTGAGGCCGCTACATCAACACTGTACGTATTTCAGGGACTTGGCTTTGTACTAGAATTACTGCAGCCTGACAGACCGGGTGTCCCTGCTACTCATGTGGTTTGAAGCTGTCAGAGGGGAAGCCATCCTATAAACCTTTGCTTTCTGGGCTGTGGGCCCCTCAGTGAGCCATGCCGGGGAGCACCACACTGCCTTTCGGCAGTCTCACGCAGATGATGATAGCACGTCCTCGTTCCTGCCCCTGCTACCCACAGGACCTCCAGCAGGGGAGCAAGCCTTGCTTCTGTTCCTGGTCGTTTTGCTGTAAGGTTGCTGTTCCTGTCTTATTTCTGTTCCTGTTCCTTCGCGAGTGACACTCAAGGGCTTACTGCTCAGACCCGCTGGCGAGGGATGCACCTACCCTCCTGAATGTACTTGTGTCAGAGGAGGAAGCCAGGGACGATGACTTTCTGGGAGTCTTTGCTGATGCAACTGCTTCACCTGGCTTGATTGAAGGTTCTGGTCCCAGGAGAAGAGCTCTGATGGGAGAGGGCAGCACTTTGCTTAGGACATGGGCAGACAGCAGTAGGTGCTAAACTCTCAGATGCAGTGAGTGAACATGGCAGAACATAAAAAAAAGGAAGTAATAGAAGAAACAAAGGTTTCAGCGAGGTGGGGAGAACAGCAAGAAGAAGTAAGCCAGGTGAAG
The DNA here is from genome assembly GCF_000699105.1 of Pygoscelis adeliae. Lineage (NCBI taxonomy): Eukaryota > Metazoa > Chordata > Aves > Sphenisciformes > Spheniscidae > Pygoscelis > Pygoscelis adeliae. Next base: position 2,285,414 of record NW_008824032.1, on the reverse strand, counting down.
AAGGGGAAGGATGCTGAGGAATGAGAGGCAAGGTCATGATGCTCCTGTGAAGAGGAGCACTTGACCCTTTTGTACCCCTCCATGCCACACTGTGCCCCTTGTGTTCACTCTTACTAACACAAACATTGTTGTCTTCACTGTGGATTAGGGTCAACCACACCATCTTTGGGTGAGATTATGTTATAGACACCCAGACAATGAGCACAGTGGTCTGATTCCACTCTGCCAGGGATGCTGCAGCTGCTCAGGAGCTTTGACCTGAGAAACTTAACATTTTCCTGCCATTGTGGTAACTGGTGTTTACAGCTCCACAAGGCAATGGCAAAAAAGGTATGCTTTTTAATATGTAAAATCTCTTTATGCCAGGGGTTACATATTGGTACAGGATTTCAGATTTTGCTGAACATTTTGTAGGACCCAAACTGTGGTAACCCAAGTCACTCATCTTTAAAACCAGATTTTTAAGCAGGAAACTGAATAATGTCCTCAATTAAAAATATAGTCATAAAGGCACATAGTGATTTCACAAAAAATATTGATGGTTAAAAATAGTTTCCTGCCCCCTAAAGCACGGGACCACTCCACAACCACTCCACAACCACTGAATTGCTATTGAAGTCAACAGGCAGCATAAAAATACAATAGCAAAATCCTAATATGCAGCAAATCTACTTTGGCCACTGAGGCCCAGAGTCCCAAAGACCTTCCTACCTCTCTGCTATTGATTGCAGTGGGAGTGGGAGTCAGGTTCCCAAGTACCTATCAGAAACTTAGCCGAAGTGACAAGATAATGCCTCTTTGTAACTCTCCAGCGTGATTTATCCACTTCTGACAGAGTTCTGTGAACACAGTCTGGTTAAGAAATATGAACTTGTTAAACCTTGCTGAAAGGTTTGGAGAAAGGCTGCAGTCTCCAGCGAGCAAAGTGCGTATCTCCCGGAGCAGGCTGCATGCTGGGGCCATTCATCACGAGCCACGGGGAGGGGTCTGGCAGGGAACAATTGATATGGTTTTGCCATTGAAGAGACAGTTTCCCTTTACAACATATGGAAGACAGATTACACTGGCCCGTCCTAATGTGAGTGGAGCTCAGATGGGAAGAATACATGGCTGAGAGAGGGACATCTAGGAATCAATATCATCTGACACACGTTTTCTGTTTTCAATATGCAGACCTGCGCCTTGCTGCCTCTGGAAGCGTCTTCCTCTGCTTGAATTTCAGTTGTCCCTGCAGATACACCCCCTGTGTCCTAAACCCCAGGCTCTTTCATCTTGCATGGCCGGTGGCAGAAACTAATGGAAAGAGGCTGGCCTTCCCCACCACACCTCCACCTTTCTGTCCTCCCCTAACAGGCTTGCCAGGTTTTCAAAGTGACAAATTTGGACACGAAAAGTGTTGGCAGGATGCCAAGGAAAGTGGTTGGGTACACAACAGTGAGGATGGTGGGAAAATGCTTCTCCGAACATCATCTCTTCTTCCACTACAGATCTGGTTCTTCACCTTTATTTTCTCCTTTCCTGACCCACATGAACCAGCTAGAATCAACCTTAACAAAGTACTGACAGTCTGTTTTTTCATAAGGAACACATGTGCCGTAATCAAGGCAGTTAAGGGGAAATAAGGGGAACCTGAGTAAAATATGGATTCATCATTGGAGAAGCAAAGCAACTCACCAAGCAATGTTACAAAGCAAATATGCAAATTGCAATGAGAAAATAGAGAAAGAAATAGAAAGAAAGAAAAAAAAGAAAAAAATCAACCCATGTCAATAAGTTCCTTAAGAGGAAAACAAAATGTACAGTAAATGCCTCTTAAGAACACAGTCTTTCTTGGGGAAAATTTCATCAGGTTTTGCAAAAGAGAAAAAGTTGGACTGATGAAGACTGTATGAAATAAAAAAAAGATAGAGGAAAGGTATGTGTCAGAGCAAAATAAGCAAGGAGAGAAACCAAGTAAATAAATGTTTCTTAGGATTTCTGTTCAAAAAAGTGATGTCAATGTGCAGTGTTACCTGCCTGCCCTGTGTGGGGAAGTGCCTTGGCCTGCAGCCCATTTGGTGTGATGTTCAGATGAAAGACCTGTGTCCTATTTCAGACTAAGGGTGAATAGGGATCCCACATGAGTGGGATAGCAGATGAAGGGAGGTGTGAGTCCACAGAAAGGTTAATCCGTGGCAGGAGTGGGGGTAAGTCAGGGTTAGAAGAGCAGGGGCATAAAAGTCTCTTGCTTTTTAACATTGCAGAGAAGAGAGGCAGGAAAGGGGTCGGGGAAATTTCTTAGAGAAGTCAGTGAGAGAGAAAACGAAAGGAATAACATTCCTCTTAATGTAGGACAATTCCTTATCTGGTGAGAGAAGAGACTGGTCCAGATGTTTTACAGCGGTTACATGTCAAAATTAAGAGCTGTGTAGAATACCAAGCTTGAGATGCAGAAGATACCACAAGTTAACATACCTGCAAAGCATCAGGTGCAATAAAGCCTCAGAAAATTGAAGTAAATTGACAGATCTTCTTGCAGGGAAAGGAATAGTTCAGCTCAGAGATACAGTAGGAATTTTTTAAAAAAGAAAAAAACCCAGAAAAATTGTACAGAAAAGTTTTCTTTATTCATCTTTGTGGTGTCCCAGCATTGCATGGGATCATCCCTTCCCTCCACTGGCAGTATTCTTGGCTTCCACCACTCTCTACTGAGGAGTCCCGAGCCGCGACCGCCTCTTTTAGTCCACCACACAAGAGACTATACATCATCGTTATTATTACTGAGGTGGTGTGGGTCTCCAATAATTCATTGATGCTTTGTGTGGGAGGTACAAAAACTGTAGCCTGTGGACTAGAGCTCACTATTGGGGAGTTTCTCCAGAGACTTCATTTTAAAAATTATTCACTTCACCCTAAGTTATCAAGAGACATCTGTCAGGGCCCTTAATGCACTAGTAGGCCTTAATGGCCCTGAGCAGCAAGGTCACTCCACCCACCCATGCTGCCCATGGGCCCTGGGCTCTGTTTCAGCTCAGGAACATGTGGACCTATGTTATAGTCTCATATCCAGTCCCATGTTTGTCCCCCTTCTCCATCTGTTCCTCACTGAGCTCCCCAGATGGACCCTGGGCATGATCCATCACCTTCCCTTGGTTGGGGCTCTCAACAGAAATGGTTATCAGCCCCCTGGTGCTGCCCTCCCTCTCCAGATCCTCTCCAGGTCCCTGCCTGGGCTGGGATCACCCTTGGCTCCTCACTTGTTCTCCCCTGTGTGGCAGCCCCATTCTTCTGCTTCCTGACGATCTCACTGCTTTGCGTGACCTTCTTATGGGGTAATAAATGCTCAGGAATCTAGGAAGAGATGCCAAGGCCATTTATTTTAAGATTAGCTAAAAAAATGACAAAGTCAGGGAAGGAAAGTCTGAGTGCACTGAAGAGGGCGACTTGCATTTTAAGGACTAGCAGACATTGGGGAAATGTGAGAATGTACCAAGGAACAAGAGGAGTGGGGCCTCTTGTCTCTGGGTGGCCACAGCTTTATAGCAAAACAAGGCTGTGTAATTACTTCTTGTAACAGGCTTCTTGCATTTGATTTTTTTTTTTATCCTGTAAGTTGAGTAAACAGACCCTTAAGCAGTTGCGCTGGCTACGTTAGTCTCTCAGCACAAGTGTGTTAGAGGAACGCTGGTGCTGACTTTTCTTACAGACGAGAGATAGATGCTGGGGGTGGGAGATTTACAGTATCTGTGAGAGTCACGAGGGATTAAAAGTGAGTTCCTTGATGGAGTGAGGCTCATGATTTGGGATTAGCCTGTACGTCACATATCCCCAGCTGAAATGGAGAACATTTGGCAGGAGTGGGAGGGCCTTTTCATAAAACTTAGACAGCATGTCACTGGTTAGTGGCCGAAACTATGGATCTGAAACTTATCTTTAGTGATGTTTTTTTTAGTGGGGAGAAGTTTGTGGGAGACTAGGCCAGAAAAAAAGGAGACTGCTGTGGTTGCAGTTCAAGATGAGAAAGTTTTGTGGTATAAAGAAAGAAGAAAGGCAGGAACTTTTTTCTCTTTCCTTTCCCCCAGACTATTTAGACAGCTGCACTAGCAAAGGACAGAAGGCCTGAGAAGAAGCAAAAAGAGACTATGGAAGAGGGAAGATGAGGCCAGAGCTTGATAATGCTTGTTTTTTCTCATTCTTGGAACAGCGTCCCTAATCTCTCTCCTCAACCATTTTGATGCTTGCAGTGAAAAAATGGTGGTCACTGAACAATTGTGGAGATCAGAAATGGACTCATTTTCTCCAAACACTTAGCAAAGGTATTGCTTGCTGATACCAATCAATGATCGATCTTGTTGAGTGCTACTTTTTTCTAGGAGCATCTTCACCTAGATGCTCCTAGGTGAAGATGCTACCCATCCTCTTCACCCTAGATGAAGAGGCAACCCATGTGAAGCAATACAACTTTGTTAAAGTTCTCACTACCATGTCTCCTTTTTTTTAAATTTTTCTTCATCTGGAATGCTTCTTTATACACAGTAACATGTGATGCCACAAGTCGGTATCAAACTGATTTTTCAACTTTGACTTTTGTAGCAATCATATCTCATAAGCGTCTGTAGTGATGCCTAAAAATTTGAAACACCAATATCAATTCAGACATTAACTTCACTCCTGGTCTGTACACACATCTAAACCTTCAGCTGGCCCTTGAAGTTAGGCAACTTCATTAGTGTATTTTTGATTTCAGCATCTGGTAGATATATGGATATAGCTATAGTACTCGCTCTTTCCTTTACTCTGTGCGTGTGTGTAGCTATATTACAGACCTTATATCAATGAGCTCATTGAAATGAATGGAAAAACAGTCACATTTATCTAAATCATCTGCTAGTTGAATTGTAAGGTCATCGTCCAACTTAATTCTTTAACTTTATCCCTGCTGTTTAGCATGCATTTTATATTCAATCATTTCAGTTTTGTTATCATAGGCTTAAGATAATGGCTTGGCATAAGAGATGCTTGTTCCTCCTGTGAAATCACCATCAGATAGCAGTTTTTGATGTGCAGTGCAGCCTGCCACTTGAGAGCTTGCCAATGCAATATTATTTGCTGTCATTGGAAACTTCTGTAGTGAAGTGCAGTGCCTAGGAATGTTTGTAATTTCAAAAGGGAAGGATCATTTTTTTATCCTCTTCATTTGAAAGCAAGTTTTTACGATGCCTTTCAAAATAGCATTTAACACTAAAATATTCTAAAAAATCTACTTTCAGAATCTGGAAGATGTAATGGCTTCCAATTTTGTTTCATCACACGGGATGTGATTGTTCCCTCATGCCTGATAACCTCAGTCTACTGCTTTATTGTACATTTTTGCACTTAGGCTCCAGAGCCACAGTGTAAATATATCAGTGATTGCTTGTGTGCAGAGCTTGGGTGTGTTTATGCAACATGCTAGAACACATAATAAATATTGTAAACATTTTTGTATACATCACTGGCAGTTTTACTCTCCCAGCCTTTAAATAATGTCCTGCTATGTATCAAGCCTGCTTTTGAGGCTCAGCACCCATAAAACACAGATCAGGTGTTGCATAGAGTGCTAAAGCCACGTTTGCAGTAATGTGAATGAGGAGCATTTTTTACATTTATTCTCAGAGCCTGCATACGATGAAACTATGCGTTGTTGTATTACAAAAGGAATAAGCCTGTGATTAAAAAATGCCACTAATTAATTGCCACCAGTGTGAGGCCAAATGTCTGCTGGTGCCAGCATTTTGTCATCACCAGTTTAATTCTTTCCCTGCTTCATCTTCATTCCCTCTCTGCTCTATCTTCACATAGAAACTGATTTTCTTTTCCTCCCCACCTTGGTCTTCTCACCTCCCTATGGGCTGTGCATCCCCAAACTCCTAGTGATCCTTTCCAACTTGCCTGGTCTCTGCCTCTTTGTCCTGCCCTCCAGTGGTCTGTTGCCTTGTTTCAGGTCCACCGGTGAACACTCACTCTGCTCTTTTTCGTCCTCCAGTCTCTGCCCACAACTACCTTGCTTCTCCCTGCACCCCAAATGCTTTGCATCTTTCCTCTCCCGTAATGCGCTGTAGAGGAGAAAGGGAGAGAGATTTATGGAGAGAGCATTACTCAACAAGTCCAAGTTCTTTGTCCATCTGTCTCTGGGGGCTGCCCGGGGAGAAGGAGAGGTGGCTCCCGGGAGGTGCATCCTTTTGAGCACCAGAGCAGCCCCTCCAGCTTGAGGCAGTAGCTGAGCCGTTTGCCTGTGTGTCTATCTATCCACTGTCTCCTCACTACTCCCGAGTGCAGCATATCCAGACTGTCCAGCTTTCAGCTAATGTGCCTGGCTGCTTTTAGACAAGGCAGTTGTAGAGGCAATAGGTAAGCCATCAAATCCCTAGTCTGGATTTTGCACCTGATATTAAGTATATGTTGCTGCAGTTAGAGTGCCACTTGTACCTGTGTTAGGGAGCCTAAAGCCAGCTTGGATGTGCCCTCAGGCAAAATGCAAACCTTGTTAGGGGGACAAAAGGGGGAAGAGAACTTTAAGGGTTCCTGCTTGAAACCAGGAGACTCAAACTGATCCCTGACAGCCCTCGTTATCTCTCAGCTCTATCCGTGTGCACCTGTGTGAATCCATTTGCAAGGGAACAACAGAGCCAAAACTGTGTGGAAAAGACATGAAGGTGAGGAGGCAGGAAGGGACAGTGGCTGGAAAATTATTTCCCCTGCCTTCTTCTCTGTTGTACAGAGGTTCATATATGATGCAAAGTGTTTCTGGGCTTTCCTGGGTTCCTCGAGTTTGATATATCCCAGGAGGGCCCAAGGCTCTGTTAAGTTTGGTTCTTTACTGAGAAACATAAGGAGAAACATAAGGCATTGTGTCTCCTATGCCTGTCCATATGTGGCAATAGAGTGACACACAGCAAATAAATTACAGAGACCTGTGATCAGGAATGAAAAGGTTAACTGTAGTGACATTTAAGCTGTTATCTCCGGGCATTGGAGGGCTTATGTGCACCCAAACTGGAACCAAAATAGCAACTTGGGTTTAAATCTGAACTTACCAGTGAATCTTGGTGTGACTACTCTGTGCTTTTACATTCAGAGTGGCCTTTTCCTTTTAAGCACAGGGACTGTATCTGCCAGGTTTGCACAGAAGACACTGGAGCCAATATAGGAGTTTGTCTATCCCCCGTTCTGGCAGTGATTTAACCAAATTGGGTTTGTATGTGGATGAGCCTCCAAAATATTCATGTACACACTTGAACTACAGGTATGATTTATAGGGCTGGTCTTTTTTTAGTTCCAGCCTATGTATAGATCAACCCTGAATTAACACCGTGCTGAGATGAATGGTACAGATCATACCTCTTAGAGCTGTTGTTCCAGTTGGCCTGAAGATAAAATAACATCTGTTCATGACAGAGTTTGAAAAAATGTAAGTGAAAAGGGGAAGGGGGGGGGTCTTCTCTATGATAATACATGAATACTGTCTCTTGATGTGATTTTTGGGATGTTTTCTGTGAATGCATTCATATCTATAAATAGACTATAAGAAAAAAAAAAAACAAAACAACAACAAAACCCAAGCAGGAAGGGGCTCAAATTAAAGAATACAAATACTCAAGGGTTGTTAAAAGGCAATGGCAGAATGATAAACTTCGAGGACCCGGTCTAGAAATGGAAGTATTTTGATATTTTGTACTTGGATGAAGGACTGAGAGCTGAAGGACCCAAAAAGAGACTCACCCTGTGGCTGAGGCAGTGGTAACCATAAATTTTTCAACAAAGAGGTCAGGCAACGACTCTTAACTTTTTAATGAAAGTTAAAGCTGATCCTGGCAAAAAAATAGCACCTTTTTCAAGCAGCTATGTAATGATATTGCCACCTACAAGCCCCATCTTGCCCCTACCGGGTCTCCCTTAATTATATCTTTAAGAGAAACTTTGTGTGATCTTCTGCTCTCCTGTTTCTTCTGCCTTCTGATACATGGGTATTTTTTTCTGTGATTTGCATCCCACAGTACTTTGCAGTCCTAACCCACAGTCCTTTACCACTGTCTTGAGGCCAAAGCATGGAAATGCAGATGATTTGGGTGTAGATTTATTGAGTGTGTGCTGGGAGATAATTTGCTTGCATGAAAACTGCTTCATGGAATGAGCCTCTGATGCTCAATGAGGAGTGTTTCGAGCAAGACCAGAGACTGAAGTAGTATTGTCAGAGGTAATGTATCTGGGAAAGAGCTGCTTATGAAAATTGCATTTTGTTAAGCCTATAGCAAAACACTTAGGACGAAGGAAGAAACTATGCTTTTAGTGGTCATTAGCTCTTGGAGAATAATTTCTGGTGTTACCTGGGCTCACTCCAATTGGCCCTTCCAGGTACGCAGCAATGCTGTGAAATTTCCTTTGCCATTTTGCTTTCTCAGTCCAGGGAGGAGGGAACTGCACTCTATTAAAGGATTTTTTTTCCCCTCTTTTACAAGGTTGTTTGTTATCTCGGAATGCAGGCCTGCACTGGAGCGTGTAATTACAACACCATGTCCTGGGTTAGAAAGAACTCAGACACTAAATTGTCCATGTCATCACCTGAATTCGACCATGAAATATAGCACAGAGGGACTGGGAAGGCAGCCTGTAAAGAGGTGAGGGCTGAATGGGCATTTTGGTGCACTGGGCAAATCCAATCTGCTCAATCCATCGCTGCAGTCCCACCGTGGCCATTTAATATTATTACCTGCTTCTTTCCCTTGAAACTGTGCTTCCACCTCTCTTTCCATGAGGTGTGTCTGAGTGGAGGAGGTCAGGGTTAGAGAAGAGCGTAATAAAACATGACTCATTTTACATGAGTGATCAGAGTCCTATTAAGTTGCAAAGGAGTTGATTTTTTAAAGAATGTCTTTTTTTTCCCTCATTCATCTTTTTCTGTGTGCAGATACTAGAAAATAGAGGTCAGCTCTACTGTTCAGGGTGTTCAGAGATACCCCCAAAGCTGGAATAAAACCACTTACAGTTCTTTTTGCAGAAATTCTTCATTTTATTCACTTGAGCATCTTACTGTTATCGCAGATTTTGAGGTTAAGGCTTTTTCTGTGCTTCCACTGTGTTAGAGCAGAAAAAATTGTCAAGTCACCGATCCCCAGGACCAGGAAACAGCTCTTGCAGGGACCTTCTCTGAGCTCAGAAGAGAAAGGTCTGTGTGAGGCAGATATGTCAACCTGGTGACTGGTATGTGGCTGGAAAGAGAAGATGGCTGTACCCCGTATTTCTCTTCTCTACCTACAGGTATCACTTGCCACAGTGCAAACAGGATGAAAGGTTTGCAGAAGGGTATGTATGAGAAATACAAGACTTGCAGGGAAGTGTCTGTGCTTCTTCAGGCTTAGGGGCCAAAAGAAATCTAGGGTGACAAAAATGATGGACCAAAAAGAAGAGCAGGACAACGACAGAAAGCAGTAGTTGCAGAACATAAAGACCACCTCTCTCTCTCCCTTAGTAGTTATTCTCAAGAACTTCACAAACAAAAGTTTTGGTATGAGTGTGTGCTTGTATATATGTGAAGTAAAATCCTGTGAGTTTTACCAAAACAATTTTTTGTAATTTCACTCTTCAACAAAAAAAATATTTAACCAATTTCAGATGGTTATACTTCGGACATACAACATCTTCTGCAACAGCATTCTTGCACACGGTGCCCAGGCACTCTTTTCCCCCTGGACTCCCCCCATTATTCACCACACTTACTTTACAGTACATTGGTATTAATAAGTGAATATTTTTTTAACATTTGAAAAGACTGTGGTACATATTTATTTCCTTTATATACTTTCATGATTAACTGTAGGCTTTGGAATAAAAAAAAAAAATCTCAGAATTACCTGCTCAATGGATCATTGATAACTGTGTCAATGTTTTAAACCACCGCTGTCTCTGAAGTGACAATTTAGGTTGTGTGATTAAACATCATTAATTAGACATTAAACATCAAGTCATGAAATGCTAGCATGGAGGCTGCATCTTTGCTTATTTATTTGACTCTTAACAAAGTTTGATAGCTTGCTTGTACATTCGATGCCTATGAATATGAATTGGTGCCTGCAGCATCACTAAAGGAAGCATGGAGAGTCTGCAGGGCCTTTATAAGTTAAGGCTGTTGCTAAGGTTCAGGATAGCTTTGTGACTATTTAAAAATAATGGCCTGTTTCAATACATGATTGTCCAATGTGGTTCTGCAATGTCCTGAATGCATCAGATCTGCTCCACTTCGAGTTTCTGATGTGCAACCACTATGGCCCTCTCAAGTTAGAAACAGATCTGGTGAACTAAGTTACCTTGCTGCAAACAGTAAGCTGTGAATAACGCTGAAGAAGAAAAATAGATGAAAAGGCAGTTGGGAATTGTCTTCTGTAATCTATGTTTTGAACATATGCAATGTTGTAAAGATGTGTGCATTCCAGTAGCCAAATTTTTGCAGATTTTTGTTGTCAAAATCAGATTATGGTTTGTTCTTATCTATGAAGCAAAAAAAATTGTGGTTTATCCTGACATACTTACGGACCATTTTCACTGAAGTACTGCAGTAAAAAACAGTGGTGAAAAGGTCATGCTGATATGTTCTCATCTCAGAGGAATGCTGCAAAAGAAATGTCCTGCTTCTTGGAACCCACCTTCCCTAAGGAAAATAAATGGGGGAGGAATGGTCCATATGTGTTGTGATACAGTCTAGTCTACCTGCTCTTAGGGAGAAAGTCTTGACTTTCTTTAGCACAGAGGTAAGTGATCTCCAATTCCCCAGCTCACTCTTGGCCCCTTTCAAAAGCTGAACAAGGTAACATGTAAGAGGCTTTCTAGACTTCAGAAGCAGTTGCTATACTTCTGCATAAACTCCACATCCTTATCAATATCTGTGCAATTTTATATTTTCTTCCTTTCTAAGCCCTTTCACAGAGCTATCGGCTCACAGTGATTTACTCCACTTGAGTTTTCCAGATTGCTCTGAAACTTTGACCTTGCAGATTACACTTCTTACAGTTACATTTGTTTCCCATAAAAGGACCCTTGCAATAAGAAGTTCCCCATCATTTTCCATGAGAAAAGCATGCAGAGAACTCATTAAAGTTCTTTGCTGCTCCTCTGCTTCCTGGAAATTGCTCTTACACCATCATCTTTCCCTGCTATACCTAGAGCCTTCTTGTTTCTAAAGCATCCAGCATATTTTTTACTTTGTCTCAGTGCCTCTGGGTATCTGTTCTTCCTATCAGTTTTCCTCCTTTTTATTTTCAATTTATTTCCAACTCTATGGTATGATTTGTGCTATGTTAAGGCAGATATTTTTTAGTAAGTTTTCAAGTCCTCAGAAGCATTTCTTTTGCACAGTTTAGTTCATGCTTTCCTCTACTCACTCATCCTTCTCCTGGGGCTTATGCTCCCACTAGCACCTAGGGAAGTGTGCTGTACATACTCCATAATGGATTAGGTGCCACTTACAAAAGAAAATCTGCCAGTATCTACATCAGTGGGGGTTAGGCATCTAAGTCACTGAACATATCAGAGATCTGGAGTCCTGCTGACTTAGATCATATTTTCAGATGCAAACAGGTATCTACCAGCATTTTAAAAGATTAGGTACCTTGTGCCTCTTGAGTTCAGGGGAATTTAGGTGCTTAATGTGACAGACTGTTGTTGAAATTCTCAGAAAATGTCTTTCTGTACCCACAGGTACCTCAAAACCTCAGAAAGCCAGGCTGGAAGTACTCTTGAAAATGGAATGTAAGCTGCTAAGACTGAGGCACCTCTGAAAATGCCAGTGAAAGCTTTTATTTTCCCTCAGCCTGCATCAGCCCAAGTTCTCCCATAACTCTAAAGCTCACCCTTACAAAGTTTAGTATTGCTCCTTCCTCATTCCACCGGGAAATACCAGGATCACCCTGGGACTTTTCCAGGACCCAGTCTCTCCTTCTTCTCTCATCTGCTTTGTTGAATAGGGGATAATCTTGTTGCTTAAGGTAACATTTGCTGCACATGTGACTTTTGCATGCGAAGTTCAGTTGAGCAGGCCACGTAGCCAGATCATTGCACCAATACAGTCTTTCTTGAATGACTTGGAGATAAACATTATGTTTACAGGGGAATTATATTCAGTCTCTTCTAAGAAAGATAGGTAGACCCACTCCTTCAGAACATGTTGGAAAACACTCTCTGGGACATTTTCACAGTGTCCCAGTAGTTATTGTGGATCAACATGTCACCACCACTGCTGGACCTGTGAAGCAATGCAGACTGTGGAAGACAGTCACTCAGACAAAACTCCATTAGCTTCAGTGGTAGAGATTAAAGGGTTTATCAAAAGCTCTAAGGTTGCAGATTAGCGAAACGATGATTAAAAAAATGCACATACAAAAGCTTCCCTACTCAGTTCTTATTTTCTAGGATCTGTGTGAATTTCCTAACTGTAGGAAGAAAGAGGTTTCTCTGAGTCCTGAAAAATGAATAGAAAAAGTAGGAAAAGGATGCCAATGCACCTGTTCCACTGGGAGTCTCCTGACCCCTTCTTGGATGTCGTATGCAAGACTGAAAGGATGTTGCTGTCCTCCAAGTGCTCTCCATTTGATGGTGAAACACAGTCCCCAGTTGTGACTTTGTGGTTAACAAGGTGAGAGGTATTACAAGAAAAGGACTGTACACCTTTCTTGTGCAAAAAGTCTATCTTGGAGCAGCTGTAATTTCTGGCTGCCCCCAAACCATTTCTTTTGATGTAGCAGTCCAATTTAACAGTGCCAGAAGTCCCAGCAGCACATGCAAAGCAAAGAGATTCACAGTTTTGGTAACTTGCCTGCAATAGCCAAACCTGAAGCACTGCCTCCCTGAAGGGAGGAGCTGGCTGGCAGAAGCCCATGCACCGAGACAATTGACCACCTTCGGCCCACTCGTCCAGCAGAGCAGCCCAGTGGCACAGCACTGCAGAGAATGGCCAGCAGGTGACAAGGACTTGCCATGCCAGCCAGCTGGCTGTGAGCAGAACATCTGGAAAACATGTAGATGGTGCAATCAAAAGTGTAAGATGTGGCTGGTACACTCTGACTCTTGTCCACATTAGGTGGCTTTGCTAAATTTCTGGGACCTTAAGGGCTGCATAAACCCAAGTTTCCTGGCAAACGGAATGCTTTTAGCTAATGGTCACTTTACAGACCACAGTCAGAGCTCTTAGTTCAGAAGAATCCAGATTTTTAACTTTAAAAGTAATTTTAATTTTAAAAGTCTCACTTACTTGTCCTTTCTGCCTAGCATTCATGGGGATGTTACGTGCCTAAACAGGTTTTGCATTCTGGGATCTTCGTTGTGTTTGCTCATAATTTGTATAATAAGTTGGCTGAGTCCCAAAAACTCATTTGCAATTCTTTCTAAAGAAGGTTTCTTAAGAAATCAGGCTATGGAAATATCAGCCTCACTGTTCTCTCTTTTCACAGAGAATTGCATGGTCTGTATACATTCCTTCACTTTCCAGTCTGCATTACCAGAACCGTTTTAAAACAGCCAGAACTGAAGGAGTTTTATAAGTGCTGAGGAAAATCTCAAAATTATTTTAATTTCATCTGTCCTTTACACCGAATAATTATTTGTTTTTAGGAATTATTACCTAAGTATTAATTCTGGTTGCGATGCTTTCATTTGTTCTTTTTCCACATAAAAAATGTTTCAAAACTTGGGGGTTTTTTCCCTCTAAAAATATTCCAACATGTGGTCATACTGATTAATCAACATTGTCAGCACAAAACCTCTTTTCCTGCCCACACAAAAGTGAAACAGCAACTGACCACAAAAAAAGGAGAAAATTGCAATAATTGAGAAAAAAAACACAGTAAGAGAATTCTAATGGATGTGGAAGGGAGGTTACAGAGACTGAGATTCAAAACTATTTTAAGAAAAATGAGTACAGTAATCAGAAGCAAACCAAGGATTTACTCATGTACAGAAAACACCACACCTATGTTTGGGATCAGATCTGAGCACTTGCTGTGGTGTGCCTTTCAAGCAGGGACATTGTGTTCAGGGCCCTTTAGGTCCAAACCTTCTGTCAGGCTTGTAAGTACAAGGATGAAACTCAAATGCAGGATGAAGAAGAGAACCAAATCTGAACAAGAAACACAAACAAGAAAAATCATATGATGGTTACTGCAGACTTGGCAAAGAAGACCATGATGCTGGCTACAGATCAAACCAAGAATATCAGGAGTGAGAAATTAGAAGGCAAAAATGTTTACAAAAGACAAATTTAGAAAAATCAAAATGCAAAAGTTGGTTATGTTTTTTAGTGCATCCTCAACAATTAAAACAAAATAGTGAGCAGGGAAACCAATTCATCCATTGCTTTAATAAATGTAGTACTGGAATGTTACATGTCTGCCAGGTTGGCCAGTCAAGCATGCCACTATGCTAAAATGAACTGTAGAGTGAAAAGATAGTTAAAGGAAAAAAGAAAGGAAAAACTGAACTGAAAAATAAATATCAAGTAGAAAAAAAGGATTAAATTGTAAAAAATAACAAAAAGGAATGTAGTGTAACTTCCTTATGTATGGAAGCATTAATTGAACTGAAAAGAAAAGCTTGTCCGAAGTTTTCAACTTGAAAATACCTGGTTTTCCCATTACAGCACCTTTTCTTATTTGATGATTTCCATGTTGTGCTTGCTGGTTGTTCTGTTTGTTATGTTTGCTGTTTGTCCTGTTGTGCTGGTCTCCTCACTGCATGCAGTTTTCTATTTAGCTTAGCATAATAAGCCATTGTAGTTCCAATGGTCAGGAAAGGTGCTTAAAATATTGGTGCACTGGGGTACAACAATATAGTGTTTGACTACCCCAGTTTTGCTGAGATCATTTTGGAGAGGTATCATGTGCTTGTGAGGATTGCTAACCACTCTACAAATTATGCATTAATTTTTTTACAGATTTGCTAATATTCCACAGGCAGCAGGCACTGTAGTTCTGTCCCCCAAGCATGATGTATTTCCCTGGGATGGAAAACCTGATTTTTACACCTTTCCTAAATGTACCCTGAAAGAATGAAGCCTTCCCTACAGACAATGCCTGACTTTGGTAGTCTGCTGCCATGGAAGATCTGTCTTGTCTCAGCTGCCCACGGCCAGGCTGACTTCTGACTCTCCTGAATATCAGAAGGAAACATAGTTCAAAACTTTATTGCTGCTGCTGCTGCTGCTGCTGTTGCTGCCAGAAGACAATACAGCATTTTCAAAGAACTCCTGTAACAAATCCATGGAGTACTTTGAATTCCTCTGGTTTATAATATAAGGAGCCATAGGGAAAAAAAACACCTCCTCATTCTGCCTCTTCCAAGGAGGACATTAAAGTGACAGATTTAAAGGACATTTACAACTCCATTGAGCCAGGAGGACTTGATTGCATTTTTCCACATAGGAAGGAGGTGTTGGGTATGTGTGTGTTCTGGGATGATATGTGGCTGCTGCCGGCCTTTCCAGATGGCCTGTGATGTCATTGCTAAAGATCCTGAAATCTGCTGCATGAGGAAAATTGTTTCATGGCCCTCTGACACATTTTAAAATGGTCTTTGCATAAATTTAAGGGACCAAGGAGACAGGAGAGTAAACGGAAGGTGACAGAAAGGAACAAAGAGGAGGGTATTCACATCCCTGAATAGGCAAGGCAGGGGCAAAACTGTGTGATTAGCACAGTTAGCTTCTCTGCATAACGATTTTGAAAATCTCTGTCTACTGGCTGATTAATATTGGACCAGCTCCACAGAAGGAGTCCCCTCTCTTTTGAGAATAGCAGTATTTCTTCATGAAGATGAGACTGGGGCCACCGAAGATGAAATGCATGGGCTGGGACCATGTGTTTCACACCTGGAGGATGTCAGGAGTACATCCAGCCCTGCTCCTCATGGGGAGAACAAGAAGCCTTAGCAGGTTTGTAGCTCTCTGCTCGTCATCCTGCCGAGGTGACCTCTGGCTGGAAACAGCAGATAGGGCTGATGAAAGGCACCCATTCCTAGAAACAGCCTGAATGGCTCAGCTGGCAAAGCAAAACAGCTGGCAAAATGCTCCCATGCTGCTGCATGAGCTGAATGGTTGGGCTTTCTTTGAGACAGTCCCCTGGGAGAGGGGGAATCATAGAATCATAGAATAGTTTGGGTTGGAAGGAACCTTTAGAGGCCATCTAGTCCAACCCCCCTGCCGTGGGCAGGGACATCTTCAACTAGATCAGGTTGCTCAGAGCCCCATCCAACCTGATCTTGAACGTTTCCAGGGATGGGGCATCCACCACCTCTCTGGGCAACCTGGGCCAGTGCTTCATCACCCTCAGCGTAAAAAATGTCTTCCTTCTACCTAGTCTGAATCTACCCTCTTTTAGTTTATAACCATTACCCCTTGTCCTATTGCTACAGGCCCTGCTAAAAAGTTTGTCCCCATCTTTCTTATAAGCCCCCTTAAATACTGAAAGGCTGCAATAAGGCCTCCCTGGAGCCTTTTCCTCTCCAGGCTGAACAACCCCAACTCTCTCAGCCTTTCTTCATAGGAGAGGTGTTCCATCCCCCTGATCATTTTCGTGGCCCTCCTCTGGACCCTCTCCAACAGGTCCACATCTTTCCTGTGCTGAGGGCTCCAGAGCTGGACGCAGTACTCCAGGTGGGGTCTCACCAGAGCAGAGTAGAGGGGC
>NW_008824032.1:2262976-2267510 GCF_000699105.1 Pygoscelis adeliae | reverse complement strand
TCTTCATTCTCCCAGTCCCTGCCTTTGCCTTCTGCGGCTTGGGTGGTGAGGCTAGAACACTTGTGGGTGAAGACCGAGGAAAAAAAGTCATTGAGTACCTCTGCCTTCTCCTGGGAAACCAGGTCTCCCTTTTTGTTCTGGAGAGGCCCACATTTTCCCTCGTCTTCCTTTTATCCCCGACGTACTTATAGAATCTTTTCTTGTTGCCCGTGACATCCCTGGCCAGATTTAATTCAATCAGGGCTTTTGCTTTCCTAACCTGATTCCTGGCTGCTTGGACAATTTCTCTGTATTCCTCCCAGGCTACCTGTCCTTGCTTCCACCCTCTGTAGGCTTCCTTTTTGTGTTTGAGTTTGTCCAGGAGCTCCTTGTTCATCCATGCAGGCCTCCTGGCATTTTTGCCAGACTTCCTCTTTGTTGGGATGCATCGCTCCTGAGCTTGGAGGAGGTGATCCTTGAATATTACCCAGCTTTCTTGGGCCCCTCTTCCCTCCAGGGCTTCGTCCCATGACACTCTACCAAGCAGATCCCTGAAGAGGCCAAAGTCTGCTCTTGGGAAGTCCATGGTAGTGAGTTTGCTGTGCGCCCTCCTCGGTGCCCTAAGGATCTTGAACTCCACCATTTCATGGTCACTGCAGCCCAGGCTACCCTTGAGCTTCACATTCCCCACCAGCCCCTCCTTGTTGGTGGGATGTCCTCCCCTTGGAAGCGGGACGTCTGTCAGCTGGGACTGAGTCTCATGTGTAGAGTAGCAGGAGAAACCTTGGCAGATGTTCCTGCACCGCAGATGAACAGAAACCTCCATCCTGTGGGGCTCTGAATCCAAACCCACCCCATGGAGCTGCACTTGCTGCTTTGAGAGCAAGCAGTGACACAGAAAGTACACTGGGATGCAATCAATACGCATCCTAGCGCCCGTCTCTCCTCGCCCTTCGCAGCCACTTGGACAGTCAGGACTCTTTGAGGAGAACCTCTGCAACCTCCCATCAGCCTGGCGACTGCACATTTACCCGTCAGAGCACAGAAATGCCAGTGGTCTTGGCCAGAGATCTGGATTATACATTTTAACAGCAGGGTCTCGCTTTTGTTCCTTAAAGCCATCTGAAAAATAAAATAATTTAGAGTGCAGATACAAGGGACTTTTGTTTTCCCGTGAAATGCACCTGCCCAGTATTTGATGAGGACAACATACGCAGCACAGCTAATGAGCCCAGACAGGATGAAACTATATCCTGAATTGAGGTTTGAGTTTTGTGGAATCCTGGTACCATTTTCAATAGGATTGTTTTTGCTATATATGTTTAGAAGAGGAACAGAGGCACTGAACAGTGCCAAGAAATTTTTGCTGGAAAATATTCTTAGTTGAAAAAAAAACCCTTATTTTTACTTTTGATGGTGCAAATGTCCTATATATCTTCAGTAACATCTAGATTTTACTCACAGCTGCACGGAAACTGATAGGATCATTGCACAAACTGAAAACTATTGTGTCCACCAGAAGAATGCATCATATGAAAAATTCATTTTTCTCCTGAGAATCTAACAGGTGCAGGAAAGCATTAAAGAATATGCCACAGACACGCAGCTCTAGACAAGATATGTGAGTCTTTACTGAGAATATGGAAGTTAAATCTGTAAACTCCCAAAGTAATCAGCAAAGCTGTTGAACAAACAAAATGTTCAAAAGTTTTCAGTGGAGAGAGGAGTAAAAAAAGTACCCAAAACAGTGCAAAACACACAAATTTACTCTACACTAGAACTTAAGGAATGCAAATAAGTGGAAGCACATAAAATGGCCTTTAAGAAAACAGGTTCAACCCATGGTATAAGTATCTGGGAATGAGACAGTAAGAAGCGAGCAGAAGAGGTTATTGCAGTGTTATCTATCGACAGTTGCAAAGGGAAAGACTA
The DNA here is from genome assembly GCF_000699105.1 of Pygoscelis adeliae. Lineage (NCBI taxonomy): Eukaryota > Metazoa > Chordata > Aves > Sphenisciformes > Spheniscidae > Pygoscelis > Pygoscelis adeliae. The sequence goes on along the minus strand of NW_008824032.1, from coordinate 2,265,599 downwards.
CCCAGGAGAAGAAAATGTCTTTGTACTCAATCAAAAGAGCGGAGTGCCAGTATTAGACGGAGGGATTATCCAGTATGTGAAGATGCTGAATCAAAAGGGCCACGGCCTGTTCCTGTCACTGCAAAATTCTTCACTGTATATAGTTACCATGCTGTCTGCATGCATTGTTTAAATACTTGCTTTCAGAAAGTACCAGGCTTGAGGGTATACTACTGGCCTCCGCGGCAGCTTCCAGCCTATCAGGGAGTTCACAAAACTTTTTTTTTTTTTTTTTGGCAGTGAAAACCAGGACTTCAGCTTCAGGCTGCAGGGGTAGGATCTGTCATCCCCTAAGTTGAGAAGTGAAGAATATAGATTTCTTCAACTGTGATAGTTGTCTGGACTCCTTTTGTAGTCTGAGGAAGAAAAAAAGTTCTTCTGTTCATCTCATTCATCTCGTCCAAAATAGGTCATGAACTGCACAAGAGAGGTGCCTGTTTCTTGGCATAGACTCTAAAAGGGAGTTGCTGGTAACCAGACCATGTGGAGGGAACTGTATTATCTGAATTAGGTGAAATGAAACCCATGCCAGATTTCTGCTCTTAAGAGACTGTCGTGGTGTAACCCCAGTCGGCAACTAAGCACCACACAGCCGCTCGCTCACCCTCCCCCCACCCCCGGTGGGATGGGGGCGAGAATAAACTTGTGGGTTGAGATAAGAACAGTTTAATACTTGAAATATAATAATTAATAATAATAATTGTAATGGAAAGTAAAATAATGAGAGAGAGAGAGAAACAAAAACCCAGGGAAAGAAAAAAAAAACAAATGATGCAACTGCTCACCACCCACTGACCGATGCCCAATCAGTCCCTGAGCAGCGACTGCCAACTCTCCCCTGCTTATATACTGGGCACGGCGTGATATGGTATGGAATATCCCTTTAGCCAGTTTGGGTCAGCTGTCCTGGCTATACTCCCTCCCGGCTTCTTGTGCACCTCCTCGCTGGCAGAGCGTGGGAAGCTGAGAAGTCCTTGACTTAGTATAAACACTGCTTAGCAACAACTAAAACATCGGTGTGTTATCACATTATTCTCATGCTAAATCCAAAACACAGCACCATACCAGCTACTAGGAGGAAAATTAACTCTATCCCAGCTGAAACCAGGACAGAGACTAAAACTGAGAAGAGCAAAGATACACTTCCAAACTAAACCCAAGCTCTTTTACTGATGCCTGTTCCTCAAATAAAGAAATAAAACTTAGGAATGGTGACCTCATTAGGCCTATTCATTGATAGGGTTAATTAAATAAGTCGGAGAATAGATGCACAACTCTGAACAACTATTGGAGTATCATATATACATCTGTGTTCCCATACCTCCATATTTTTATCCTCCTGATATATTTCTATGCGTGCTTTAAATGATGGGCTGTGGGCTGCATCCTCCGAGAGGGAAATGGAGTGTAGAGGGGCACAAACTGAGAGGGAATTTTTTGGAGTTGCTTTCTGCTGTGGAGTTTTTCATCATTGTGACTCAGTAACTTCACTGCATCTCGCACTGCTCAGAAATCCTCGCTGAGCACTTTCAGAGGGGAGCTGGGGCAGGCACTCTGAATTTAAAGGAGCCTCAAAGCATCAGCAGCAAAACTGTGGATTTAATGACAGAAAGGAAGCTGTCTAACTGCGGGGCACCTTGCCAAAAACTTCCATGACTCAGAAAATCCATCTGACATACCTGCAACACCAAGTACACGATAATCCTTTTGCCTAACAAGTAAATTTGTTTTGTACATTCTGAATGAAAAAATGTTGCACCCCCATGCATTTGCTTTCCTCTTAAGACTACGCAATATGATCCTCCTTGAGCAAAGATTCAATAATTGCTTGACAACAAAAGGACACATTTATATCAAATCTTTAATGAATCACCCTTAAAATCTTACCAGACACCTCTGATAAAGTCTTTAATGTGGTCTCAGAATGTGAGATATTCTGGTTGTTCTGTTATAAAGACAAAATGTGTACCTTTTAATCAGGGTAAAAGAGTGAGCACTATGCAACTAACCACTGCACAGCATAAAGTACATATTAAGTATTTCAAATTGCACTGATACCTAGATTTTAACGCTTTTTTTTGGACACATGCAAAGTGAAGGACCAGAAGAACTGAGCTCTCGTGCTTCACTGCGCTGTCTCTGACACTGTTTCTTACACTTGACTACACTGCTCGAAGACAGTGTGATGTCTGCTGCTGTGGATAGCTGGAAATGAAGGGGAAGGCAGCACTTTTGCATAAAATCCCTTTCTGTGATAAGTTTGGATGCAGTTGGTGGTGAGGTGCTGGTAAGGAATTGCTCAAATGAGAGTCTGTTCCAAATTAGAAAAACTTTGCTCCCCAGAAGGTCCTATGGGAACAGAGAGGAAGGATTGCAGATGGGCTCAGTGTGGCCATCCCTGTGTAGATAATGAATGAGAAACCTGCACGGTTGTATACGCAGAAAGAAAAACACTTAAGTCTGTGATGAAAGGCCAGATGAAAAAGGAAAGTGTTATAATTCAACAGAATATAAAAGACAGCAGTGGGCCATCCTTTCTTCTAAGGAGACAGGTTACTATATCACTTCCCTGAAATCACAGCAG
>NW_008824032.1:2258930-2262956 GCF_000699105.1 Pygoscelis adeliae | reverse complement strand
TTGAAAGGAAAATTGGTGCCTGAGGCACTTCTGACTTCAGTGTTTCAAGTTGTCCATAATCCTTTGTAGCCTTCACCCAAACATGAAACCCTGTAATGAGCATAGGGAATTACTAAGGGCAAGAAGTTCTCTCCCTAGTTATTTCCTGAAATCCAAGCCTGAAAGAAAGTACCAGTTTTCAGGTGCATGCCAGACCCTTTGTGTTCATTGCACCTTCAACAGGGGGATGCCTCTGGGCTGGACCTGACCCCAGCTAAGGAGATGGTCTTTGTTTTAAACTGCAAGCAAGCCTGGTGAAATTCCTCTCTGATGAAGGTTTGTTTCATTCTGGGTTGTATGAAAAATGTTCCATACTTGTTTTATAGTCTCCTTGGTTGAACAAACCTTGAAGGAAGCCTGAACTAACATCTTCTTCTAACCTGTGCATGTAATAGAGGGGAGGCAGAACTGGAAAGAAAAGGTGGAACTATCTACCAAGACCTGGGAGCCCAGGCTGCAACATACGATTGAAACCTGCACTGCTTTTGTTGCATACAAGATGGAAAGAGTCAGCCAGCGGAGACAGAAGCAAGGTGAGGGAAGGGTGCTATAACCTCTTGCAAGAAGCATCCATCTTGTTCTGCTCCACACAACCTCAGCTTGTACTGGAAAACGGCAAAGCAAGACTCTCCCATTTTCACAATTGCCAAGAAAAACTCAGAGGTAGGACTTGACCATGTCTGAGGAGGAGATACCCATAGGAGTCAGCAGCCAGCATTCTTGGAAAGGTAAACTACCTCTTTTAGTCCAACAAAATGATACCTTACATTAAATATGATTATTTAAACGTCACAATCGTCAGTGATATCATTACTCATTTGAAAAGAAGATGGAGAGTTACAGGACTGCATGGTTTACTGAGCCATTAATTGGTGGCCTTTGGGAGGTGCTGCATCTTAGGTTTCTACGCCCAGTCAAAAATGAGCCAAGGTCAAGAGCCCTTGGGCATAGTCAGTGAAAGCTGAGCTGATGGGATCCCAGAGAGCACACGTCATACTCTAAATCTCTATAAAATCTGCTGTGAGCTGCTCTTGTTTAGGTGCATGCTTAGGATTTATTTCAATAGATGGAGCTTGGAAGGGCACCACATCTTCTTCTCATCTGGTTCCTGGACACCACTGGGGACAATGTAAGTTGCATGGCAGCAAACGATGGCTGTAATATGGCTACAAGCTATCAAGGCTGAACCTGGCTGAGTGTGGCACCCATTGTGCCTCCAGGTTCATGGCTAGGGTGGATTAAAACACCATAAGAAACCGCAAGCTGGTCTGTCTCAGGTCAAGGAAGAAATTAGCAACGAGCCATGGAAGGATATGCTTTCTGGGGCATGTAATTGAAGATCACATGGCAAGAAACTGTGCAAACTATTGCAATCACTTCTGGAAAATATCCCCGAATTTGGCTTTTTACATGCTTTACAACAGAAGAAGTTCAAGGTTTTAAGTAATAAAACATTTGTCTATGAATAAACAGTTGTAAGAAAAAGGATCAGGAGGTACTACTAAAGCAGGAGATAGAGGAAAACATCCTTTCTTTGCAACTTTTAGCATCCTCACACTTAAATATAATGGATAAGTTTCCCCTTCTTAGGGCTTCTTACAGGACCTTTCTTTCTCTTCCTTTTCATCTTGAATACCAGTGCATTTTCAGCAGCAGTAAAGTGGGCTGGCAGCAATTCTCAGTTTATTTTTTTATTATAAAAATTAAATTGGGTATGATGAGCTTTTGTAAAAGAAAGCGAGAACTGAAAATATCCAGAAAGTCACAAAGTACCGCCAAAAAGACATTTGGGAAGGGGTGAGGCTGTTTAAACTTACATTCTTCCCACTCTGGGCCAGCTGTGTTTCTCTTCTTCTCTCACACCCATCTTGTAAGCAGATGGAGTATTTTGAAGTGTTAATATAATGGAAAATAAGCCAAACTAGATTCTTAAAACAGCTCCTAATTTAGTGTAGTTTAGCTTAAAGCAGCCTGGCTATTCTCAGTAACTGCTGAGTAACATAGCCAGACTAGGTGAGGAAAAAATTAATTTGGCTTTTTTCTCTTTCAGGGGATTTTGGTGGTGAATACTGCAGGTAGAGTTGGAAAAACTGGGTAGTGAGTCTCTCCACTTGTGGTTTGATTTTTAGATTTAAATACTTGCCCATGGAAGTTGCACAGAAGATGCACTGGGGGAAAAAAATCAGGAAAAAAGGAGGTTACAGTTTCACTTAGATTTACTTTGTGCACAAGTCCACCGGTGAGCTTTTTAGACTCTGTCTCCCACTCCTCACATGGATAGAGAGAGATAACAAAGATTTGCTGAGATGAATACTTCTCCTTTTCCCTAAAGACCAGTAAAGCACCATGTGGTGATGGTGATGTTCTCACTGTATAGGATGGGTTAGAGGGGGTTTGTGCCTGGATTGGTACCCTTTCATGACAGGTATTTGAGCTGGTGATAAGCAGAAACCTATCAATGACACTGAAATGACTTATTATACCTTATCGGCAGTGTCTCATGACTATTCCCTGATCCAGGAAGGAAAATTCTCCCCTCTGCTAGTCCAAGTGTATTTGCTGCTAATGACATTGGGTGTTGCACCCGGGGCATTCAGACTGGCAGCTGAGCCAGACAAAAGCAGAGCAAGTTTTGCGCAAGAGCCTCCATTTTGGCTTTAATAAGGCACAGTGTCCTGATTCCCTGCACATTCTGCTGTAAATCAGAAGTAATTCCATTTAAAAAAAAATCTTCCATTAAAAGATTTGTTAGGAGGTTTTTTTCATATTTTTTGTGAATCCCACCAAAAATTGCATGTGAAAGTCAAATTCTCTAAGTCCCGCACAGCAGCCAGAGGGGTACTGGGCACTCGAGACGGCACTTGCAAAGTAAAGCAGTGTCTCTATTTGTGCACTACTTGCAGCAAATGTAAAGAAAACTGTGCAAAAGGTGAATATCAGTTGCCTCAAAGAGACTGAAACTTCGGATGCACTTGTCTGAATGTACTGCTTTCCTACTGTGATTTAAGCAGTGGCTTCTGAAAGTGGAAATATGTCCATGAGATCTCCCCGAGTCTGTATTTCTTGTGACAAAGATGACTTTTCAGTGCAGTGTGATGCCTTTAGGTCTTTATAATTCTCCACGTACCCTTCAAAAGGTTAATGGATTTGGATTTGGCAGATTTGCAGAGGACCACATGTTCAGTTATCTGCATTATCTGATTGTTTTGAGAAGGGCTTCCCAGAAACATTTAAATTGCCTAAAGGTTTTCATCTGGCTGCAGGAGGATGGTTTAAAAATGAAACATCCAATTGTAACTTGTTAAGGCCCCTGGTGCAGCACTTGAGCCATGTAATATCTTAGGTGGATGGCCCAGTGATACAGCCAAGACAGATACTATGAGCACACAGCCAACAGCAATAGCAGGAACAGCAGTGAGAAATCGCCTGTGCCTTCCTTCATACTATAGAGAGTTCAGCTCTGGCTTTGCTTCCATATTTGAGATCATCTATCATCCCCCTGGAGAGGGGAAACAGTTTGACTGGACATGAACTTTCCTGGAGGCCTTTGTTTTATGTAAATCCAGACTGACAACCCTATCTGTAATGCATGTATGTCATGCATACTATGTACATATCCATGTACATGATACTCCGTACATGTACATGGAGTATCATGGCTGATTCTGGCACTTGCAAGTCTGGTATTGGGTTTCCTAGCTAGGCCAAGTCTTAAAGTTTGGGTCTAAATGAAAGTCCAAACAAGTGTAATCAGAAAAGAAATACAGTGTCATCTATTCTAGCATCTATTGCAGACAACACCAAATTGGGCGGGAATATTGACGGTAGGAAGGCTCTACAGAGGGATCTGGACAGGCTGGTTCGATGGACCGAGGCCAACTGTATGAGGTTCAACAAGACTAAGTGTCAGGTCCTGCACTTCGGTCACAACAACCCCATGCAACGCTACAGGCTTGGGGAAGAGTGGCTGGAAAGCTGCCTGGTGGA
>NW_008824032.1:2222010-2258606 GCF_000699105.1 Pygoscelis adeliae | reverse complement strand
GAGTGAGCGAGCGGCTGCGTGGTGCTCAGTTGCCAACTGAGGTTAAACCATGACAGTCCTTTTTGGCGCCCAACGTGGGGCTCGAAGGGTTCGAGATAATGACAGGTTTGATTGGAATGTGCTAGATCAAATTTATAGCTGTTATAGCTGTTTAGCTATTAATTGGCAGGCTCCTGTCTGCCTGTGGAGGTATTCAAAAGATGTGTAGCATGGTTTAGTGGTGGACTTGGCAGTGCTAGGTTAATGATTGGACTCGATGATCTTAAAGGTCTTTTCCAACCTAAATGATTCTATGATTCTATGATTCTATTCCAAAGTTATTTTTTAGTGCTGGTGCTAAAAAGACTCTGTGTTGACTTATATATTGGGAGTTAAAATCTAGGTTTGGCACCGCAGAGATACTAATTGTGAGCCTGGATTTCCTAAAATAAGAGCAAAGGCTTATTGTAAGTCAGCTTGTGGCAAATAATTCTGCTCTTACAAGTCTTGCAAACTGCTGCCGTTCCAGTTTTTACAGCAGTCTGAGACAGGACATTAGGCAGATTGGATCAAACTGATAGATCCAGAGACCTTTTGTGCTGGAAAGCAGAGAGTAGAGTGGTAGCTGCAGGATTAAAATCAGAGTTCAGAAAAGGAAAGGAGTGGAGGTAGATGGGAGGTGGAGAAAGAAACGAGTCCAGAGATGAGGAAATGAATAAGAGAAAGAAGGAAAACCAAAAGAAATCTAGGAAGACCTTAAAGGGATGTGATGAGGGAAATAAAGAGAGTAAAAGGCAGGCAAAGGAGAAGTGTGAAGATGGTGGGAAAGATAGAGGAAGTGACGTAAGCCAGGCTCGGTAAAAGAAACAATAAAAAACAGAGGATAGAGAGAGGAAGGGAGTGATAAATGGGAAAGAGGTAGTAGCTGCAGCAAGGTAATGGTAATAATAACAGTATGTTTTACGTGAGGCTGCATAGCCAAGCTGAAGTGCTGCACCGATTGCAGACGTGCAACTTACCCCAAGTGAAGCACATGCTTACAAGTTCAAACACGAGCACACCCACACCCAGCCGCATGCACGCCTCCGTCCACACGTTCTCCAGCAAAACGAAACTTGAGGTTCTCAATTCAGTCTAAGTTTTATATGCCACAAAGAAAATTTGGACACATATTCTTTGCATTGACTCTGTCTGGGCAACAGAGGAAAAGTTACTCTATCTTTGATGTGGTCTTTTGTTTCTCCTCTCTCCAAAATTGTATTCACATATGTATTCAAATGAGTGTTAGTATGGACAGTCACAGCCCCGCTCCGTATGTGCATTATGTCGTGATAGACCTTGCCACTTGATGTGGAAGTGTGTGACGCAGCAGACAGTGCAGCTGAGCAGGAGATGGGAAGCTGTGGCCCCTTCAGGCCTCGTCTACATCTCACTCTCTTCCATTCTTCCAAACCTAAACAAAGCAGGACCTTTGAAACCCGTCTTACAGGTTTTCTCCTCTTGTGGGAACTTCAGCTTTCCCGAGCATGTTCCACTCAAAGCTCAGGCGATGATGGCACTTGGGTTACATGATTAAAGGCTCATCTCCACACACACGAAGGCATGCAGAGGAGTGGCCAGCAGGAGAACCCCAACAGCCTGATCAGAGAAAGGAGGACCCCAGTCTGGCTCCTGCCAGGGCTGTCACAGGAGAACGATCAGCCCCATTATCCGGGGCTGAAACCCATCAAGATGAGCTGTCATGAAAGACTGTCTGGAGCACCTTTTAGACTCGGGAGGTTAAGGCCTACAGGGTTATGGCACTCATTATAGGATGCTGGGAAGAGCATTTTGGAATGGTGCAAGGCAGGATTATTAGTAGGATTATTAGGGGAAGGAACAACAGGCTGGGAAAGGAAGGGATCAAAGTGGATTGGGGAGGAGTAAGTGTGAGAAAATAGAGGGAAGAGTAAGTGAAAGGGGAACTTTGCATGTAAATCAGCTGCTGGTCAGTACACTTGTCCAGCCATGCCACGTGCCTGATGAGTGCAGTCTGCCCTGTCTTCCTATTAAGCTCTATTTCCATCTGTTTTCATGGGTGAGGGGACTGTCAAGCCTGCATGCGTGTATGTGTATAGAGGTCTGAGTGCCAGCAACAGGAGTAGGGGACGTGGGTCCCAGCGGCCCATGCATCTGTGGTGCCAGCATCTGGACAGACCACAGCATGTGCATACTGTGTGGGTACTGTGAATATCAAGCTGGACTAGCGGTCAGGTAGGACAAGTGACTCCAGAGCGTGTTAGAGCGGCCATAAGTCTGAGCCAGATACTGGAGACACCAGAAGGCTGGGAGCTGGCTACTGGAAGGACCAGGAGGTCCAAGCTAGCTACTGGAAAGATTATGGGGTCTGGAAGTTGGCTATGGGTGAGGTCATGAGTCTGGACCAGCTACCAGAGACACTTCTTCATATGTGTGTGTATCTGTACGTGAGGCAATTGGGATACTAGGGGACACAGGAGATAGGTAGCTACTGGGTAGACTGAGCATCCAAGTCCAGTTACTGGAGCAATCCAGGGGGGGAGGTTGGGGAGGTGGCGGAGAGGGTGTTTGTGTGAGTGAGGGGATCTGATAGCAACTGCAGGGGAATATGGACCTTGTGGGTTCATATGTGCAGGTGCCAGCAACTGGGGAAACCTGGGATCCAGAGGCCAGCAATGACATTGTGACTAAGAGTTATCTAAGACCAAAGCTATTGGAGGGATCCATATTGGTTTGGGTTTTTTTTCTACTAACTGGCTTTTGTCCTGATCAGCCAGAAAGGAGAACAGGATGAGGCTGTTGGTGCCATTTTTTGTTTGCCTGACTGCTGTGTTTTCTGTCTGTGCTGACCTGTGTATAGGTGTGTATGTACTGTGTGTAAGTCTGCCTGCTGGAAACACATGCTCAGCCTCACTACTGGCAGGACCTGGGACCATGGGGGCACAGCAGCCTTTTGTCTGTCAGACTATCAGATTGGGCAGCTCTTAGCAGTGAAGGGCACATAACCCGCTGCAGGGATTTTCCTCAGAGGCTATGGGTGTAGGACAGAGATGTAAGAAATGCACCATGCTTATCTTGAAGGAGATCTCTTTTGTACGGCATCTAGTCCTATGGCAAAGGACTCTCCTGTTGTTAACTTCTGGCCCTGCCCACTTTGCAATGACCATATTCTCACTAGTTTTCCCTGTGTCAGTTGCCTTTACTGTCTTCTTAACAGACACATACCAGAGACAGGTTGTATCTGAAGGCTCTTTAATCTGCTCACTAGGAAGGACAGAGAACAAATTCTTTTGAAGCAGCCTGTTGAGAAGGACTTCAACTCAGCATTGGATCTCAGTACATGGCATGTGGCCCCTCCTGCAGGCACCGCACCTTCTTCTGCACCAACACAGACTCGTAATATTGCAGGGGTGGTTGGGGCAGCAGGCAGACAAATATATTCTTGAAAAAAACTGAGACCAGGCCATTGCAGATCTGCTGTGTTTCTCCACTCCAGCTGAGGTACATACTGGGACCTTCAGATCCCTTGGGCTGAGGTTTGGGAGTCTGTTGAGATTGGTTCTCTAGGACTAGAGCTGAAGGTAGTGGCTCTGTTAAGCAGTGATAACTTCCCAGTTACTGAAGGAATTAAGGCTGATGAAATTCTGATAGTCCAAATCACAAATTTCACCTTATCTAAGAAATTGACCTTTGTCTCTTTTACTCTGAGGTTCATTCCTATAGAACCGAACCACTTCCTGTCTTGGACATCTAGATGGCTCTCCATGTTGATAGGACTGGACCCTGTGAAATGGTTTCCTAACCTGGCTGTGTCAGTCAGACACCTGTCCAAAGGAAGAGCTACCTTCATCCAGAGATCATCAAAATAGACAGAAAGATATACCAGACCCTGCTATGAGACCTTCAAAGGGCCAAAGGAGGCCCTTTAGGTCATCAGAGCAAACCCAGCCATGACTCAAGCTTCATCTGTGAACAAACTGAGTACGATCTTTATTGATGAGCATCTGTCATTTGGAGCTCTGCCTATACCTTTAAGGGTCACTGTGCCACCATAGAGGTATTTAAAGCTGAGGGGCACTTTGTGGGTGGTCTTTCAGATGCTGATAGCCACTTGCAGGAAATTGTAGGGTTAGTGAGGTTAGAGACGCTAACTGGTGAACGTGCACATGGGCCAATGGAAAAAGAAGATTTGGTGTTTCATATCAGTCACTGGAGTTCTTTAGGATGTATGGTTTTCACAGGCAATCTTTTGGCCCTGCTCTCTCTCTCTTCCTTACTGGAATTGCTGTACTGGGACGTTTAGCTGAGAGGGAGAAGAAAGAAAAGTGGGAATTAGTTCCTTTGCATGTTACTCCTCGGAGTGTGAGGAAGGGCAGGATGACAGTGTCCTTTAATGATAGCCAAAGAATAAAAAGTTCTTCATCCTCAGATAATAGACATATATGCACAGCCAGAAGGTGCATGTATGTGTAGATTGCGCATCTTGAAGAATGTCTCCAGTATATGAGTCCATGCTTTGTTCCAGGATATGTCAGAAAAGATTTAAATAGAAAATTAAAATATTTCAGATACATTGTACAGCCAGGATGCGTGCAATTAGCATAGACTTCTCTAAAAAAGTAGATTATGTGAGAGAGAAAAATAATTGGGGGATGTTTTAATACAATGTGAGAAGTACAAATTTTGAACATGCATCTTTCTCAAGAGGCCAGTTTGGAGAGATGAAACTTTTTTTTGAGTGGTTGTTTGCTTTTGATTTTTTAAATTGCTCTGTAATAGGAACAAGAACTCTGGAAAGTTTCTCTCTATCTCTGCAGGCAAGTCTGCTTGGGAGACTGAAAAAGACTGCTCTGCTCTTCTGGCCTAGAAGAGCAAATGAAATGCTGGTACATGGACCACCTCTACACTCAAAAGTTGCATCAGTTTAACTGAGTTGGGAAGCAATTGAAAAGGTTGAAAAGTAACTTTTATTTGTTTAATTTGCCTTGATTCCTCACTGATTACACTAACATTATGCAAGGGCTCCACACATTTAGCTATATAAATCTCTAAACTGATCTGTTGAATCTGCATGACCTCTGTGTGCAGAGATGGCTAAAAAGAGAGACAACGGAAGAAGAAAGCAGCTAGGTTGCAGAGTCTGTTAAATGTAAAAGAGAAGATGAGTGAGACTTTTTTAATTTCCAGCTTTACACACTGTGCAGACAGGAAACAGTGCATCTTATTTATATGATTATATTAATTTTGGTTCAGAAGTTAATAGCATAATTCCCTTTGTGGGACCTGTCATGCATTGAAACTAAATCATCCCCTGTGGTGCAATAGGAAAGGGGGACTGTGGACTCAGGAGAGCCATTTCCCTGTCATTAGCAAATTTCATCCTTATGTCTGGATACCGAGTACACTGTCCACAGCACAACCGAGTCTTTTTCCTAGCTGCAGAGAATATTGTTGCCTTTGAAAAGCTCTATAATTTAGCAATTGCAAATTCCTCCTTGGAGAGGGTTGTCTGTGAATGTTTCCATGGATATATCCTCCCTCTTTGCAAACCATTGCACGATAACTGCCAGAGCAAACCCTCAAGCTCATCCCACTAAAAACCATCACATTCATGTGCCATCCCCTCGGTCCTACCTGGATTTGGCAACGTTTACCTTAAAAAGTGTGGAAACAGCTCATTTTCCTCAGCTGGAGTGCTCTGCCCCATGCACTCCCCACGGTCAGCCTGGAGGTCAGGGGGAATTGGGGGATGCAGGTTCACTTCCACTTATGCCCGAGGCTAAATGGAAATGAGTATGGAGCAGCCTCCCCCTGAACCCATCAGGGCAAGAGCCCCACCAGCTGCCAGCACCCCAGCAGGACTGGCAGGCGTCAGGGTACCAGCGCTGTCCCTGCTGGGTAGTCTCAGCCTCGAAGAGTGACGAGAGATGAGCAGAAGAGGTTTCATGGGTGTTCGTGGTAGATAATGAATCTCCATCTGGGTGGTGGTGGGAAACACAGGAGCAGCAGTGTCCTGGTCAATAAGGAACGTGGGGCTTGAAACTGTGGTATGGGAAACACCATCTCACAGGCAATATCTGATAATCCTAGCACTGGTGAATGACAAAATGTAATAAGGAAACTCTTTTGGTATTATTAAATGCTGACAAAGGAGAGTGAGAGAGTGTGTGTGTGTGCGCGCGCATGCACACAAGCATGCTTGGGCATGCACTGTACACATGCCCAAACTGGGAAGTAAATAATTCCAGAAAGAATAGGAAATTAATTTCCAAAGTCATGAACTGCGGGACCCACTGCTGCCTGCTACATAGCTGGAAGCCGGGTGACCTGAGCTTTATTTCTGCATCTGTCATTAGCTGGTTACACAGCCTGTGCTGGCCTTCTCTGTGTCTCAGATGCCCATCTGCGACCTGAGGGTATTGACTGAAGGGCTGTCAGGTCCTAGAGTGAAAGGCACTGAATGAAAAGCATTAACTGCTGATAAGGGATACTGATGGCACACTTTTTTTATGATGGTGACTTTCTGGACGTTGCATGGGGACAAGCGCCCGAAGTTTGTTTCTCTGTAGACTCTCCCTCCTGTTCCTCTTTCCAGATGGCTGGGCTGGTGTCACCAATTAAAAACAAAGAGAACATTAGGGAAATGAAAGAGAGGAAAAGAAAGATATACAGAGTAGCAATTAGAGAAGAGACAGCTAAAATAGGTTCATGCTGGTAGGGATTCCTTCATGTTTGAGGAATGTGTCTAAGGTGAAGCTTTTCTACTGTAAAGGCAATTTTGTGTTAATAAATGCCCCCCCAAATTCTTTCCTCCTGAAGATAATGTGATGAAACAAGTAGATCTGAAATAGTCTGGGAACAGCTGAGCAATTACAGATGGGGCTGCTGCGAGCAGAGGAAGCAAGAAAAGGTCAGCCTATTTATGAAACTTGTGTGTTGCTGGTTCACACAGAGTTAAATCCTTGAACTGCTATTTGTGCCTTTGGAAATCTCCCACAAAGTCTCCCGGGAGACACTTTGCGAGAAATTTGCATCAGCTTAGAGTAAACTGGTTTAAAACAATAATGAATTGAAACTATTATAAACCCTTGTGTGACTATTTTGCAGCTCACCAAAGCACATGGCTGTAAGGAATTTAATCCAAAGGTCTCTCCATACATAAAGGCATATGATTTGTCACTGATTCAGCCGAACATGTGGACATTCTTAACGTGCTTTAGAAATGAGTTACATTGATTTACCACCATAAGTTAAATTGATTATAAAAATGTTAAAATCGCAGAGTCCAGCACCAAAAGTTAGGAAATACCCCAGTTAAGGTGACTGGTATAATACGCATATGTTGCAGTCTTTTATTATGAGATCACATCATCTTCTTTCCAGAGATGTCCCCCACTCAGAGCATGGTGTTCAGTTACTCACAAGTTTTTCAGTGTTTTGGTTTAATCCTCATTGTTCAGTGTGTGGTCCCTGGCCCTGCATTACCAATCACTCTTCAGCCCCGTGTACGAAGGCAGAGCTATTAGTCCATGGGCAGGCTTTTTATGCAACATGCTCCGTGAACATGTGAGTGCCAAGCTGAGGAGCCCAATGTAAAATAAATAAATAAGCGGCTCCTTTCATGGCACACCCCCATCTTCAAAGCACAGCTCCCATTGACTCAGCACTCAGTTCTACAGACCAGGCTTGGCCTCTCATCTTCAGCAGGCAAAGGAGGGAGCAATGCACAATTACTGACCATTCCCAAAAAACCCAGTTGGAGTGATTTGACAGGCATTGTTCAGGAGCTCTGAGGCAAAAGCAAGGCTGGACTGCAGTTCTCTCAGGACAGCTTTCAGTTGTCTAAGCCATAGCATGATCCTCTCTCCCTCTCTCATCCCCTCTCTTTTTTCCCCCAGTGTCATATTTATTTTGCAGGTTCTGCCTTCTTCAGCAGTTGTGCAAGGTCTGGTAGAAAACAGCTTTTTTCATTACGCAACCCCTTTTCATCACCAAAACACCATCCATCTGCATATTGCATGAGATGGGGATCCTGGAGAAAAATGGTTGTGTTTATAATTAATCATTATAGTGTACATGCGCAAGAGGACTAAACTTAAATTTCATGGCTATCTTGATTTTGATCCCTCCTAACCTTTTAGTATTTAATTTTACAACCCTAATGATCTTTTAATTTAGTTTTTGTGTAAAGTTCCTCAGTTTTTAAAACAGCAAACTGAAAACCCGGGAATTCCTTCATAAGAAACAATAACTACTCCTATGTGGACGATCAGGAGGGCTGATTCCTTCGCTCAAAGGCAGGTCTCAAAAATGTAAAAGAATCACAGGGGTCAAACAAAGTGGTTTAATTCTGGTTTTTGTTTTTCGTGTGACATACTAATAATTTTGATTCAAACTGAAATAAGCCTCTATATGAGATGTAAATCCACATGGAAAAATCAAAATTCCTCCTTTTCAAAGTGTTTGAATGAAACATTTAGATTTCTCAGGATTTTCACATCACTGAAAATGGTTTGGCAGTATCGACACACACCGGAGTCAGTGGCAGTGGTTTCTCCTCAGCAAGGCCCACGCCTCCAGAGTCCTCCCTGCCTCCTGCCCCTTGAGGGAGCAGCACAACTGGCTGTAGTAGGAAGGGGTCATTTTTGTATATGGGCTAGAGGACGAGGAGGCAAACACTTTGCCTAGGAGGTCTGCAGCAATTTGCTCACAGGAGATGACTCAGAAATCCTGACAGGACCTCACTTGAGAAAGCTGGCAGTGTCCCCCTTGTCAGAGTGCTCAGCGTCCCCCTGCCCTGCCCTGAGGTGCCACGGTCACCCTCTCCTACCCCAGGCTGTGTTGCCCATCTCCAGGACGTGGTGCAGAGGTGCCCATCTAGCCCCATGCCTGGAGGTTGGCAGGGCCCAGGACTATGCGTGCAATATGCAACATGCACCGTGCAGCAGTGCCTGTGTCTCTGCAGCAAAGACCGCTTTCCTGGCGTGGAACCGCTGGATCAAATGATTGCAGACGCTTATTTTCTTTTCCCCTCCCAGCTTGTCCATGACCCTCCAGCATGCCCTTGTCCTGTTCCCATCTCCCCCTACCCTTCAGCTCCTCATCTCCACCTCCTCATCTCAGTTTCCAGACAGTCACCAGCTGCTTCCTTCAATCCCAGCCTCCCCTTCTATTTCTAGTCTCCTCTCTCAGCCTCTCCCCATGATTCTCCCCCCAGGCCTGTATCTACCCCTCCACCTGAGCTCCCACCACTGCTGATCCTAAACTTTAAGGCACCAACTTCTTGGTGAAAGCCCTGCCATAAATTTATACTAAGGATGAAACTATATTTTTCTGCCTAATCTATTTCCTGGGACATAGCTGAACTTTTTTTTCTCCCCCCTTTGCTGGTATTTCAAAAAAGAACAAATGAACCTGAACAGCCCCCCCAGGGGGGCAGAAATCTGTTCCAACAACTCCAGCAGCGGCTCAGATTCAGCACAGTTCATTAAAACAGAGAGAAGAAACATGTATTAGGAAGAGCAGAACAACATTTAGCATACGTGTCCTTTCCAGCCCTGGCTATGGTATTCCCATGTGGCCTTTATTTCCTGAGGCGAGGGAAGTGGAAAGAGAGACAATATAGTAGTTTATAATCTCAGTTTATGCTGCCCTATCCTAAGGGACAAAGGGCCCTATCAAGACACGTATGGTCATGCCCAGCGCTAATCACTAGTCTGTTCGCTATAGAATAAAGATGAGCATAAATGGGCTTCTTCCATCTCAGTGTGGGAAGTTTTGTTGCCTGTGAAGCCTGTTCAGAAAGCACACGGTATTGTTGTTACCCTCCAGCTCCACAAAAACATTTCCCTCTATATTTCTTGTGTACTCCTGTATCTTTCTGTGGATTTTCAGCCCGTTAATAGTGCTGGAAGTAAATTGCCCTTTCCAAAAAGAGAGGAAAGGCAGGCTTTGATTCCGTTCTTCCTGCCTAGTTTGTCACCTACAATGTTAGGACAAGAAAAGCCTCCAGTTGCCCATTTTGCGCTGTGCTCATATATCTCTATGTATGTGCGCATCTGTGCGTACATGTATATGCGCATGAATGTGATTGTGCACGCAAGAGTATGTGTGATAACATCATCCAGATGCCACACCATACTGTTGGATTATGTCAGTCTCACCCAATGAAGCACACTGAGCAAATGCTAATAGTTAAGAGCTAATAAACACTACACTAGAAGGTCAGTGCTGAATCGTTTGGATTGTGCACATGGTTCTCAGATACTTTCCCCCAGTATTTCCCTGTAGCTGTAGATAGGCTGTGTGGCTGCAGATCTCCCTGTAGGAGGGATTTTTAAAGCCCTGTACTTTACTGAGTCAGCTCAATATGTTCAGAAAGAAACAGCCCCGATACAGTTGGACAGCATTATTGCCAGAAAACAGACTTCACAGGTTTCCGAAGGATGCTTTCAGTGAGAGTTCCCATGTCTTTGATATGGTTGTCTCAAAGCAAAAAAGAGAGGTCGTATTTACAGAGGTCAGAAATAGGAGAGCATACAATTCTTTCTCCTTCATTTTATTTCTCTGTACCTTCTTACCTTTGCTTTCTTACCGGTCCCTGTACACGAAGTATAATCACAGTAGACTTCAGGCTGTGCTCCTGTCTTGACAGTGCAATCTTTATGTAAATCAAGTGAAAATGTCTTGGTTACTTGCATGATAAAGTGCTCTCTGCTTCACTGTCTGCTATCCTTTTGGCCACCTGGAGCAGTTAATAAACTGGAGCCTTTGTTGACCAAATCACTGACCACTTCCTCCCTTCAGCTGACCCTTCTGTGAACTGCAAGGAGTTCCTGTTGAGACAGTAGATGTAGTTAGAAGTTGGCCACACAGTGCTGGAGACAACTGTGGGAATAAAGAAGACATTGAGAGAGTTCAAAAGAAACGTGTTGGATCAGTAAAATCATTTTGCGTCAATCTCCAACTATTCATTTAACCCCAGACCTAAACTCCTTCTGCTTTAGGATTATTTAACCTTTTAGCCTTTCTAAAATTTGGGTGAATGTCAAGAGAAATAAAACACTTTACTGCTAGGACAGCATCAGACACTATTGAAGTTTTAGGACCAATATTAGACCAAGATTGATGTACCTTCAAATGCGGTCTGCATTGAGAACTGAGCTACAACTACTTTTAAGTTCAAGGCAACTTCCTGACCACAGAGGCAGTTTGGGACCCATGTTTGGAACAAGCTCTTCTGTTTTCCCAATGCTCCTCTAGAAGAGGTGCTCTCCCTTCTGCCCAATGTGTGCTGCTCTGACGTGGGGATGGGGTTGGGAGCAAGCATGTTATAGGGGAGTTTGGAGACGACTAGTCAGGACCAAGGTAGATGGGAGCACATAGCGGAAAGACTCGAATTGAGGTTGAGAGAATAAGAGATTCTTATAGGAGGAGAAGTCTCTCAGGAAGATTGCCATGAGTTCAGACCAGAAACTGGGGACTCGAAAGGAAAGAGAAGAATGAACAGCTGACGATGGATACTTCTCTGAAGTTTCACGATGCAGTTTTAGTAGGAAAGGTCTACCTTGGCCAGTGATCCAAAGGTTAGAACTCTTTCCATCCCTTTCCAAGAGTGTCCCCATTTTCAAGCAATTTGTCCCACAAGACAGCTTTCAGCCTTTATTTATGAAAGCTAAGATGGCTGGCAGGAATCTGGCAATAGAAGTTATCCAACTAGTCCTGGAGGTGCGAAAACACAGCTCAGCATTAATGCAGACATGTCAGCAGCCATAAATAACCTGTGGGTGTGCAAAGATGCTGTTTTATCCTACAGAAGTGCCTTACCCCCTCAGCACCAGTAAAGGTGCTCTGAGCAGCAAATGCAGCGTGCGCTCCTTACAGGTAGATGCCTCCACTTAATCTGAACCCTGTAGAGCAAGACATTTACTGCTTGTAGGGGGTCTGTCCACACCTTGAGGAGTTTTTTCACCCACTAGCAATGTGGTCAAGCTCAAGGGCTCTGCGGAGGGCCAAATTTGGTAGCTCCAACACTAACAGCTGGGCTTTCTGTGCTGGAGCGTGGTAGGAGGGTTATTTAGTTCATCAGATTTTATTTGTGATTCCAGCAGCCCCATTCTTTATCTTGTCTAAGATGGGCCAGATGCAGCCTGTGGGCCACTGACTGAACCATGCTGTCAGCAAAGAAGTGTCTGGATGACTCAGTGTTTGGCAGAAGTATCTTGAAAGTAACACGGAGAATAGACAGATAGAACTACTGCTGTGAATGTTGACATCTGTTTTTCATCCCCAAAAGGGGGAGACAAAAAACCCACAAAGGTTGAGATGCTGAAATTTTGTGTGGGACAAAAAGTTCTGAAATTTTTCCCTTTTCAATGAATCAAAATGTTTCATTTACTTTTGGTTTAACATTGACCTGCACTTGTGGGCTATCATGGAGCTGCACCTCCTCACTGCTGGGCTTGGCAGCCTGTGCCCAGGTCTGGCAGACTTGCACCTGCAGAGTGTCCTCAGAGCAGGATGCCAGTGCTGCAGCCTAGACCTGAGGCTGCAGAGGCACCTGTAGATCAGGCACAAGATTTTGGGGACCACAACCCCAGCTCTTTAGGCTGCTTGGTATACCCTCCCTATTGCTAATGTTTGACCTGTCTGGTCCATATAAAAAGAGAGCTGAAAAGCCCTTCCATGGCTGACCTAATGTAATGCATCATGGTCCTCCTGTAGATAGGACCTCCTCCTTGTGATAGTGAGGTACCATGGGAGATACAGTCCACAGGGGTAATTTAGCTCGTGGTAAAGACAGGTGACCTAGGTCCCCCAAACTCTAATTGTCTGGGGATCGCAGTGTTGCAGAGCTTAACCACCAGTTGCCCCAAATGAAATGGGGCATCCTGGTTTTATAGAATCATAGAATCATTAAGGTTGGAAGAGCCCTCTAAGATCATCAAGTCCAACCGTCAACCCAACACCACCATGCCCACTAAACCATGTCCCTAAGCTCCTCATCTACACGTCTTTTAAATACCTCCAGGGATGGTGACTCAACCACTTCCCTGGGCAGCCTGTTCCAATGTTTAACCACTCTTTCAGTAAAGACATTTTTCCTCACATCCAATCTAAACCTCCCCTGGCACAACTTGAGGCCATTTCCTCTCGTCCTATTGCTTGTTACTTGGGAGAAGAGACCGACACCCACCTCGCTACAACCTCCTTTCAGGTAGTTGTAGAGAGCGATGAGGTCTCCCCTCAGCCTCCTCTTCTCCAGGCTAAACAACCCCAGTTCCCTCAGCCGCTCCTCATGAGACTTGTTCTCCAGACCCTTCACCAGCCTCGTTGCCCTTCTCTGGGCACACTCAAAAAAAAATTAAGGATTTCCTCCAATGTGGAGTTTTCTGGTGAAAAATGTCTGTTCTACAGAGATGTTTCCATGTTCTTCCATAAAAAAGAATCATCTCAGCAGAAAGGTCCCAGCCATCCGTACATGCACCATAGGTGGTGGTGGGGTTTATGTTGGGAATGGCTGGACAGCCGGGACTTTCCTTTCTGACCTGACAATATACCTCTGCCACAGTAAACGGCTGAGGGATCTCATGCTATTCAAGGTGTACCATTGGGGGAGACTTTTGGTTGCTAGAAGTAAAGTTGGGGATTAGTTATCAGAAGTTCCTCCATAGTTTTTGAAGGGCAGAGATGGTCATTATTCTGTCCTGGACAAATGCCGAGTCAGGCCACTCAATTTGGCTGCACTACATTCCCATGTTGTTTCAAATAGCTGCTCTTTGCTCCCTAAGCAGTTGCTGAGTACTGTCACACAGACAATTCACCATTTCTCTTCAGTTTAAACTTCACCACAGGGAACTGACTTACCATCTTAAAGATTATCACATATTTCTGTACGACTCACAAATGACAGTATGCTCCCCTTCCCCCTGTGGTATGTGTTTCTAGTCAACTGCAACCAGGAGTCTGAAATAGAAGAAAAAAAAAAGGAAAAGGCAAGTCTGTTAATCCACCATGATACATACACCTTGATTTTATTTTATTGGAGGGATTTTATAAGGGTTATTATCTCCTGGTTTACATAATCCAACACTTCCCTTAGGGCAATCAAAATTGAGATTCATATGACTTGGAGTTTACAATCCAATGCAGCTGGCAAAACTGGGATTCAGATTCATGACCGCAAATGCAATCCTACTGCACACACATTAAGAAGGACAAGAAAGGGGGGTGGGGGGAGAAAAGGAGAGACAGACAGAGAATAAGAAAAGCCCTGGTGAAGTGATCTATCATATTGTCTGAGCAGGAGTGTTTGAGAACTGGTATCATTAAATGAGTCGAAACTTCAGCTAATTTGATTCAAAGGTTGCATGACCTCTACTAAGTGAGGGACTCCCTTTCCCTGCTGTCTTTGTCTGTTCTTAATAATTTAGCCAGCAACAAGGTAAGATCCAAGATTGACTTTTTCTGCTACAAACATGACTTCAGTCCAAGTATTTTAGCACCTGAACTCAAGTGAGGATAATAAATGTCAAAGAAATATTTATAGCTTGGTATATGGAGAATTTCCAGTTCCCTATACTGCAATAACACACATCCATCTGCTAACAGCATTAGAGCTGCAGTTTTAAAGCAGATAGCGCCTGAAAATAGAAGGCTGCAGGATGCACAGATAGCTGTTGCATTTAAATGTTTGATATTAAGCTGATAATTAAGTTAGAAATTAATTATCCAGCCTTGGGAAGCCATTTTCTTCCTGGACTCAGGCCCACACAGGAATTTAGGCTGAGCTCTGTGCCTTTTCCACTCCTCTGTGTTCATTTAGCTGAAATCCATTCCTGCAATACCCAGCTGAGGGGAGTGAGCATACAGAAAAAGAAGGTTAAAGAGGAATAATTGAAATTTAGAAGTGGAAAAAAGACTTCTTATCCCATCTAATACATCCCTCTGGCCAGTACAAGCAAATTATCCTTCAGGGCTTTGTCAGGTCTAGTTTTAACTGACTGCAGTGATGGAAGCCCCATCTCTTCCTTTGGGAGAAAGCTGCACATTTGAACAAAGCTCCCTGCTAGCAAATATTTCCTGATACTAAGCCTGTATTTTCCTTCTTTTTTAAAGTGTTCCCTTTAATGCTGGCGCGATCCAAGATTTTTTCCCAGTGAACTCAGCTCTGTGAGATCTGGAATGTTTACTGGAATGTATGTCTTTTCACCCCCAGATTATGGTTCGAAATCCGCCCTAAGCTCACAGTGGCTGGAAGCCGCGGTTGTAGCATACGCTCTCACAGGTCTGTGTGAAACAGGTCGAGGTGTGTAGTCCTGTCCTGAAGGTAGACAATACAAGCAAGGGCACAAAGGTGCTCCATCATTCTCCATTGCTAAGCCACATGCTGGTGGGAACTAAAAAATCCTTTTGAGACTTGCAGACACACCAGGCAGGAGATGAAGTGCCCAGGCAAAGGTGGTGTGAGGGGGCTTTTGCTTTTGCTGCTTTGGGTGTAACTGGATGTATCAAAGTGTTTTGATTTTCACCCTTCTTTACCCTCTGGCACCTCTCATCAGAAATGAAGATGGAGGCATACTGTAGGAAAATAAAGATTTTGGCAGAACTGGGGCCTTTTTCATTTAGAAAGGATGTCTGAATGTGGGTTTTGTTTTGAGGTCAAAGATACATAGCTGAATGACTTCCTCACTAATGAAATGTTTAGCATCTTTGGTTGCAACAGAAATCAGAGGTGGAGAACCACATAGGAGGCTGGTTGAAGTGAAAGCACAGCATTATCGTGCTGATGTTAACCCTGGTGCTCTGCACTGTGGATGAGGAAAATGATGGAAAGCGATAGAGGCAAATGGCTTCTGCCCTGCGATGGGGTGGGGATATGGTGTTCAGTTGCGGAGGCAGCACCGATCTGCATCAGGGCCCCACGCTGCATCTCTTGGGAGAGACAGCAAGAAGGGCACTGCTGGGGTCTGTGTGGTCTGAGGAGGACTAGCGTTTCAGCAGCACTAGCTCCAGCCTAAGTTTAGATGGGGCTTGAATGTATCAGGGCCAGTGATGGTCCTACGCTGGGGGACCACAGGAGTTCAGTGCTGCAGCCACTCCCTGCAGCTGAACGCAGGGCCGCGAACTTGGTCCCAGGGTCAAACCAGTATGGCACTTGAAAAGTCCAGCTCAGCCACAGCATGTGAGATTGCACTGTGCTCAAATATTACATGTGACACGGTTCTGACACATTATGACATTGCAGAGGCCAGGCTACATGACTCTAGAGGGTGGGTAGAAGAACAATCTGGCTGTCTTTTCTCCTCCGGGTGATGGTGGGGGACATTTGCCTAAGCACCTACGTCCCCCTAAAGAGAAGGGGAGAGAGAGAGAGGGCAAGAGAAGTTCAGTGCAGGACAGCACTCCAGGGTTCAAAGCTGTCACTGGCAGGTCCTCAGTGCTGATGTGCCAGTGCTGTTCACAAAGCGCACTTGGGGTCAGGCTCAGCATTTCAGACAGTTAATTCAGTGGTCCTTCTTTCATCACATGGCTTTCATCACGTCAGAAAGTCTGCGTCACCCTTGGAGTGACACTGGTGGCTCGTTCTGGGGGGATGTGGCAGTGTCTTCTCAGAGGGATGAAGGTTTCATTCTCCATTTCTCACTCCACGTAGGATGAGGAAATACCAGCGGGCACTTTGTCAGTCTTTTTCCTAAGGGTCTAGGAGCATTGGCAGCATATCTGCTCTGTTACTCACTGGTGCCTCATCCTTAATACATGGTTGATGGTACAGGTGAAAGTCTCATGATGGAAATGTTAGCATCCACTCTTCTCCCTCCCTCAGCCAAACCAGCAAAACTGCTGGAACAGCTTTGTTCTGCAGTTCTTCTGGAATGAAAAAAGGTGGCTGCTGTCTCTGTCTCGAATGTCAGGAAAAACCTCCTAGCCCCTGATATATATATCATTATATATATTATTTATCTTTATATATATATAAAGAAAGGTTATTCACCCTGAGGACTGGCCAGGTTAGGTCATGTCAATAAGATATTGTTCATAAAGTTACAAATGAGAGCTTAGTCAGTGACTTATCCCTGCTTCTTGCTCCATCTCTTGGTCATTTCTTCACCAACTGCAGTCTCCTTGCAAGGCACACCTCATTCAAAATTATTCTGTTCTCTTTTTTTTCCCTCTCTCTAAGGAATTGTATTCTTATGGATTATTTTGCAGTTGAAATATTGTTAATTAGCTATGCTTGGTTTCAAGGTTTATAATATACTTCTCTGTGTGCTGTGCTAATTAGCATGCCCTCAGCAATAGGAGGGCTTGAACAAGCTGCTGCAGCTTGGCAAAAGACAGCAGAGGATTCAGATTAGCTTGCTGAACAATATTAAAAAAAAAAACAAACAAAAACCCCTTCTCAGTGAGTCAGGCCATACCTACAGCATCATTCCCTAGCAAACATTGCTTCATGTGAAATTTAGCAGACGAGTGCAGGGTTTCTTTCAATTTTCTGTGATCACAGTCACACAGTGCGAAAATTGTTGTGGATCCTTATTTCAAGAGGTAACATAAGATCCTACAAGCTGAAAAGCTGCAACACCACAGCTCTAGTAAGTAGCTTTGGGAGCCTTTGCCTGCTTTTCTTAAGCCAAGACCAGTTTCATACCAGACTGTAAACTCTGGGGGCAACTTTAAATACATCATTGCTGAGTATGTGAGGAAGCAAGCTGAAAATGTGCCTTCTGCAGGAATTTGTGTGGGTAAAATTTGATCGCTCTGATGTTCATGGGAAATGAATGAAGAAGCAGTATAAGCATGGCCACAGTGAATTAATTTGGAAAGTTACACAAATTCTAGCCAAAATTATTTTTTTCAGCTTTTGCTGAGCTTTGCTGCAAGTCCAGTTGTGTAAAACCATCTGTTCTTTTTCAGAGCAACCTTATTAAAACCCACTGATAATATTTCATCTCCTTCCTATAGAGAATGTTTCAGCATTGATTACAGTCCGTTAAATGTGAGGAGCTACAATCTTCCCATCCTGTTTGCTCTCAGAAAATCTGATGATGGTAAATCTGTCATCTCTCCTTGAATAAAATCACTCCTTCTCACACTGTCTCTCCTATTTGAGATAAATTCCTGTTGTGCTTTAAACAGTTACTTATTATTGATTGGCATAAATTAATGTCTATGCTGTGACTTATAGTAGGTCCCATGTTAGATTTATATGTCTGGTAATTGCTCTGATAAAATATGTTCCTACCGTAGATGTACGGGTGAAATGTGTCCTGGAGACTGCCTGTTGCCAGCTGTACTTCTTTGAAACATTAGCTCAAAAAGCCACTTTATATAGTGAAAAGCTCTTTAAAAAATTATTCAAAGTTGTCATACAACTTCTTCTGGAGAAAAATTTTAATCAAAATAAAGCGAGTTACTTTATTTCACTTCATGCTGAAGATTTCATTTAAATTTAATTCCTAAAGAGAAACACATTTTAGTTTTTGCTCCTTGCTTCTTTTCTCTTCCCTTTCCCTCTGTGGAAAAGATGGAGAAAAAATACAGGAAAATGAGAAATACACGTACATGAAAAATGCAAGATAGCACCAGAGTAATCTTTCTTATGATTATGGTTTTGTCAAAGGCAAAAGCAAAAACAAATATATACATTTTTTTCTTGCTTTTTGCTTTCCAAGAGAAGAAATAAACATGTCAAAATGCTCATCTTCCACTTTCTCAGGCTTCTGAATTGTTAAAAATTCTTTCCAGTGGAGAAAGGATGGGGAGGGAAGGGAGAAAATTAGGAAAGAAAAAGTAAAGAGGAAGTGACAGCCTAATTATCTAATACCTCAAAATTGCATAAGAACAGGAAAAAAAACAAAAAAAGACAGTAAAAATGGCCACACTGAATTAATTTGGGAAGTTGCACATTAAAAATATATCCATGAATGGAGATTGTTTCTAGGCAGAGACTTTTTTGACAAAAGTATATTTTTCGGCAGGAAAACTTCCTCCCGCTCTGCTCCTTTGATCTGAAATGAAAGGAAATTTTCTTTTCTGAAAACCTTTTCTCTGTTGAGCTTTCTGAATCTTAAAACAACACCTTCTCTGTTTGATCTGATTACAAATACGTTGTATACTTCTGGAGTGGGTTCCTCTCAGAGGACCGTCGCAGAGAGCACAGCATATGCATGTAACTATTCTGTAGGCTGGTCTGCCATAAAAAACTCTGCCCTGCACAGAAGGGAGTCTGGAAAAAAACTTAACCAGAGTCACCGAGGAAAACTTCTGCTCTTACCACTAGCATCATGAGGTCTTTACTTTCCGCTAAGCCCAGCAATGAGCTCAGTCTCTGAGGTCTCATCGAAAAGATCTGAGCACAGTAACTACACGATAGGCACTTTATCTGTCCGAGGATAAACTGCTAAATGGGTTCTGCTGGGATTTGAAGCTGCGGTTCCTTGATGTCTCACTGCCTCAAACCAGTCGCTTAGGTTGCTAAACCATCCCCAGCAGTCTTGGGGAGAGCACTGTTTTGTCTACTTACAGAGCAGTCTCGACCGGACAAACAACAAAAATGTCCCTTTGTGTGTGGAGGGACGTCTCTTGTTCGCCAGTGCATCTGAAAGGTCTGGGTCACAAGTTGTGCAGCTCCAGCCCATCTTTTCTCCATTGGTCCTGGCAAAAGTGAAGGAGCATTTAGCTCCTTTCCAAACGCTGGTGGTATTTTTCCACCATTGCCGCACTGCATGTAGTGTGCAGCATTTCATTGACTGGAAGGCATCCAGAGGATGGTAGAGAAAGACGTTTCCTCCCATCCTCCAGGAGCAGGAAATGTTTTAACTGGGAGAATGTCAAGGACATTGCAGGGTGGTGGGCTCTGACCTTCAGACAGGGGGGTGGTGTAGGTCTGCCTGAAGCTAGGGAGCTGCTGAAAAGAAATTCCTAGCTTTTCTGAAACTAGACCAGATCACCCTCTTCTTCTGACTGCTTCCCTCACTTGTTCCTGTTCACCATGCTCAGGCAGTCTGTCCAGCTCGGAGACGGTGTTGTCAGAGGTGGTGGTGCACAGGGGGTAATGCCTGTGCCCCCTGATCTGACACCTCCCCAACTGAGCAGCTTTCCTCTGCAATGACAACAATAACAGAAGATCTTCTTTCTCGTTTGGTCAAGGGTGGAAGCTGAGCTCATGTTTGTATATCCTGGCTGTTGAGATGGAAAGTGTGAACTTCACAGAAAATTAAATCTGCAGAAAAGAAGAATGGGGGAGAGGGAGGGGGTCACTCTGGAGAAAGAGAGACTTGCAGACGGAGATCCCATTATGTCCAGACCTCACAGTGTCTCCCCACTCATTCATGCCAAGCGCAGTGTGGGCTGGGTGTGAGGCAAAAGTCTTCAGACTTAGCCAAAGAAAGAGGCCTCAGCATGTGTTGCTGTGTTTAGCACTGAAGTCGGTATGGCCCTGGCCAGCTGCCAGTCACACTGGCATTGCTGTTATTAGATACCATTGTGTTAAGCTTAGCACTTTTTGCAGGCCAGTGAAATTCCTTTTGTGTTTTCCCATACTCCTGACACATTTAGAAGAGTTTCAGCTTCAGAGAGAAAAGGCACAAGTAGTATAAACAAACTCCTGACATCCAACGGGCATGGATGGGGAGAGAAGGTCAAGGCAAGATGAAATCACCCTTGCTGAATTCAGTGCAGGTTGAGGTTCATTAGCTATCGAGCTTGGGTTGACATTTTATAAATAACTACATGGGGAAAGACATTCCCTGAATCGCCTTTTGCAGAGGGGCCAATTAGATCACTTGAGCAAATTGGAAAAGAGAAGTAGCTAATTAGAGCTATGGGGAGCTGCACAGTTGCCATGCCAGTTGGCTTGTGTTGACCTGTTTGTGACTGGAAAGTCAGTTTGGATCCATTTTTTGGTGCCTCGTGTTTTTTCTTTCTTTAAATGACGTGATTTTATAGCCTAGAAAGAGCCAGAAATAGTGGAAGAAAAGAAATAGTGAGCTTGTGTTCTTTCCAGCATTCCTCCACGAGGAGACCCTCACCTTTCCCAGCCCTCAGCCCCAAGTACCACACTAGCCAGCTGCGTGAGATCATCTCCCAGGACACTTTCACCTCGCACAGCAGAAGCTGCAGATTCTATAAACTTGGGCTTTTTTTGGTGACCTTTCTTTTCTGTTAAAGACTAAGGTGAAGTAAACTAAGACAGACGGTCTCAGAACCATACGACTGCTCATCCCTTGTGGTTAGCCTCCTCTGCTCACCAGGGCAGCATTAAGCAAACTCTTACAACTCCCCTTTTCAGCTCCTGCCAGAGCTACTCTTGTGGGGATAAGTCCATTGTACGTTTAGCCCTGCTTGAGGAAACCACTCTGTGGTTAGCTGCTTTTCTCCACTGGCTGGTGAAGGACAGCTTGCTTTATCTTTCGCTTCTTTGCATAATGCATTAATCTTCTCTGCTGCCATCTCTGCTTCCCCTGAACCAACACATGGTTTAGAGAGTGACATGTTACCGTATGAGTCGCAACATGAGTCTTTGCAGTCAAATGAAGGGATTGTGCTATGACTGCCCTGTAGCTGCAGGCATAGCAGGGCAAGGGTTTATGCAGAGGGAGGATTTGTATGGAGTCCCAGAAAGAGAACTGGAGATTTGATGGATGTAGGTGGAGTTGAGGACACCTTACTACAGTGCCAAATTCCTACATGGGGCAGAAATCA
Source organism: Pygoscelis adeliae (assembly GCF_000699105.1). Classification (NCBI taxonomy): domain Eukaryota; kingdom Metazoa; phylum Chordata; class Aves; order Sphenisciformes; family Spheniscidae; genus Pygoscelis; species Pygoscelis adeliae. The sequence continues at coordinate 2,236,904 of NW_008824032.1, read as the reverse complement.
CTTTCTTCTAGATGTGCAAATAGAAGATGCAGGAATCATAGCAACAGCTGTCAATGTCAATGTGTCTTAGAGGCTGAGGAAGGAGGCAAGATGAGGAGGCTTTAGTCTTAAAAGTTGGTATACATTGGAAAAAAAAGCTTGGGAAACCATCCCCAGCAATTCTATTCAAAGCTCTTCTGTTAGTTCTCTATAGTGCTGAGCAAGTAAGTTTATGCTTTCAGGATCATTCCCCCCCTGCTTTGCAAATTATTCCATGAAGGCCTGTGAAGTGCCTTGAATAATTTTCACGGCTCATGGCATGACACATCTCACCATTAACAATGTTCTACACTTTCCAAAGCTATACTCTTTTAAAGCACTTCCCCATGAAATGCTTTGCCAAATACGAACAGTACAGATGGAAGATTTCCATGCCAAATGTCTACCTAATGATGACTTTGGGAGGATGGATCAACTGTTTCAGCTAAACTGGAACAACAGTTTCCAAACATGAGATTAGAGGGAGAGATATTTCATTAAGAAAGTCCAAGCTTTGAAGTAAGGGCTTGAAATTTGGCACAGGGCTGGTGCCTTTATATATGATATGTGCTTTTCCCTGTCCCTGTGAAAATTCTTCTAAGTTTGACCAGCATACTAGGCTCTAAATTAGTAAGTTTGTGCTTCCTGAAGAGAAAAGAGGCAGGAAAGCTCCAACCATCCTACAGTAAATATGTGGGCAGTCTGGGAGGGACAATCAAATGTAATTCAGTTGTCTTTATTGCTGCTCCAAAGTTGGAATTTAATGCCTGAGTTTACAGGAATTAGAGGGGAGTCAGCCTTTCTGTTTGAAACAAATGTTGCTTTGAGCTGTTTCAGGCACCATAAAGTTTTACTTAGATCTGCTCAGACATGAGTATTCCCCTGCAAAAGGGCATGAAAGTCTGTGACATCGCAATACAAACGGTAGCTGAGAACAAATGAGATCAGATGCATTTACCCATACCTTTGCTAGCTGGTGGTGATTGAAAATCAATTAGAAATAAGCAGAGCAGTGACAAATCCTATTAGAAAATCTTAAGACAGGAGCTCAGTTCACTTCAGGTTATGATTAGGGTTTTTGCTAATTGACATGTATTTGTACACAAGAATAATTTCCAGACACTCAAGTAAATACTCACTGTGTTAAAAATAATTAAATTCAGCTTAAAAAATGTATTATGCCTGGCTTTTATGGCATTTTTTTCTTGTTGTTTTTATACGACCTTTAAAACTTTCAAGTCTTGATGTAGTCATGAAGCAGATCCAGCATGATATGGTTGAGGTCAGTGATTATACGCTATAAAGTTCAAGCAGATTACAAATAATCTACTATGTGAAAGAAGCAAGTTTCTCATTATTCTTCAAGGCTAGACTAAATGAGCAATAGCTATGTGGCAGCTTGTATCTAAATTACTGAATCACAGTTAGTAATCCTGTAGCTGATGTTGTCATGTTAAAAGCTAAATTAAATTTTCCAAATTATTAAGAAAAAAAACCAAGTTCCATGGTTTGACATGCTTAACAGTGGCTAATATAATTAAGACTGTAATAGATTTCAGCTACAAAAAATGACAGGAAATAGGGAAGTACAATGAACACTGAACAAAGGGCTATGCATAGCTCAGTCTGGAGCTCCCCAGAGATAAGTTACCAAGTCCAGGGAAGATCAACATGTCATGAAATTAGTTCTAAAGTGTTTCCTAGAAGCATTTGCATCTCTGCCTTGAAATTGCTTTGCTATCCTTCCTAGTTATAAAAAGTTCAGCCAACCATTCAGAGATTGGAAATACCCTTGTTAAGTGAACAAGCATAGGCTACCAAAAGTGAGCCGGCAAAGCAAATAGTTTTCAGGATGAAAAACAGCCACAGAAGTATTTAACAAGCAATTTAATACACATCAAAGGTATTTATGGGTAAAAGAGTAGAGTGCAGATCATCAAGCCCTCAGTGAGGACTGTGCACAGGTTGGTTGTTCAGACTGTAGAGGTGTGTGCAGAACGTCATACTGGAGGGTGGCGTGATGCTGGAGGGGAGGAAGGGAGAAAGGTTATGCAACATGGCAGAGATTCAACTACATTGGGGATAAAAATGAGCAGAAGCAGAAAGGTGTGCAGTGTTCAGCCAGAGTCAAGCAAAAACAACATACCAAAGTGCACACTGTGGTAGCCTTTTTCTGGTGGAAGAGGAAAAAATGCAAAAGGAACAGCTCCTACCACTTTGCTAAGCATTGCATATTCCAACAGAGCATCCACAGTATGGGTGAGAAGATAATGGTAGCACTACACAGATGGCTTTTTCATAAGATCAATGGCTGTTCTTGCTGTAACTCAAGATGAAAGTTCTCACCAACAAATAAATGAGACATACTTTTGTACTGGACACTAACTGTAAAAGATTACCTACACATAGGTGACAGTAAAAAGTAGTGATTTTACCTCCACTGAAAAGTATATATATGAGCTAGATTTTTATGTTACAAATTTGAAGTCTTGAAAAGTACAAGGAGGAAGAGCAATCCTTATTGGATTAAAGATGGACTGATCCTTCAGTCTTCCCAGAAAGGTGCCTTTATTGGAGGAGGGAGAGAGCAAGACACTGAGAAAGAGTTTGAGAACATCTTCAAGATGATAGGGAAGCTGTCAGCACAGTAAAGAATAGGGCTGAAAGTATACAACTGTTATATGATTCGCTGCAATGGGAAAACTCCTTTTGCCTTAAAATGGAGGCTTAGCGAAGTTCTTGGATAGGCTAGTCATGCTGAGAATTGTATTGGGGGTGACAGAAGTGAAATTGTTAGTACATCTGATGAACTTTGGATCCTCAAAAGAACTGAAAATGTAAAAAGGCAAGTTTTCCATTACCTGAAAGGAGAAAAATACTGGGAGATGTAGCTGATGCCAAATATTTTCTATGCTAGATGCCCCAGCAGGATTCTGGCAAGAGACCCTCAAAATACAAAGCACATGTTTGTGCACATTCAACACACTCTTTGGGAGACACAATTTCTTCAGGCTGTGATTTGGGCTGAGTTTAGTATTCCAGGTGTTTCATTAAGACAGTGAGGTGGATTTTGGATGGTAGGGAGGTTAATAGGTCCTGCATATCATCTTGACCTGGGGAGAAACAGCAGAAGAGCATGACCAGGTCCACAGGCATCTTAAGAAAGAGCTCATGTTGCTGGTGTAAAACTGAAAAAATTACAAATATAAATTCTTTGTAGTGTAAAAAAGAGTGGGGAGAGATACTAAAGCAGTAAGACGTGACAATAGATCTCACAGTGGTCAGAAAAACACCAGTATTCCTGCCCCAAGAGATGAGGAAGCCACAGAGAGATTCCTTGGACCAGTGTAGTGCATAGGAAAGTTTGCAACTAGCTCATTTACTTGAAGTCGCAACTGTAGATCACAGGCATGCGGAGTGTGACAGATCAACAAATGCCTGCAATGGAAGAAGGCTCAGAGAAAGTAGTCAAGGGTGATGTGCTCATGAAGCTCAGAAAGGAATGTAGGAAGTGACCACCAAGAGATGTCCAGAAGACACAGAGTGCAAACTTTCAACAGCTGGCAAAGCTGAAGGAGTTAATGAAAGAGGCTGGAGTCCCGGGAGACTACAACAGTAAGTGCAAAAGCAAGTTGTCCACAGATGCCTCTGAGGAGGGTATCAGTATGGCTTTCCTATACCAGTGTGGTCAGAGTTAGAGACCAGTGGCTTATATGTCACACACACCAACAAAAACAGAGCGTCAGCATGTTCAAATAGAGAAGGTGGCTTTGGCCCCAGTCCACAGGTGTAAAATTTCACTTCTTTATTTATGGGAGGCCAGTGTTAGCTGAACTGACCATAAAACCTTCCTAACATTGCCAAAAGGGACCCAGTAACCTCTCATGTTGTACAATACACACATTTCTTTTTTAGGTACAAGAGTGCAATTTGAAGATTAAAGAATCTGGGAAAGATTCAGTGGTTTCAGAGATGTTTTAGAACATTAAATTGAAGAACAGTAGAGCAAAGTTCAGAACTAGATAGCATACATGATATTTGGTTTAAAATAAAACAAAGTAAAACCAAAAACATGGTAGCTCTCAGATGAAACATGGACTCTGACTGCTAGAGCTACAGCTGGGGATACTCTTCAAACTACTAGTTGAGAATGGCTAGGACAGCCCTCCGCATCAGTTTGAGGGTAAGATCTCATTACAAGGTGGAATTTTGTTTAAAGGTGTGAGGTTGTTGAGTCCTAATGGACTACAGGAAAAAAATCCATGCCATTAAAAAGTGTAAAAGAGCAGGGAGACATTTCCCCTGGCAAAAGAATAATTGCTCCATGGGGAAAAGTAAGCACAAGTTTATTTGTGTCATCTGCAAAAACACTACGTACTTGTTCTGCACCATTCTAACCAACATAAGATACACTTAGTGTATGCTATTGCAATTTAAGCAGCTGCCAAATCTAATCTTCTTTTACATGGCATTACTGATGCAGTGAGGTCTGATAAATTAATGCCAATCTGTGGCCATGAATTCAAGCAGTTGCAAGTGAATTTGGGGTTTGGACATGAACTACTAATTACTATTATACCCAATGCAATACATGGGTAGGAAATGGTGTAAAAATAACTAAACAAGAATGCTTAGTCAGACTCTGATCCATATTTAGCTCTGTCAAATTGCAGATTGTCAGCATGGCTTGTCACCCTCTGATGTTTTGCTGAGTAGAAAACTAAAGCCAAGAATGGCCCAAACAATTAGAAGCTGATGTCAGAGATACTAGAGACCTACCAAAGTGAAAAAAAAAAAATCAAATAAGAGAAAAAAAAAACAAAGAAAGATGGGATTCATGGTGTTGGAAACTGCCTCCACTTCTTGAAAATGATGCATTAATCTATGACGATAGGAGGTCATCACCTGTGATGGGCTGAGTCTGTGGGAGGACAGTAGTCACCTTATCCAGTTCCCAAAGAGAGTGAGATATAGAGCACCAGGCAACAGCAGCAGCAGTCTGAGGCACAGTAGCCCTCAGATGTGGAATCACTAGAACAAAAGAGTTGACTGTCTCCTGAGATGAACATCACTGACATCCTGATTAAACCTGCAGAGCCAAGTATGAGTGCAAGGGACTTTGTAGCCCTAACTGACCACTGTTAATCAGCTTAGCTAACAGGTTGATTATAATGTTTTTAATTATGCATTCTATTAATGATGGGCTTTAAGTCTTGTTATCAGCTTATGGCTTGAAAGGGGGGATGTGGTATTGAATGACACAAGGAAAAACTGCACTTTCAAGGCAGAGAGTCCAGGCTGTGCACTAAAGAAATACCGATTGCTGTCATGTACAGCTCTTGGGAATGCACCCAGAATAGAGACCTTGCATGTGACTCCCAGACTAGATGGTGAATCAGGGACTTGGATGCAACAATGGCATGGCACACAGTAATGAACAAAGGCTAGCCAGATTTTGTGGATAGCTGCTGGCACTGGCACTGCTACAGTGGCCAACGATCTGGGTGGTGCACATACAGTTTCACCAAGCATTAGGCCCTGCTGGATCCCAAGAAAGTGGGCAGGAGGATGCCCTTCATTACAGGACAGCAGCCACTAGGTGACTTTGGAAAGGCCATCCAAGAGACATACAGATACCTCTGGGATGTGGCTAATTCTGTGGTTTGGTGACATGTGAACTACAGCTTTAGAAACATCAGTGGCTCTTTCATCATGAAACTTCACGTTCTTGAGCTTTTTCATGCACTAAAATGACTTTAAAAGTCTGTCACCTTCTGCCAGCTGCAGCCAAGATCCCTTCTGTATTCTCAGCCTCTGTTTTATGGGGAACTGCAATGCACTGAAGTTTGGCCTCTTGCTGGTGGGGTGCTTTGTGACTACTTTGTGCAAGGAACTCAAGCCAACTACCACTCTGCTGGTGTCTTCTCATGTCTCACGAGTAGGGTGTTCAGCAGCTGTGAAGACTGCAAGAAAGAACCAAAGGGGCTGGACCAGGCACTTCAGAGGCAAACACTGGAGTGGGAAGCATGGCAGAGTTTAAGCATGAAAGATGGGGAGATAGGAGGTCAAAGTCTAGACATTTGGGAGCAAAGGTTCACTTTGAATAGAGAAAGGGCCCTGGTGGCCACTAAAATTACCATAAATGTCTGTTTACAGGAAGTGGTTGAACGGAACAGATCAAGTTAGGGCACCCGAGGGCCTTTAAAACTTAGAGAAATCCTGTGTTTATGAGGTAGAGGGGAATTGGTCAGAGCTGGGAACATTGGAAAGTTGTTGGTGAATGGACTGGCTTCAGCCAACCAAAGCTCTGGGAAAGCAGGGCTCAGCTGACACATGCCTCCACAGATGGCAACCCAGCACTGTGTCCACACTGCAGAGCATATGCAATCCATGGGCAGATTAATCTGCTTGCAAAATAAAAGGGAAAATATCCCCACAGGGGAAACCTTATATATACTTGGGAGGCTCATTCCTGTTGCAGTTCGTGCTCCCTGAGCTGTTGAGCTTGTTCTCTTGAGTGCCTGAACAGCAGTGATCTAACACAAAAGGTCTTACCAAGTTGTTTGACGCTTTGCTCTCTTCAGCCATCGTATGGCTAAATGAGACTGGGGAAAAGAATGGAGGAGGGGAGGACAAGAAAAGCAAAGCAGAAGAAAAATGGGGCTCCCAATTACTGGCATGCACATCTCCACACAGACTAAGCAGCAAGGGCTCACTGTTAGCAAACTGCTCATTAGAGCCAAGGCATTAAGTCATTTCTCCAGGGAAGAATAAAACTGAACTCAGAGTCCAAAACTCTGCCAGAAAATGCAGAGCAGGGGGAGGGGAGGAGAAGTGGTTTGGAGAAGGAGAGTAAAAAGGAGGCATAAGAGAAGAAAATACCGAGAAGAGAAAAGGAATGGGTGGTAGGTAAGCCAGGAGAATGAAGGGATTGAGGGGAAGGGAAGGAAACAAAGACAAGCAGAAATGAGAGCAGCTGAGCTGTGGGATGACTAAGGTGTTATAATACTCAGTAATTTCTCAGACTATGTTCTTTCTAGGCTGTGGTGTAAACAGTTAAACAAGGAGTAATTTCTGCCCTGATGGAGAAAACAGCAAGTGCTTAAGCAGCTTTGTGGCTGCAGGGTCTGTCAGCGCTCTGGACCTAGTCTCAGCATTGCCCACTAACTCAGGCTTCCAAAGCAATGTTTCAATGCAATGTAGCAACAAAGACGTGCGCAGCCCTGATTTGCCTTGGGACACATCACAGACTTGCCTTTCTGGGGACTCTGGCTCCTTGTGAGTGGCTCAGCAGCCCTACGGCACCAGATTCCCTGCTTTGCTTAGGCTGTCTTTACACCTTCAGCAGTTTTTCTCTTGAATTATATGAAGGGGTAAGTTAGTGGAGAATCAGGCTCACAGTGTTTTGCCTTTCACTAGAGCCTTCATCTGGCAATCCCAAAGCATTCTTGAGAGGTGAAACCACCTAACTGGCTAACTATCCTGGTGACTGCATTAAAGTTGGAACTGTATGGATAGGTGACGTGTGCCGTCCACCATCACCTAGCTATGCAATCAAAACTGGAACAAGGCTTCTCGCCTTGCTATTATCAGCTGCAAGAGAAACTTTTGACCCAGAGTTAATGTGTGCATCAATGTTAATGTGTGGGACCTGCAAAGCCCATGTGTGTGGTGATGTTAGTTTACTGTATCTGTGTCCCCAGGGGCATGCGCCCATGCATGGTTTAACAGGAAAGGGATTGTTATGCAAAGCCAGCAGGATACAGAAGAGGCTGTAAATCAGTACATCAATACAGAAGATTTTATTCTTAGGAGCCCAGCAAAGGGGAAATGTTCTCTCCAAAGGGGAATGGGTATTTTGTGATGGGCCTAGCCATCCAGAAAAAAATGTCATCTTAGGCTTTCCTAAGATCTCCACCCTTGGAGATTTTCAAAACACAGCTGGACAAGGCTTTGACCAATTTGATCTAAATTTGCCCCCATGCTGCTGCTTACTGCCTACTCCAGAGACCTGGCAAACCAAGGCTGTGGCAATGATATTTGTGTGAGGGCAAAGTCAGACTGTTACGGCTCAAGTCACTGATAAAGGTAATTTTAACTAATCTGACTTTTACATTGCAGCAGGTTAGCTCTGGTTAATGTTATGACAGCTGAGCTCTAGTGAAAGTTTGGTTGGAGGAAATGGGTTTGATAATGTGTTCAGCTGCTTCACCTGTGTCCTAAAGATGTCTGTCCACTTGGCCAACTGGCATCTGTTACCTAAAAGAAGTCTAGGAAGTTGTAGTGTATCCTGGATGAGTGGCTACTAATGGGGAAATGAGAATTTGGTTAACTATAATTATGCTATTTAAAAATAATTTGTCATAGATTTCAAAAGGAACGTGATATTTTGCATTGTGCTTAACTTCTAATGAGCTCTGGCAGTGTCTGGGGTCTGGGTTTGCATGAGGTTTGCACTTTATTCTTATGTTGAAGATGAATTGCATTTAATTCATGTCTGGTAGTACAGCAAGACATTAAGCTGGTATGGATGTTTTAAATTAATCTTCCTTGGAAAATACTAGTAAACAATGGTAATACTAAAGAAGGAACTGCTATGAGAAATTCCTAACTTAAAGAAGTTATTAAAGTTGTGTAGGATTTTCCATCGTCTGATCAGCCAGTACATGATTTTTGCCTCAGGTTGTTGTCAAGCTAAGTGGCCTGTAATTCCCCACCACATTTACTCTTCAAGCACTGGCACACCACTAACATTTTCCAGTTCATTGGAGCTTCTTTGTCCTTCCAAGATGCATTAAAAGTTACCATTGCATCCAACAACGGTGTTGACCCTGTAGTGGAGACCCAGTCCTAACTCCTGACTGTACTTTAGACCTCTGAGGAGTTATTATTTGCCTGTGTACATCAAAATAACTCTCAAACTGCTGTAACCCAGACCAGAGGCACCAACCTTAAACACAGTGATCCCAGCTTTAATCTTTGGACTCACCCTTCCAGCTCATGTTGCAACCACCTTATGGGATCTCCTTTTTTTTAATATGAGATCATTACATGTAAGCAGGTAAGCAGGTTCAGGATGGGCAGCAAGACCCCCTGAAGCCTCCTACGCTCCAAAGGGAGGCAGATGCAATACACAGACCTTGTACTATCCTTATCCTCAAAACATGGGATCAACAGGATTGTTTCTGGAGGATCTGGAGGCCAGAAGAGCCAAATGATGTGTGATTGGAAAAGGGTAAAACTTGCCATCTCATTTTAATTCCAGATTTAGGAGAGATTTGCAGGAAGACCTAGGAAGAAAGAAACTAGCACTAGTCTTCCTGACTCCTCTCCTGCAGCAAGCTAGAAAGAAAAGCAGGGTAGAAAGCAAAGAAGGAGGTCTGAGCAGTCCCGACTTATGTATATTTTTCATTGGCAAAAGCCACCCTTGCTTAGCATGGGCCAGGCTGCTGCTATGGAGACCCTGCTAGGAGCTCAGAGGCTCACAGCACACATGAGGCAATGGAAAAGCAGCAGGCAAGGACTAGAAATGGCTGAACTTTATTTTTCCAAAGTGAAGATCTTTGGTGGGCTGCAGATTACATTGGAAATCAGACCCTACACCCCAGGATCCCGCAGCTGTCCCTCTCCCCTCTAATTTTTCTCTGTCAGATTTCAGAGCTATAATTAACCGCAAGGCCTTAGTGATACTATGTGAAAGTGTGTGTGTGTGTGTGCGCGCGCGCCTGGGCTTCCTCACCCCAGTGGGCCTAATCCTCTACAGAAGATTGACAGGTTCACATGGAGAGTAACTTTTTAACTAATTCACTTCTAAACACTTCTGCTCTCTCATCCCTTTACTTCCCTCTTCCCTTCATGCTGCAAAGGGCATCGTGGTACCAGGGAGATGGTGGGAGCTGGCTCCCCTGCTGTCCTGCAGCTGTGCTGAGGTACCTCTACACTGACATGAGGCACCCTGGTGCAGTCCCCCTCCGGGGTGTCCTTCACTGCTCCCACAATGTTCGTCACAGCTGTCCAGGACAGTGGTGCTCAAGGGCAGCAAAGAACTCCAGGTTAAAATTCAGATGCTGGAGCAGAAGGAAGTGGAGTTAATTTCTCAAACTTTCTTTGATGCACTCAAGTCTGAACTGCACTAGAGAAGGTCTGTGTATCTCCTGAGCACACCTGTGAACACCACCAGTGAGATGGAGCTCAGCAGTAGTACATTCGCAAATGTTTTTGTTTCTCTTTCTAGTTGTGGTAAAAAAGCTTTGGAGGAGACCTTTGCTGAAGTGTTGGCAACATATCAGTGCTTTGGTCTGGATGCGTGGCACTGCCTGCTGGTTTGTTGCTGGTTTCTACTTCACACAAAGCCCTGCCAGTGGGATCTCTGCACAGAACCGGTGGCTGTCATCCTGGTCCACATCCATGAACTCCTTTGTATTAGCCATGGTACAGATACCCAGCCAAGGTGTTTATTGATGTGCTCCTTTCTCTAGCTAAGCCAGGTTTCTCTGAGCAGGCCCCTCAGTATTTTCCTGGGATCAAACAATGTCAGATTACAGCATGTTGGATATGAAGGGCTCTGACTTGGCAGTGACTTGCCAAGACCTTGAAGCAGGCAAGGGGAAAAATATCTAAAGGCCAAAGCACACTTGTCTCGCTCATGTGAGGAGCTGCATCTGAGGCAGCACACTAATCTTCCATACTCCTTATCTCAGCAATTCCATTAAAGTCACTCAGTATTTAAGCATCAAGAGGAAAGGGGAGATCATGATTTGGCACAAAAAAGAAAATACACAGGATTTTTTTTTTTTAATAAAACCTCGTAGTATTTAAAATTAAATTGTCCACAGAAATAATAGGAAGATACCCAACTACTACTGCATTTTGTTTCCTGAAGGAAGAGGCAGCTTAAACCATGCTTGCATGGACCTGGCTTTGTTGAGGTTGATGCATGAGCTAGGAGGAGAAGAGGAAATCCTAGCTCATAAGAGGACTGTCTTAGTGGTCCTACAGGGAAGGAAAAACTTTGGAGAAGTCTATAAGGAGGAGATCACTTGATGTCCCAGTACATGGTAACACATAGCCATGGATTCCTACAATCCTTACCACAAGTTCCTACAAACTGCAAACTCTGCTGAGCATTGCAGCACTGTTTCATCTGTGGAAAAATGAGGCACAGTGAGTACAGCGGTGACAGCTTGAATTTTGGTTGGTTTTAATAGTACTATACTGGGCTACTGCTGCTGCTGTAGCATGGGTTATTCTCGACTGTTCAATTTTTTGAACAAAAGATAAAGCGACAGTTCTTTACTACCTTGAGTTCACACCATATAAACCATGTTATTACTGGATCACGACTGACTGCTTACATGGGTTCATTGATTTTAAATCCCACCTTTGTCTACACCAGTGTAACATGTAATCTGGCCAGGGCCAGGGTCACCCTGGAACCTGCTGCTCTTTCCTTTATCTAGCTTTGCTGCTGCAACGACAGGTATGAAACAGGTAGTAGACAGAAAGAGTTCAGTTCTAGAGACCACAATTTGAAAGGCTAGCTAGGACTTCTTTGAGTGAAAACTCCCTGCTACTGGAAAGCCAGAGAGTTACTTGGAATAGCTTGGTCTCTCTAGCAAGGCAAGAAAACCCAGAAATTTTTTTTGTGTATGTGTGATGGTTTTAATTTAAATGAAGCATATGCATGCCTAATCCAGTCTAATCTATCTGGGTTCTTATATCCCATTAATCACTGACTTGTATTAGCACCTCACACTGTCATCTCTGCCGCTGCAGAAAGCTGCTGAGACCACTGTCTCATCACAGGCATTCTGATGACTTGTCACTGGATTTTGTGTAAGCAACAAAACACCTAAGAATCCAAAATCATTCCCCATTGCAATGCTTTAGAGGAACAGTACAGGTGAGAATTGATGTAAGCTGATGGTCTTAAACATGAGCGGCAGACACTGCAAAAATATGCTGTAAAACACTTATTTCTCAGAAGTTTTCACAAAATTGCATCACCTAAAAACAGTGTTATTTTTTTCAAAACAAGGTGACTTTCAATTGATCACTCCATTTTGTATTATAAACCTTGTTTAAGAGTACGTTTTAAAACAGTTTTATTAAAAAACAAAAGCAGCCAAATAAATAAAAAACAAGTAGTGAAATAATCTAGGACACATAGGGAAATGCTATCCCCACAAAGAGATTGGGAACATAACAGTGTTGAACTTCTTAAAACACCAGCTTTTATTAGCTCAAGCTATAATCTGGGTCATCTCAACTGTTGAATTGAATGCTTCAGGAGTCTTTCATAGGGTTAAAATTTTATGACATCAGCATCCAGGCCAGGGTCCACCTAGAGCAGGTAGATTGCCCCCAATCAAAATTAACTCCCTCAGTTTCAGGTGATATTTTTCACTCTCTGACCTCAGCCGCTTGAGAAATTTAAGCTACTATTATGAACTATTGGCCAGAGGTGGATACACTTCAGTGGTACATGAAGATCTTGTCTTTTTTAGATACGTTATTTTCCACAAGCTCCAAGATAAGCTACTTCAGGTCTTGCAATTGTGAATCTTTGTAGCACATAACTTTTTCAAAATCTTTTCTTCTCTGTTCAGGGCTCCAACCCATACACAGACGCACAACTCTCCCAGGCCCAGTACTGGGAACATGAGATGGTTGGATCAGTCACCGCAGGTCGGTTATGAAGAGTTTACAGTCGGAGGTATGCTTGAACAAAGCATCCATTGAACGATTTCAGACAAGAAAGAAATTAGTGGAAATCCCAGTCTGTCTGCAGACAATTTAGATAGAGAAATAATTTTTTAATTAATTAGTCTGGCTAGCTTTAATCACATAAAGAGCGTGAAGGCATGGGTCTGTACAAAGCAAAAAGGCACGTAGCAAGTTACCTTAAAGTATGACTGAGCAGCTGACTACATTTATAATCTTGACATAGACCTCCCAAAAAAGTCAAATTAGGAAAAAACAATACAGGAATCATTTAAACCTTATAGAAAATCAAAAGCTACTTGTCATTAAATGTAACATTGTGTTTTGTGTTGAAATGTTTAAACTGTATTCTTAGTGTAGCTCAATTTAGCGCATATACTGTGGGAGTTTTCTTGAAATTTAAATCCAGCAGTTACAGCTCGCTTAGCTACACTATCTATATTGTGATGTATTCAGAAAGAAAATTACAGTTTTGGATGGGCAGGTCACAGGAGTATCTCGTAGATACGGCATTTAAATTGCGTTACTTTGGATGTAACTTTGAAAATTACTTCCATGAAGGATAGATGTATCCAGCCATTTAGAAACAGTGAAGGGTTAAAAACTGTTCCCTTGAACTTATTTCTGATATTGGTGCAGGGCTGAAAACACCAGCTCGCTGATTGATGGGTTCACATGGGGCAACCTTCGCATTAGCAACGCGACTCTGGTTGCTGGGTAAACACAGGCAGATGGATCCAGCTCCAGTGATTTTCAGCAGTGACGGATGGCGAAGGTATTTCTGATCCACATCACACCCTGCAGATCCCATGAAAATGACTTGGCACAGGACAGAAAGTATTAGATTCGGGTGACAAATAATTACCTGACATCAGCTGAGGTTTCTTCAGAAAGGTTATGCTGCAAATAACCGGCTTTTACATAACTGTTTTCATGAAGTGATAGACAGTCACATACATACAATTTATTTATTTGAGAAAATGTAATCCAGCCAGTGGCTGTTAAAAATTTTTCCTTGGGACTATATATCCAAGTAATTGTATTCCAGCACCACATAGGGTTCAGGGTGATTTTGGAGGCTTTTTGTTTGTTTGTTTAAAACATGCACGTTTTTCCTTGTTGCTGTTGTTGATGTTATATGTATTTTTTCAGTGGCAAGAATTAGCATTCAGACAAGACATTTACTCAGAGCCACTGTGGTTTCATGAGTCTTTGCTTTTCAAGGACTTTAGTTCAAAAGTTCTTGACTTTTATTCCTTCTTCTCTTTTCCTGGGTCTGGTGCTCCAGCAGCAAAACTAACATTTAAATAGGTGTGTGCCAAATAAATATTTGTCTGAGCTTCAGTCCTTTGTTTACAAGAAGTAGCTTGTTTGTATATAAAAGTGCCTGGGGCAGGCATGTGTTGAGAAGGCTACAAATGCTTTATGCCTCTCCTTAGCTGATGGTTGTCCCTTCCGCATGATAACATCCTCAAAATGTGTAGTGTGTGAGTGCATGTATTCCTGCGGTGAGTTAAAATGACTGTTTGCACCTTCTGTGCGGCGTGTTACCATTCCTGTCAGGGTAATCCGGTGTGGTTGTATCTGATGGGACATCAATAACAAGCCTAGAAGTTGGTATGTGTCATCTCCCCAAGATGGAGTGTCTTGTTTCTCTGCCTGTGTTGTGTTGTAAAGCTTCTGTCACTATTTAAACCTTCTTCACTAGACATGGCAAAATTTCAGGGTGGCCCAAAGTTCTCCCCTTGTCTGTATGGTGAAGTCATTCTCCTGGTTTACAATGCAAAGGAGCACAACTGAGTAGAAGCAATGACCATAAAATAAGTTTCTGGAACAGCTGAGGAAAAGAAGAGTCGGCATAACACTGCCCATTAACAAGGAAACCTTCTTCCAACTTATTCTTCCTTCTGGAGGGGGTTACCTGTCTCTCTAGGCTTTTAATCAGACTTACCTGTTTATGTATAACTCTGCACAAACCAATAAGCTTGCATGTAGTTTCTGTAATCATGCTTACAGGCTTTTTTCTTTATATTTTTATTATGATTTATTAATCTTTCCTCTCACCTTTTTTCTCTCCAGTTCTCCTACATCATTATTCTCCAGTTTTTCTTCCCTCCTTCCTGGCTTCCTTTTTTCCTTTCTCTCTCCTCTAT
>NW_008824032.1:2221432-2221999 GCF_000699105.1 Pygoscelis adeliae | reverse complement strand
TCCCTCTTTCTTTCTTTCTTTCCTTCTTTCTTTCTTTCCTATTTTCCTCTACCTTTCATCAAGACAAGCTAAAGAAGAGTTTCACTCTGAAGGTCACTCCATCTGAGGCCATTCTCATCTCCTGCAAAATTCATGCCTTGCTGCCAAGAGTGTAAGCTAGTTTTGCCCACTTGACCTCAGAGGCAGACAGTGCTGCAGAGATGGGTAGAAGATTGTGGTTCTCACTGTATGTCCTTTTCAATAGTATTACAGAATTTCTTAAAACTGAGACCTGAGACCCTGAAACTGGCTTAGCTTTCTCTCAGTAAACATGCTGTTCGATTGGCCCCCTACATCTTTGGTGTGTTTTCCCTTTTTTTCCTGTGGCACTCCTCTCACCAGCAAACTTTACTGCAATTAATTTTCAGCCCTCTCCCTCAGGTCCATACACTTGTCTTCACCAGGCAGGGATCTAGCTGAATGATGCCAGAGGAAGTTCAGGAAATAAATACTGGGTAGAGCTTGCTGCAGACAGCAGGCACGTTCGACTGTGGCACACCAGGACCTCCCAAACTGGCTTCCCACAGA
>NW_008824032.1:2192257-2221408 GCF_000699105.1 Pygoscelis adeliae | reverse complement strand
TGAAGCTCCACAGGGATCCACACTGGTGGGGAAGGGGTGGCTGTGCCACTCATCCCTGCATAGAGGAGCACTTGGAGAAATGGTGTGCAATGCCAAGCATTACACAGGGGTTTCAGTACAGGTGTCCCTTCCAGGAGCTCCCAAAACAGCCAGGCTGGATGATGTCCTTTCTCCAGTCTCAGCACAGGGTATGGTTTGTTAATCATAGGCAGATGAAGCGTGAAGCAATATTTTCCTAGTTTTATCTGTATAATTGACATTATTTTCTTTAAAATGGTAAGCTGAAGATTGGGACATATTTATTGAGGCCTGTGGGCTCTAACAATGAATTCTTTAATACAGACCCAGGGTATTGTGTGCTCCCAAGAATAAATCCTAATGTTTGGAAAGGGCGTATCAAACATAGACGGTGCTGTCTGAAGCTGGCTTTTGAGAATGAATGATGGTAGTTACCCAGGGCTGTGTGGCAGGGCCACTCTGGTTTCACAAAACTGTTTGTAGCCTGAAAAATTCAGCTGAGTTTTGTTTAGCATCATCTAGTCAGAATAATCAGAAAAGCAGTGTGATGCCGGAGGATAGTCATAACCAAAACGGATCCAGTTGCCAACACAATGGAGAGACCTTTAATTTTGCGGGCCTTAAGCTAAAGGTCAGAGCGAGCGGCTGACTCAGTGGTATGCATCGTTCCCCATGTCTGGGGCTGAAGGGTGTGGTGGCCCTGGGACTTCTGTGCTTGACACCACCACAGCAAACCTGGCAGAGACAGCATGGTCCATGCCAGCACTGCGCTGGTGACTCAGAGCAGAGCAGGAGCAGAGCACAGGTAACTCTCAAGGCTGAGGCTGGGGGGTCTTGTAGAGCCTAGTGTGCTCTCCTGATTACAAGGCTCCATCCTGTGCAGTGTCACACCACATACCCCCCCTCAAAAAAATTTACACTCTTTACACTACTTTACTGTCACCTGCAATGCTCCTTCCCACATGATCAGATCAACAGCTAGTGTGCAGCATATGTGAACTGCTTATCTTTCCTCTATAAGGAACCATGTGCGTGTGGGAGAGTAGCATGGAAGTGTAGGGTAGTCTAGGGAACTGACCTAGGCAACTGTGTCATTTACAGGTCCTTTCCATTGCAAAGAGACTGCATCACTTCCAGATGAGAAACGGTACAGAATCAGGCCCACTATATAAATAAATGGTCTGTGTATATAAATAAATGATCTGTATGGGAGTTGGACTCAATGATCCTTATGGGTCCCTTCCAACTCGAGGTATTCTGTGATTCTATGATTCTATTCAGGGCTTAAAATATTGAGGATTCCACATGTTTAGCAACCAGTAGTGTAAGAACTACAACAGCAAAAAATCAGGATGTAGAGAAGGCACCATTAGTTAGACCAGAGTGGACCACAACTATCTGGTGCCACGAGCCAGAATGAACCAACAATTACATGTTAGCATCAAAATCCCCAGTTGTTAAACACTGAAGTGATGCTCAGATTTATAAGCATCTAGAGCCATTCCACAAAACTGTTGGAAGATGTGAGTTTTTAGTCAATTCTAAGTCTTTCATGCGTTTTTCATTCTGATCAAATGCAAGTGAAATAATTGGGGTCACGGAAGATGGAAAAGTCCCTGCCTGTCAAATTCAATACAGATATATTTTCCTTGTTTTTCCTGTCACATAACCTTCTAGGCAAATTCACAGCAAAGCTACTTACTGTGTTACAAATACTATGTATTGTTGTTACAAATATCACTTCATATTGTAAGAAATGGAAGAATTTCAAGAAACTCAACTGATTCACATAAAATCAATTTTTCTCCTTGCAATGAAAATAAGCAATTTATTTTCATCTTTGCATCTAATCAGTTTCTAGGCAACCAGCTGCCAGTAACCTCAAGCTGCAGTCTTGCTGGGTCAAGTACTGTTTAGTCACTTGGGGTGTTTTCAATACTAGCTGTAGGTTTATTCTGTCTTGCTTCAGCAAAACATTTGCCTGTGCTTTAGTAAAAACAATTTGAGCCATATTTCCTAGCAAATCCCGGGTTTTTTCTTTTACCTTATTGTCTCTGTTGTTATTTCACAGAGCTTTTACAAAGATTTTAAGTTAGTGGGTGAATTAAGGGCCTGGAACCATCAGCCGGAAGCTGTGAGTGGAAGCTGGGTTTTCATGTACTGAAGATGCTCTTGTGTGATAAGGGCAGTGTTGCACTAAAGAGTTCCTTGCACTTACTGTTTCTGATTTCTTCAGGTTTCAAGGAGTAACTGAGAACAACATAATACTGAGTACTGTCTCATCATGTGAAGAGGGCAGAGGGCTTTGGATGGTATAAATTCTGAATGTGAGCGAGTATGATGGGCTCTCCTCCTTTAGTCAGAACAGGTGGGATGCAGCTGACCAGATGTGGGCATCTTCCTCTGAGTTAGATGTCTGGATGCAAACAGAGTGCTAGTTACCTAATTGTAATGTAGACATCTAAAATGAGTGAAACAGATCATGTCCTAAAAGTGTTTATTTCTCTTTGTGACTGTAAAGAGGACCCAGGGCAACCCACTGAGTCATAAACTGCTTCCTTGCAGACACCTGAAATTAGACATGATGAATCCTACCCTAACAATTTGATCCAACTGCCTTTGAGGTTAACCCCAGGTGACGCCACTGGGTATTGGATTGGTCTCTAAAGGCATTTGCTGTGGAAGGCAGGGCAGAGGCTGTCACTCAGATAAATGGAGGTAAAGGAATATTGCTGAATTTGACTGCTGCCATGAAAGATTGCTGCAGCAGGTTAGGAGTGCTGTGCACATCTGTGACTCTGAGACAGCTGACACAATGAAATGATCTCCCCTAAGCAGGCAGATGGAGGCTGAGACCTAAGTCATGACCATGCTGGGAATAACATGGGTGCTGCTGGAGATGGAACAAAAATACAAACTATTTTTATCGCCCTGTCAAATTTTATCCAGTGAGCTTCCTTAAAACCAGCCTCCTTTCAACAACTCAACTTCCCAGCTAGGAGATACAAATGCTTGAGTCTTTCTGTCTCTCAGGGATTCCCTTGTGCTGTATTTGATCTCTTCTTCACTCTCTTCCCCAAAACCCAAAACAATCACATTAGTGGCTATGCATATGACGTGTTTTAATTCAACTTGCAACCACTTCACGCTACAGTTAGCACTAATCATGGCCTGTACTTGCCACAACAGAGTGGGTTCTCAGAAGTCCACGTGGCAACTGGACACCCTATGTGATATGCACAATCTTGGAGAATGTCTCCAAACATGATTAAGAGTTGGCCGATAACAGAGGAAGTCTGCAGCGGTTTGTTTCTGCTACCGGTCTTGGACAGCACATGACTGCCTTCCCATAAGTGAATGTGTGTACCGTCCTTTTGCAGGGTGCAGGGAACTTTCCAATTAAGCAGATGGATCCATCTCTTCTAGCCTGCCTTCTTCCCATCAATATGTAGCAGGAAATCCCAGAGTGCATTGTCCCTGGCAGTGGTCTTCTGAGGGACCAGCTAGG
Source organism: Pygoscelis adeliae (assembly GCF_000699105.1). Classification (NCBI taxonomy): domain Eukaryota; kingdom Metazoa; phylum Chordata; class Aves; order Sphenisciformes; family Spheniscidae; genus Pygoscelis; species Pygoscelis adeliae. The sequence goes on along the minus strand of NW_008824032.1, from coordinate 2,217,882 downwards.
CAAACAGAAATACCACCTTAGCCACTGTTCTCAAATGACCAGCTGCAGCCCTTCATTCTTCTTCCCAAAACAACCTGGCCCTTTGGTTTGGCAGGCTTGTTTGCAGGATGAGAAATGGTGTGGCTGAAGTATGGCACTCTTAAAAAGGTTTTATGGCTATGATGATGAACACTTGCATTCACTCCTGTTTATCCCACCACTGAGCAGGAACTGGGAGTGAAAATTAAGAAGGAGGAGGTAGCAGCTGCAGCGGCAATTTAATTTCCCAAACAGAGATAGCCATGACACGTGGGAGAAGCTGCGAATCTCTAGGAGGCAGCATTCACACAGTACTATAAGAAGAGAAAACAGGAGAGGTGCAGACATTTTCTTATGTCTGTTTCAGTACGCCCTGATCCCTGATAACTTTGTTCTCCCTCCAGTGTGTATAGCAGGAAGGCATGAAAGCACAGGGAAGAAAATTCCCTCTGTTGAAATTCCCCAGGAGGAATGATTTTATAGGTTGTAAAATATTGCTTGTGCTTTAGCAACAATTTCTAATAAAGCTGGATGCTTTTAACAGCTAAGGTCAAATTCGCCTTTAGCCTCCTCCCCATCTTAGAAATAGGCTTGAATAAATTATTCCTGTTACACAAGAAAACTCTCTTGCTCATTAGAGTTGATGGGTTCTTCAGCACCCTTCCTTGGACAGTAAGTGTCTGACAATGCATGGCAGTTATTAAAACACAATGCTGTCAGATGGCCTTGGGGAGATCTTAAAAGACAGAAAGGGCGGTAGACGTATGTGGCTCAGAGCAGTGTTTCTTGTGACAGTACAGTACACTGACATTTATATTTCACTTATATTCAAAGCTTCTTGTGGGCTTCCTTTCCCTGGGCATGGCTGGTTTTCCCTTCATTTATCTTCCAAGCTGTAGTAGAAACAAAGGATCTGTTTGTTATGGTAAGAAGTGTTCAGAGCTACCCAAGCTCCAGTGAACGGGACACCCATAGAGAGGTGTCATGCAGGGCAGCTTTTTGTCTAATTTACTGAAGTGGTTTTGCTGAAGAGTTGGGAATCCTGGCCCAGAACAACCATCCATGTGACTCTGTACAGGGTGGACATGGGATGGAGCCTCCTGAAGATAAGAGCAAAGCTGTTGCTAGTCCTGTCCGTACAGCACTGACACAGGCTGGCTGCACCCGGGGCATTTGCTCAGCTCTTCCTATGGCTGGCAATCATCAGGACCACACCAACACCAGTGGCTCAGAAGCCTTACCCTAGGTAGCCCACGGGCAGATTCTCAAATGCTTGGATGTCACAGGCTGTTTTTCCATGATGTTGCCACACTGCATCCCCTTGTGCAGGGAGGTAAAGCTAGAGCATCACTGAGAGCAGCCTGGACATGTCCTTAGTATCCCTCGGGGCTGCAAGCATCCCCTGTACTGATGTCTTGGGTTGCTGGAGAAGCCCTGTGTCGGGAGAGATCACAAGCCTTGACCTGATGCGCCCCAAGCTGTCTGAGTCCTTCACACCTCCTCAAAGCCTTTTCTCTTGCTCAGCTGACATTTTTATAAAGTTCCCTGCTATTTAATCTCAGCTCACTATGTTGCAGTTTAAATCAGTCATCACCAATCTGTTGTGGCCCTACAGATCAATTACTTCCCTCCCAGCTTAAACCATTCTTGCAAATTATTACCACCTCCTATAAATATGGCTGTGAGGTTGCAAACTGTCAGTTCTCCTTGGAAAGTTGATTTATTTAAATAAGTGGAGAAAGGAGATTTGGGCTATTTTTAGGCTTCTTTGTATCATGCTATACGAAGATTTGCTCACCGTGTTTTCCTGTTCAGCTATGCTGCCTCTGACTTTTCACACAGTGGAAAAGGCATCCACAACAGTGCTTCCGTATGGCTCCCAGCAGCTGGCTTTCACTGTTCAGTTTTGTTACGACTGGTTCATTATTTATCTTGTGTTCTGCAGTAAAACCAAGGGACTTCCCACAAGACTGGAGTGGCCTCCTCAGATAAGTGCAATATCTAAATGCTGCTGACAACAAAAGAATTTACGGTATGTTTTCCATTCACTTCAACTGAAGCAACATCAAAAAGCCCACCTACCAGGTGAGACTGGTCCAAAGTGAAAGCTGCGAAATGTTAGCTGGAATGGGGAAGAATATTTGAATAGAACAGCTTCTTATCAGGAAACTACAAATTTTTGCAGAGCCAGGGCTATTTTTAATGAAAAATCTTTATCTGAAAGAAGGGTGTCTTCTACTCTAGAGTGAGGCTGGCCTGACCTAGAATAGCCAAGGGCCTGGCAGCTAAGGTATTAATGTTTAAAGAAGAAGAGTTGGGCTCAGGTGTCCGAGTTAGACTTTTGACGTAGTCTTAAGCCTCTCACAAGCTGGGTGAACGATCCTAGCATGCTGTTACCAGCTATTTCATCTACCATCTCTGTCCTTTTGTAGGTAATTTTAAAAGGCTTTTGGCATGTCTTAATGAAAAAAGCACAACCTATGTTAAAAGCAAAAAATATTGACAAGGTGGAAAAGCTATTTGTGTCCCAGCTGCTGCTGCTATTGCCATTTGCCAGCACAGAGGTGAAGTACAAAAAGGTTCGATGACTTTCCCAAGACTACTCAAGGAGTTGTCAGCAAACTGATCTGGGACACCTTATAGTTGAGGTCCTTTCCCAGATGACAAGACTATTTACTTCTTCGTTTTAGTTTAGATCCCAGAAATTACAAGCCTGATTTTTGTCCTTCCTAGAAGTCAGCAAGACTTTTGTGTGGACTGAACAGAGCTAAGTCACAGGAAACTGTGGGTCACCTTATTCCCTGTCAAGCCTCTCACCTTCCCATGGAGTCAAGGCATTGTACTTCTGCACAAGAAGTTAAGGACAAGAAGTCCCTGCAGGCTCCTTTCGGAACTCTAAAAATAAGACTTCTCCTAATATATTTCAGTACTAATTAAGTTTTTGCTATTCCTCCCACAGAGGGTTATCAACATAGTTTACAAAGTGTCATCTTTTAGCAACTGCTCAAGAGTTGGCTGTTTCCCATCTCGCCCCCTCTGACACATTTACATGTTCTTTTTATACAAACACACAGATAAAAAAACCTCCCTGGTGTATCTACAATATTTTCAACCAAAGAAAAAAAAATCCCTTGCCAAGTTGTTCAGTAGCTGGAAATGACTTGTCACGTCCACAGACCAGTAATTCTTTTTATTTTTAAATGACTAACCACACTATGATTAATGGCTCACATAAATGGGCTCAGAATAAGTCTGGCACAAATATAGGGAAGGAGGAGGGTAAATGGGATAAGGACTGGATGGGTCTGCAGCAGGACATTGGTGGCGTGAATGGCATAGTGGGCACAGAGGAAGGAAAAAATGTTTCATGCTATTTGTAGCTCAAAATTGCAGCTACAGATGGTGATGCTGTTACGTAGCAAGGGCTCAGGACACTGAGAAAAGGCAACCTGCACTGCACAGACTTGTCTCTCCCTGGATGTTGGTGTCTCTCTAGAAGGCTCACAGGACCTCATTGCCCCTATGTATGTAAAAGCTGATAGTATCCTTGACTGAGTACTGAAGCTGTATCCATATCTCCTGGAGTGATTTTGTCTTGTGTTTTACAATACAATGCATTTGCTATTCCTCTTCCGGAGACAGTATTTTCCAGCTTCTTTTGTCAGCTGTTATCTTGTTTATTTTCAGTTCGTATTCTACAGTCATACTTTTGACTGGAAACACCAGACACGCAATCTTGGCAAAGAGGGGCAAGTGTGTCACTTCAGGATGCCGTGAGAAGTACAAACTCATAGCCGATGCAGTCTGCGGGGAAGACAAAGTTGGTGGTGTGGTAAAGGATGGGGAGGAGGGAGCACTCATTCAGACTATTGATGCAGTATTGATCACCTGGTAGAACAGGACCCTTTGAGCAAAAATAGGCTTGAATAAACCCAAATGCCAGGGCTTGCATCTCACGACACAGAATGGAAAGCTCTCTCCAGCCCGGGGAGGCCGGGCACACATCCTGGAAAGCAGAGACTCTGGAAAGGTCACGGGGATGGATCACTCCGGGCAGATGGCTGAGGCAGAGCAGCAAGTCAGACCCTGCAGCTGAATGAGCAAAATGAGGAACAGAAAACAGTCTAGTTTGCTTACCAAGAAGCAGCTCACAGTCACAAGCTGTTATGGCATAGTCATATGCCATCACAGTCAGGTGGGGTCAGAAAGCCTAGGGGAAGATTGGACATGGCTCTCCTTATGTGCCCCCTCTCTGAGTCTAGAGAGTCTTCCAAAACCCTTGCTGCTTGCAACCCCTATGGCTCAGCTGTGTCCCAGAAATAGCCCCTCCTACAGGACTCATCGCTGTTGATGGAAGCGGGATCCAGCTGGCAGAGCTGACCTGGCTGTGGGCTCTCTTGCATCACAGGCCAGGTTAATGCTGTGTTTCTTACAGAAACCCCATTACAGCTGCAAGTCGCAAGCCATGTCGCTGTGAGAACAGTTACCATAAATTTCTAAAGTTGCTTTGCCATTATTTTGTGTCTGAAAGAGTTTACAGTGACTCATGGTTCCTGAAATAAGAATAACAAGAGTGTAATTTCATACTTTTCCCATGGTGAAATCTCATTAAAAACTGTGAGATGTTTGGATTTGATGCCGTTCGCACCTTTCCACCTCTGATGGCACAGATTCGTGTGGGTAGGACTCTGCTTTAGGGCATAATTTTGGTCTCCAGGAAACAGAAATCCTTTTGAAAAAAACAATTTTTCTGGGAGCCCAAAATGAAAGAATTTGCAGCTCCCATTAAGTGAAATCTTTCCCAGTAAACAGTGGCAATACGAAAGGTGTACATAGGCCTTTGCCAGCAAGACATAAACACTAGATTTCTGCCACAATGCAGTAGCAGAGCTCTGTCTCAGGGAAACAAATTTTGTCTTGTAAAATGGAAAGCCAGAAAACTGTGCAGAAGTAATGAGATGTTTCCCAATTGCTAGGAGTATTACAGGATAATAATGAAGCAATAGAGGGCCTGTCAGTGCTGTGAACACATCAAGGCTGAGATGAAATGCATCATCTTTTCCTCTCAGCTCTCTCTTCCTCTCTTCCCAAGAAACTAAGACAAATAGCTTCCAGTGAGCTGAGCTTGCAACATACAGGTTCATCCATATAGGGATTAGAAATAAATGCTCTATGACTTCCTCTGTCCAACTTGCTACTTGGGTATTACACATCAAACTGTAATTTAAATATCACCAACTGTGTATTAAGCACATTAAGCTATATTTAACAGACCCGGCTTATATTTCTCTATCTGTGATAATATATTTATCTATATATTTATATAAATATGTGGAAATGGACTATGTATTATAGGGGGTCAGATATTTCCCATGAACATCTTTTTCTGAATGGAAACGCAGTCTTTAAGAGCTCTGAATTTCCCCATGGCATTTTGCTGGAGTTTTTTACTCCCTATTGGGAAAAATAAAATGCTTTGTTTTGAATTAGCTCAGCCTAAATTGAAATACTTTGGTTTTTCAAACTGAATTAAAACATTTCATGACAGGGCAGTTCAGCTTTAATTTATGTCCACAAGAGTTACTATGTGCCTTGTGGACATTTTAATTTATAGACATCATATTCCCATAATGCATCATAATCATCTCTCTCATTAAATTTTTGCAATGTACTCTGAGAGTCAGATGGCCACAAAACATCACAGGATGCTGGCTGGGAACTTCATCGACTGAGAAACATGATGTATCACCCTCATGAGGCACTGCAGCAGTTCCAAGGGACGCACAGTTATATCGAACGAAGCTAAGGCTAAACTTTTTCTGAGAAAGGACAAATTTGCTTTCAGTAAAAACATTACTGGTTTAACATTTCATCCAGATGTGCATCCAAAATAAATGTTGATATCAGAACTTTCTATAGAACAAAACATAAAAATTTTGACAACTTTACTGTCTAATAAATAAGTCCTACCTTCAAGGTTGTAAATGCTTTTCCCTCTCTATTATACAGGAGCATGCACTATAGTTTCTGATATAGCGCAAGCACCAGTGACCTGCCATCTAGGTAGAATTATTTGCCGTGATTTGGGTCAGGAGCATGAGGGGAATCTGGTGAGCTTCAATAAAAGCTTGAAACCTCCCCATCTCCTCAAGGGCACGAGAAATGGTAGATCAGAGGGATCAAAGCACAGCAATAGATAGCTTGTAAAAGATGTTTCTAACACTGAAAAAAAATTAAAATTATATAGCATGAAAGTTAAGACTTTTATTTCAAAATAGTAGGAAATTCAGAGTCACAATTGCTTTAGCAAGTCTATGCCTGCTAGTTGCATTCTGGTAAGGTCTTTAATTACATCAGCACACAACACAGGACATAGAGCTTGGGAAATATTTACATTACAGTTCTGGATTAAATATATTCAGGCATAGAAATGTGACATATCTTGGGGTGATGCTGAAAGAAGGCAGAGACTGTTATGGAGTGGGTGCTCAGGTGATGATGGAGCGTATAGTTTGTTACAAGCTGAGCGTCAGAGTGCATGGCATAAAGCCTTGAGGCAGCACCAAAGACCCTTGACTCTAGTTGACATTGCATGGAACTACAAGAATCCAGTATGCAATTACCTGGGTTGGCCTTCAGCCAGGACACCATGTCTAAGACCTTCTCTTTCATTAAAAGTGATAAGGCAGATTTACGATAAGATTTTCACAATGGCTTCTGCCAAAGTTAGCACTCCCGCCAGTGCTGCAGGAGATAAAGGGCAAGAGCCGTCAGCACTGCCAGTACCACTAAGAAAACAAACATGGACATCATTTGCAGAGAGCATGTTGAATAATAGTGAAAGAGCAGAATAGTGATTTTTTTGGGGGGTTAGGATTTAGGGGACTTTTCACTTACGTGGTTTTCATTTTTCATTAGACTGTCAAGGGACAGGAGGATTGTATCACTGAACTATGGAGATCCAGATTTTTGACAAAAACAGACATAGGATTATGCACAGCACCTGATTGCCCCTTCCAGAGGAAAATGCTCACATCCCAGGCTGAGAATACCTTAGTCCAGTCTCTGCTCTTCTCTGTCCTTGAGGGAACAATCCTGGTTATAGTGAAGTTAACTACATGTAACTGAGAAGTGTGTCAGATCAATTGTCCCATTAAGGTCTCCCTAAGGATTGCTGTGAGGCAGCAGGCCTATGTTTAGAAGATCTTGCAGGAGACTTGTTTTGCCAGCAGAAGCGGTGAGGTTTGCTGTATCAAAATTAGTGTGAGCTCTGGATGCTGCCCTCAGCTGGCCCAGAGACAGAGTCCTGTCCATGCTGCTCATGACCTTGACATAAAATACCAGCTGTCTTCCCCTTCTCTCTGACTCTTCAAGGTCATGAGAACATGAGATCCAAGGAAGTTGAAGCCAATTCGGTGCCATTCCCACTTTCTCTGGTGATTTATCCACAGCACCCCAGCTGAGCATGCCACAGATATCCCCTCATTCAAGCCTTTGTCTTTCATCTCAAAGCCTTGGCTGGTCTGTATCTGTGTTTATTTAAAAGACTGTCTCAACATTGGCATTGATGCTCAAAGGACGTCAATGAAGAATGCTGGAAAACTACCCTGGATATATCCCCAAAACACTATCAGTGCAGGAGGGGGTCATGGAGGGTGCTATTGCAGAAAGCAAATAAGTCAGCTGCATATTCCTAGACTAAGGGGAGCCCAGTCCTTCCCCCTTTGTACCACATCATGTAAAAACAAACAGGGAAGATGATCGGTGCTAGAAATGATCGCAGGGAAAACTCCCTTCTCCTTCTCACCTTGTTACCACCCTGTAGCAGCCACAGGATGAACTAGGTCTGGATTTTGCATTTTAATAGTCACTTTGTATTTTATAGACTTGGAAATGTCAAAAAAGAACACCCGCTAGAGAGATCCTTTTTTATGTGTCACAGTTTGTTCATGAACTTGCAACAACTGGCTCCATGTGTTGCTGTATTTGGCATCTCCACAGAGGAGGAGGAATCTCCCTTCAGTCCTCTCCCAGGAGGTGACCTCCATTCTCGAGAAATACAGGGATTAGCTGAGCTAGCAGAGCATGTGCATAACACTGCTGGGGAGAATGGAAAGTGCTGCATGGCTTCAGTGGAGTCCTGTTACATGCACAGCACTGACAACTGCAAAAAGAAAGGAAGAGGCCGAGAGAGCACGAGAGGGACTGAAGCATACAGGGCAGTGTTGTGGCTAGTGAACATCACCTTCATGGTTAAAAAAGGCACTGTGCTTACTGCTTGACCCTCTCAAAGAATTCCTCAGATGCGCCATCTGCTTGGCAATTTTGCACGCTTTCTATGAAAAAGGCAATTCTAAAGAATACTTTCAACAACTCCTAATTGCCAGCCTTTGAGAAAGGAAGTGTTAAAAATACGGATTTCATATTGACTCAGATGAGTGCCAGTGCCTGCTACACCATGGGACTCAAACTTTTCAAAAGGGTATGTCCTGTCTTTTCTACATCTCCTTGTTGGGGAAGAGACCATGTCTCACAGGGGCCATCTGGAGTGCCTCCCGATGCAGAGGCACTGGCACGACACTGCAGCAGTAACAGGAATGACTTACATCTTCTGATCTTCCAGTCAGAAAAGCAATCTTAACCTAAATTAGCAAGAAGATCCCTGAGGATTACTGAAGATAAAGACAGCCTGGATAGATGCTTACATACTTGGTGATTAAGAAAGTTAACAAAAAGAATATACCTACCTGTGCCTGCTTTTCCTAACCAGGCTAGTAAAAAAGTTGATTCAAATTAAAGGAAGGTAATTATTATTATTTTTAGATTGGTTGGCATACAGAATTGGTCTTCTAGGCTTATGAACAGTGTCTTAGCACTGAAAAGAAGGAAAAGAAAGGACACTTTCCTTTCACTGAGAGGAAAAGATGAAGGACAACAAGAAAATTAAGTTGGCCATGTTGATAATGCAGGCAAAATATACTGATGTCAGATACAGTTTATATAGATGCACACACAAGTGCATTAGCACATATAGAAGATATACATCCTAGATTATACACAAAACCAGTAAAATTTCAGTTAGCTAGATTGATTTAACAAATCTAAGAAATCCAATGCAGATTAACATGTTCAGTATTTGTGTTGCTAATGCCAAATGCCCACATACTGTCCGCTGATTGTAAGCAAAATGTAAATAAAAATAAAACACAGAAATTTAAAAAAAAATTACCTTTGGTTAACAAAAATGAAACATAGCTCACACTCTGATATGCTACTAAAGATGTGCCTCTCAGAATGTGGACTTTCCTTGGAGAATGTTTGACCTTGTAGCTGGAATTTCGCAAAAAAAGGACCATCATGAGAAGAATCTCAGTCAAAATGGTCATAAACATCACATCAGGCACCAAAATGTGGAGAGCTCCAAAAACTAAAATCAATGTCTTCCTCTGAAAAGGAGCCAAAAGCCCATGCAATTCCTGGAGAACAAAACTTGGAAAGTAGCCCAAAAAAAGATCTGTTGCAATTAGGGTAGTGTACTGGTAGATGTGGCACAGTCCGGCAGTAGCTGAGTAAAACAGTAACTATGAAAGTTTAAATATCTTAAAGTCAGATCTGCCTAACTTGCAGTCAAGAGTTTTTTAAGTGGATCAGGGAGCTTTCTGAGATACTGGATTTAGTTTCTCAAGTTTTGAAGAACTGGAAGGATTCCAGTGAAATATTAGGAAGCTAGTCTGCTGACATTTTGAAGTGATAAATGGCATAACAGGGGAAGTTATATGTCAGTTAGGGTGATATTGATGCTTGGAAAAAATAACAGTGGGACACAATCAATAAACAGTTAAAGTACAGAAATTCAATGAGTGTTGGTCAATGAGGTTTCATGGAAAAGGGTTTCTATTAAAATAACTTCACATTGTTCGTTGAAAAGATTGTGTTCCTGGTTGACAAAGCTAATCCTGTTAATATAGGGTTCAATTTGTTCAAAATGTGATTTTAAAATATTTTGCATTCTGATTAAAAACTAGGACTGTGCCAAGACACTATTGCACATATTAAACAAATGAGAAACCAGCTAAGTGACTGAAAACTGTATTTGCTAACAGGGATTCTTCACTAAAGAGATGTGTGTTTCTAATGTGGTCCCACAGAGGTCTGCTTTTGGTCTAGCACTGTTGAGTATTTTTACTGATAATCCGAAAACAAGTGTAAAAAGTATTTCTAATTAAGTTAGCTGATCGCACAAGATTTCTGGCATAGTAAATGAGGATGGGAGCATCTGATGGATGTAAAGAAAACTGGGTTATTTGTTAGGCTGAAAACAGTTGAACATATATGTGAATATATCCAAAAACACAGTGCACATACAGCAACAAAAAAGTGCAGATGATGTTTACAAGATGGGAGACCTCAGTCTCAAAAAAAAAAAAAAAGGGAAAGAAAAAAAGTTGTGAAAGGACAGTCGAAGCGTGAGGAGATTGGGAAATATGACCAGGTGAGAAGCACCTGGGGGAATGCACTCAGAAGGGCCACAGAGGAGGCAATGGGTGCCTTGTTCCTCATGAGAAACAGTTTGAGGTAGTGTAACTCTGAATCCCAAGAGGAATGTGCATGGTGGGGCTGGGAAGTGCCCTCAGAGCAGCTGTAGTGAGGCTGTTTCAGGGGGTGTTTTGGAATTACACCTCTGGGGAAACTGCTAAGCTGGGAAAGTTCCTGTGTTGTACAAGGTCACACAGAAATCTCATATCCCTGAAATAAGTTCTTGAACTTGTCTGCTTTGAGCCTCCTTTCTCCTGGTAGGCTGGCAAGAGCTCTGCCTAGGTTGGTTGGGAAGGCAGCTATGAGAATGCCTCCCTTGAGAGACCACAGGCAGTGATAACACCGCCAGGCAATTTCTACCTTGTTATTTCTTTAAGAGGAAAGTGGCCTTTGGATGCAGCTCATGTTTTTAGGGAGAAAGCCTGGAAATTCTAGGGGAAGGAAAGGGTAGCATGAGTTGAGCAAGGATATAGGTTAGGCTGGAAGGCTGGAAAGACTTTGCTTGTGCCTCAAAGAACGTCAGCATGGAAAACATCTCTGTCAGATGTATTTGGTATATGATGCCGTTTGGAAAGCTGTGAAGTAGAGAGATGAGAATTCAGTGTGTCAGCCGCCAGCCACCTTACTCATCCTGGTGACAGGCACTAAAAGGCCAAAAAGGAACAGGCAGATAGACTATGTGGAAAGACTTAGGAGCAATTTTTTTCTTGTGTGTGAATCGCTGTCTCCTCACCTATCACAGAGTAGTTAAAGACCTTTAGACCTAGTGTTACATTTGTGTCACAGTACTGATGCAAAGTAGGCATCATATTTATGAAACAGAAAGGTTCTTTGCTGGCAAAGGCAAGGTAATTCAGTTTCTGATGGGAGACTGTGCTGTAATGGGCTTTTAGGAAGGAAAAGAAGATGATCTTTGTCTGATAACCTGACATGAAGGGCCACGTTTTGAAAGAGACATTGACCTGCCTTTGAAACTTGCATCTGCTGTTCTGCAAGCACAGAGTTGCTGAGGGAGGGTAGAGATTTACTATTTCTATCATTTGATTTCGCAAGCAGAGATACAGCCAGGCCCTTAACGCAAGTCAGTAACAAGTTCACAAACACATAGGCTATACTGCTTGTCTGCACACAAGCTTACCGCGTTTGAATTTTATGGCATTTGGGCTTGTGATTTCAAAATAGATCATACCCTCATACCCTGTGCTTGCACATGGCTCAGGTGGGCAAGTGAAAATTCACAAGCCACTTTTCAAATGTCTTCCAATGTTTGCATTTCATTCTGTCAAATGAACGAGATGAGAATTTGCTGGTAATGGCACAGCTGGCAGAATAGCAGATCCAAATCTGGTAGGATGCTTTGAGTTGCATACTGCTAGCCTGCACTGTGGCCACACAGATGGAACTGACCAGGTAAAGAACAACTCCAACTAACTTCTGGGAAAGGGCTTGTGTCAGATGACAAAAATGGTTGTAAGCATGACAGACCTCCAGATGAGTGAAGAGCCCAAATCTGTTCAGTGTAAAAAGGAGAGATGGAGGAGTGGAAATGCTAACAAGAGCAAAGGGTATCCCTGAATTTGAGCATCAGCATCAGATTAGAAGGTTAACCTAAGGAGATTTTTTTTTACATAGTTCATAATGAATCCACAGGTCACAAAAACATCTGAGGACTGTGTCAATAGTTAAATGAGATTCAAAAGTGGGCATGGTGGAGGAGAATAGTGAAGTTATGTTGGAAAATAATGTTTTTAAAAGCAATAGTATGAGCCCCTTCTCTTCTGTTGGCAGAAACTAAGAATGAGCTTTTCCCGTTATTCCGTTCCACAGACTTGGCTACAGAAAGGACACTAGGGCACATTTCATTCCCATTTGGTCAGATATGACAACTGTCATGTCCCTCCAGAAGTAACTAGAAAAGAAACAGTTTTAACATGCAATGCCCAAATGCCATTTTGTGGGTCCTCAAGATACTCCTTTCTGAAGTCCCCTTTTGCAAACAAGCAGAATTCTTGCTTCTTCTGCTTTAACCGTACTGTTGGGGATGTCATCGTATCCAAGTCTTATCCAAAACTTTCAAAAATTGAACATGATCCACATAACTTTTGTTCGTCATTCCATACTAAACCTTACTACCTTCTTGCCTTTCACAGCAGTTCCCATCAGCCTTTTTGTGGCATAGCTTCAGATGTTGATTTTGTTGACTAAATTCTTCAGGCCTTCCCTGAGATTAGAGTTCTTGTTTTTCCAAAACAGACACAATGCACCCAACACCTCATCAAATAGTCAGCTACCCCTTTGAGTTTATAGCAAATAACAAAGCTTTTTCTGGAAAGCAATCTTGTCATATAAACAGTACTTAAAAACATATGTAAACGTCCTAATACTTTGGAAATGCTTATGAAAGTATCATTAGACTTCTAGTTGCAGAAAGAGCAACACAAAGAAATTGTGAGACCGCTAAACTTCTGATGTGATATAAATCTGTTGCATGCTACATACCAGTGCAATGTCTGCTTAATACTGTGGCCTTATCAAGCCTGTTGACCATTCACATTCTCTGGAAGCCCAGGATGATAGCAAAACATATGCAGACATCTTTTCTGAGTAGCCTGCCAGCCCAAGCATAAAAATCAGACCAGATTAAAAAGTTGCTAGTGCTGATACACACCTGTGTACTATATGCAAGTTCAGAAGAGATCTTTGAGCAAACTATTATCAGAGATGTCACGTCAAGCCTGCAATGGTGGGCCTCCCTAAAGCTGAAGATATGATAAGTTATGGCAGTCTTATCATAGACTCACAGACCCTGCAGCATGACGTGTTTGAAAAGGATGAACCAAGGTCACCAGGAGTGCTAACAGAGCTGTGTAACAAAAAAGACTAAACCAGCTCAACTCTTTATGGGGTGACAGATCAGACTGTCACATGATACGTTGTGCCCAGCAAAGTTGTTATCAAAGAGTTGAGCATCTTTCTATTTGGAAAGTAAAAATAAATTACAATAAACTTATCTTTATTATTATAAACAAATGAACAATGTAAATGCAAATATGTTACAGTGATATGTAGCACAATGTATAACTGGATTTACACTATCTTGATATAAAATGGATTTTAGAAGGATTTCTTGTATGTAATGCTGTTGGATATCAAAAAGAGGAAGAAAATATGGTAAGGGGTCTTTTTCTGTGAGGTGGAGTAAGCCAGAAAGCCTTCTGAAAATGGTCAGAACTTCAGGCAACAGGCTGTGGAATAGAGAAAACTAGTGTAAGACGAGGAAGAAAACGGCTCAATGCAAGGTGGGGAGGAAACAATTTAATGTAGATAACTTTGCCAAGCATGGAAACAGTTTCAGAATAGTTTTGGAAGAGGAACGAAAGATATCTATAACTAACATATTTATCTAAGGTGCCTGTTGCTTGTCTCAAATCTGTTTAGGTATCATAGACTGAAGGTGACTTTCTGTGGATATTGGAAATCGGGGTAGAAAATTAATTTGAAATTGGGAAGAACTAAGAAAATAGTCATGTAGAATATGTCCACCTGAACAAAATGGCAGGTATGCATGTCTGTTTCCAAGAAGATCTGTACTTTCTGACTGCACAGTGTGTCAGACAACACACCGTGAGGGACAGAATTGCTCCTCATGTTCAGTTTCACTCCTGTAGACATTAGCTCATGATGATATAATGTGTTGCCACTTGGTTTCACGTGCACACCAATCTCTCCAGATTTCTTGTGGACTTGGATAGCTTTTGCTATTGTTGTGTTGGCCCCAGTATGGTAGCATCTTGGTGTCACGTGTAGTGTTTAGGCACTTGTACCTGTAGGGTTAGTGAAGCATATTGCTTCCGGAGGATAGAGGAAGAGTAGTATTTCTTGGTGATGAACCTACAGCAGGAAAGACATTTCTCCCCAGAAGACTGACTCGTTGAATGGTCTATTTCTAGCATCCTGAGATAAGGAAGCATAGAACTGGGTGGTGTACCCCAGCTCAACCCTGGGAATTTGAGACTGCAAGTTGCAAGAACAGGGTTTCTTTGCTTAACAGTGCATAAGCGGCTATGCTTTACCCTGTGCTTACATGAGGGAACTTACTTCATGAAGTCTGGGTGACAGCAGCCTGTAGTCTGAAAAAATCTGGTGTAGACTAGTTGTGTTATGTAAGCTGATGTATCTGGTTTGGGTGGCCTGTGGCCAAAGAAAAGGTTATAGGACAAACAGCTGACTCAACAGCGGTGCATTTTCTGTCATCCTTCATGAATATGTTGTCCCTTTTCTTGGCCTTCTGGTGGCACAGAAGCATCGAAAACCTCTCATACAGCTGAAGCGCATTCCATCAGGGCAGTAAAGCAGACAGGCTGCCCATCAGCTGGAGCAAGCCCTGAGCAATCTGATTTGTTCTCACAGCCGACTCTGCTTTGAGCAGGGTCTTGGGCTAGAGACCTCCTTGAGGTTGGCAGGATCCTGTGATTCTAGGTCATGGTCACACCTTTATCAAGGCATCCCAATTTACCACTTTGCAGGTCCTAACTCCTGGGAACACTGACTATGTCCCAATGGCATGTCTGGATGACAGCTGGTATTCCCCAACCCCTAACTAGCCTGGTTTCCTTTGGAACAAGGGAGATGCAGTGTGCTCCAGTAGATCTCCTGGTCTGGGTAATGCAGGAGCTTTAGGGACACAGGAATCTTTTGTGGGGAGAAGCATCCAGAAGTGCTCAGCACCCTCAAAGGATCTTCAGAAAGGCTTCATGAGCAGTCACTGCCTGCTCTGTGCTGTGCACCGTTAACTCCACAGCTGACTCGAGTAAAGGTCATTTGCTGAGGCTGAATCTGTCACTCTCAGCCATACCAGGTCCCCTGGCAGTTCAGCCTGCAAGGCCCCCTGGGAAGCAACCTCCACTGATTTACCAGCAGAAGAAGACAATTGCTACCTGTGAGTGCTTGTGAAGATTAGGAAGGCTTCACACATCAAGTGGGAACTGACAATGTTCTGTTCTTTCATCCAAATGACACTCTTAGGTATCTGAGGCTTATCTCCAGCGCATTTTCTTCTGCCCCTGAGCCCCCCACCCTGGCTTCCTCCCATCCTCTGGCTGCTGAGCTCCAGTGCTCCTGTGGAAAGCTGCAGCCCATTTAAATCAATTCTGACACCCAACACCTCTCTGTTTTCTCAGCCTGCCTGCCCCAAATATTTCCCTCCAGCCCTGACAGAACGGGTATTCACAGGGCAGCTCCAGAATAACAAGTTTCCATTTTTGAGACGGTTGTATGGGGAGCTTTGTGGTGTGGCAGCTGGCCAACGGGTGATCATTTAGCCAGGGGAGCTCACTACTGGGTAGTTAATTTGACATGCAGAACAGAGTGGTAAGGCTCTCTCCAAAGTCCAGTCAGACACTTCTGAGTTCGCAGTATTAAATTATACCTGACATGCAACTCCAAAATATCGGCAATTGAGTGCAAACCTTGACTTCGGTGAGGCTGATCAGCCCAGCAGTGGCTCATTCGCTCCGACACAATCAATTTTCTCCAGCAGACTGTGGGACCATTAGCTGCTTTAGAGAGACATGCAAGTTACACTAGGCTCTCCACAACCTCTGCATCACTAAGCTGGGGAGGAAAAAAAAAAAGATTAAGACTTAGTGGTGACAAAAAGTTGTGATGAAGCATAGATATGAGGCTGGGAAGAGTAGGACCCCTTTTAGTGGTAACAGCCCAGGCCTCTGAATTCACCCCTAGCAAATGTAGGAATGAGAGCATGGTTGCAGAGATGGATTCCCACTTTACACATGCACTTTCTCCATCTCGTTTAGGGCTTGGACTGAATAATCATTATCACCACATGGTAGCTATCAGGGACTAGCTGACACGTTATAAAAGCGTAATGTAGCCAATGTGCATTAGAGTCTTAGCCAGCACCTGAATTGTTTGCCAGAACACTTTTGAGATAGACTGTTCTTGTGGTATTTGTATCACTGGCAAGAAGCAGAAGTAGAGGAAATCTGGAAAACATTTCTCAGGGAAAAAAAAAAAATCTGTGAAGTGTTGCAGAGTCTAGAGGCAGATAGATGGTACTGAAATTCTGATTGTTTATTTAAACGGCTGTGGAGCTTGGGAGTCTTTTGGGCCCTCAGACCAGTATTTCACACTTTCTGATTGTGTTAGCAGTTGTAATTCGTTGGTCCTTTATTTTCCCTGCAACTCTTCGGCCACTCATCTTGCCCAAAGCCTTCATTTTGGCATTTCTATCCCTCTAACTAAGGAAACAGGAGGATTGTGCCTACTGAACTCTGCCGTTTGGAAATAAGGGGAAAAATATTTAGACTACTAATAAAAAATGTATTCTTCTATTTCATGTGGCACTGACCTTTCCTGTTTCAGTGCTGTCCCCAAAGTGCATGCAGCATCCTGAGGTCTTTAGGGAGTATTTGCTATCTGATTAGGCAGTTGCATATTAGGATGACAACTGGAACATAAACCAAAATAGCCATAGAGGAAGCAGAACAGTCCCTTGGGGAGAGATTTCTATTGCCGTTCATATACCTCTTTCACACAGAGCTACTTGTGAGAAGTGCTATGACATGACTACTAGAGCCCTGTGATGGCAAATGGAGAAAAAAACTAACTCCACATAAATGCAGTTGGAATCTGTAGCACCCATTCACCAGAAAACTCTGATATTTCAAAATATTTTGCATCCTGATGGATGGATGACAAAACTATTATGGTTTTCCACCACACCAGAAGTACTGAGACGTCCTGATTGACCTCTGCCTAACATTTCTTACTGAGATGAAGTTTTTCAACAGATCAAAACTGTGGCTTGTTTATGAAAAAGATTAACTGGAATGTTTCCACAGCAAGGGGCAGTTCAGCTGTTTTTCCAAGTCCCCAGGAGGTGTGATGGACCTCCTGAGACCCTGTGTGTCCCCTGCATCCTTTGTGGGCAAGGATCTGACTTGAGCTTCCTCTTGCTGTTGCTCTACCATGATTCTCCCAGGCTTTTTCATTTTGGTGAAAAAATACTTGATTGATTTGAATTGCTTCTCTTACTTTTGGGAATATTTGTATTTTCTCCCCTGCCTGGGCAAAGAGAAACTCGCCAAACATCTCAAGCAAATTTTGTGGAAAAGCTGATGTAAAATCCTTTTAATCAGTTGTGTGGAAAGGAGTGTATTTATCTTGTAAAACCCTGTGGTCAGATAACTTTCTATGAGAAATATGAACCTGGGACTCCTTTGATTCATGCTTGATAAAAAAAGATTTAATATATTTTTGGGTTTTTTTCTTTAATTTTTACTCACTTCATTAGAAATTTACAGTAGAAAATTACATCTTCACAACTTTTGCCTGGAAAACCCAATGGACCACTGGATAATTAGTAAGACTGTGCATTTACAAACATGCAAAGAACCTGAGTAAGTGGGAATGGAAGGAACTTTTAATCAGACTGCTAAAAATGCCATGTGGCAGAATATAAGGATGAAAGAGGGAAGCAAATGCATGAGGCCCAAGGGTAAGAGGATGCCAGGCAAGAATGGTGGTGCATTCAGGCAGGAAATACATGTATTTTGCTAGAAGAGTGTCAAGTGCCATACTAAGAATTCCCACCACTCAGCCTCTCTTAATCCACAGAGCACACACAGCTTGGCCACAGGGTATCCAGTGATTTTGAATGTTTTGTTGTCATCTCCCTGAAAAGCAATCCCTGAAGTCTCCAGCCTCTGCCCCAGGCTTGTGCAGCCACATTTATAGCAGAGTTCATGAGGAGTACTGGAGCAGACACTCATGCCTTTACATGGGGATGTACCCATGGCTTCTTGTACCCATTTTAGGACTTTTCAATAATGTTGTGACCACAGCTGCATTAGTCTGAGGCCAATGTTTCTCGCCGTTGCAGGGAGGCTGCTTCAGAACCAGTCCTTCCTTCTTGTCTCAGACATTTGAATGGTCACCTTCAGCCTTCTCTGTTCACTTCCACAGAGAATATCCCATACCTTGGGATCTTCCAGATGCTATATGAAGCCTGAACAGATCTGGACTTCCCAGCAGGGGACAATTAACAACTCTGGTTGGTAACAGAGCTGTACCTGTAAGGTAAGTAAAGGGTAAGAAAGTGATGTTTGGAACCACCAACCTTGTTTTTCCCCTGTTTTAAGCTGTGGTAGCAGCTAAAAGAGTCATCAGAATGGACCTACTTGTTCTATAATATATTCTCTCAGGATGTGAATTAAATGCCAATGTTGGTGGGAGTTGAGCTCTTGGCTTGCAGGAGAACTGTTTGTGCTACTGTGTCTTACCAGGCCTGCAAAAAAAAATGTTTCAGTGGTCAGAAAACCCAGGAGGGAAACAGGAGCTACCTGTGCCCTAAATGACTGTCTGCAAGTGCCACATGGGTCCCCTGCTGGGTGCTAAGTGACCACCCAAATGCGCACCATGGTCACACCAAATAGTAGCTGAGAAGCTGAGGAGTGCTGTGCTGACATGGCCCTTACCCTATGTGGCTGGAGGCATTCGACACCTACTCTTAAAGCTTTTGTTTCAAGCAGATCACTTTTCTGGGAGATTGCTTTGTCACTGGCAAATATGAGGGGACATGGTACCAAGGGATAGGTCTCTCTTACCTTTTAATTCCCTGCAAAATGCGTAAGTCTGTCAGGTTATGGACCATGGAGGTTAGCAGAAGAGTTGGTGTTCAGATGGTGGTGGAAGAGCTGTCTATTTTCAGATGAAGTGCTCTTAATGAGAGATTTTTGGAGCTAGCTCTTCTCAGTGTTTCCTATCACCTCATGACCAACCACTTTCCTTTTCCTCCCGATTAGTTTAATTTGAACATTAGTGTTTGCACCTTAACCGCCTTAACATTAGTGTTTGCAGCCTTAACCAGTCTGCAGGGAGTGGGGAGAGGACATGCATCTGAGTAAAATGCCAGCAGTGGCTGATGCCATAAATCAGAGGGATTTTAGAATCTGATGACAAACCAAATTCCTGTCAGAAAAGAGCAGAGCTGACCCCTCCCAAACTGTCATCGAAGCCGGGTCATAAAAATCACAGCTGTCACCAAAGCATGACGGGCCTCTGGGGGACATGCCATCCTGGGGACTCATCTGCTGCCTCCACAGCCAAATTCCAAGCCCTCAGGCACATTCCACTTGACATTTTGTCACATCTCTTGCTGGTGCATCTGTTCAGGGGCATTAACTCTTCCTAAATCACTTTATTCCTTTTTTTTCTCAGAAAAAAACAAGGCTATGGGAGATGTACAGGTCTGAGCAGTGATCTGTGGCATGAAACAGAGTCCAAATGTTTAAAAATTGGCAGCCTTCAGGGTAACTAATCCTGTAGGCCATGTTGTTACCGTAATAGCATCAGAAATAAAACCTGTTTTCACGTAAACTTCAAAAAATTATTTTAACTCACATTCATACATCCAAAATTATAAGAAATCTTCCCAGTTGTGTCCCCTTGAGCTTTGGCCACAGACAGAGATCTGTTTCCAAAGGAGATGTGTGAGCATGAAGTCAGACCATGATGGCTATGGTTGACCTGAAATGACTGTGCACTCAGTAGTGGCATGTAAAAGTGAAGACGTTGAGGCACCTTTCTCAAACCAGTTGATGGGGTCCAAGTTCTAAGATGCCTCCATGTGCATGAATGAGAGAAACGTTTCTCTGTTCCACCTGTGCATGAGATAATAGCCAAACTGGGTGACATCAGTCCTAGAGCCAAAAAACTAGCAGTCCTTACAACTAGGATGGGGTAAGTCTTATGACACGGGCATTAAAATTCACAGTTACAGCTTGTCCAGCAGGGATAGCAGCAGAGAGACTGTGTCTCCAGACATCAGAGAGGCTGTAACATACTGAAGAGTCACAGTTGTTTCAGAATGACAAAATTTGAATGCATATGGGCTAAAGGTCTAACTAGTTTCACCGAAGATGGGGAATGACAGACATCTGGCCGAGAAGAACCTGGGGAGTATTTACGGGACTTCTCATGTTACTATTGACAAAACTTCTAAGAGTTTCTAAAAATAATAGGTGATAATTTCTTTACACGCAGTATCCTGCATCCAGGATGAGGTAGCTCAGTACCAACTCTTGTGCTGGACAAGGAGTTAATAACTAACCTAAGGGTCATTGGTAGCCTCAACGCCAGTAATGGCAAAAGTGTATTTGTCACGTGCAAAGAGAATTGCATGAAACAGTACCTTAATTTTTATTTAAAACTTCAAAGGCCATTTCCCAATGCTTGTAAGTATTTCTGACTGGAAAACTTGGAAAAGCTCAGCTAAGCCTGGGAGTCCTTTGTGGATCCCCTACCAGATGAATGCTCACAAGAGATCATCATGTGCATGTGTAAAATGCTATTTTGTTGGGTATGGATGGAAGTATAGCTGAATGGAAATCACCCTGGTTAAAAGGCTGTCTGAAAGCAGTGATTAAATAACAGGCTGTCAGATAAAAAAATAGAGAAAGTAGCAGGTAGTTAATATAACTTCTAAATTAAAAATACATGTATGAGAAGTCAAACAGTTTTTAAAATAAAAGTGACCTGTGTGGCTTTAAAGAGAACATTTAAAAATATATTTGGGGGGAAAAAAAAAAAAGCCTTTCCTGGATACAGGTAGCTTTAACAGCAAAATTGTAAAGTCAGAGATGTTCAGTCCACATTGTATTTCAGTTCTACAGACAAAATAAAGCAGGAGAGTGGGGTTTATTATGTATGATACTATGGATGGAGTAAAAAGTTTGCAGTCTGTAGCAAAGGA
This sequence comes from Pygoscelis adeliae, assembly GCF_000699105.1. NCBI lineage: Eukaryota > Metazoa > Chordata > Aves > Sphenisciformes > Spheniscidae > Pygoscelis > Pygoscelis adeliae. The sequence goes on along the minus strand of NW_008824032.1, from coordinate 2,196,554 downwards.
AGGTGCAAGACAGAAGCTACTTAAATTAAAGAACAAAGGTTCTTAAGTAGTGAAGGGAACTTCCTGAATCGTACTCTTTTCAGAAATCTTGGGAATCTGGGAAAATTTGAAAGAGTCTTACTTTTGCTCTGGGGGTTAACAAAGGATAGAGCCATGGGGAAATCTTAAGACCACAACTGCCCTTTCAGTTTCCAGCATGAGAGCCCACAGTTTGCAAAGCAACAGCTCAAAGTCACATGCGTCGAAGTTCTCAGTAAAAAAATGATCTCCCTTTGCCCTCAGTGTGCTGAAAACCCCTTCAGTTCTGTATAACTCTCTAAATGAGCAACAGCTGAAAGCAAATACAGTTCATCAGGATTTCCTTTAGTCCCCTGCAGGTATCAGAAGGGAGGTTTTTTGTGGTGTTCGGCTGACCAGACATGTTCTGGTGTGCTTTCTGGCTTTTGGGGAAAGAAGTAACATTTGTTTTCTTGCTTTACTTTTTGCTGAGGCCTGAGAAATCACCTAAAGTCAAAGACAGCTCTCTGAGTGGGAGCTGATCTGTGCTCCAAAGCGCTTCTGCTGTAGATGCCTGGAGATATCCTGTGCCACTTTGTTGAAGGTCACAGTCCCTGACTTACTTGAGGTGTAGATTGGGCTTCCCCAAGGTCACACTTGCATAGTCTTGGAGGGGGTTTCACCTTCTTCTGCAGTACGGAGTGCACCTTGTTTGCAGGGCTGTCGGTTGTGTTCATGGATCGCTTCCCTGCTCCTGCAGGGACATGGGCACCGGGCTTGTTGGAGGCTGCTGCCATGCCTTGCCCTTGGCTTTGGTCAGGCTTTGGTCTTGGAACTTAATGTAAAAGCAGCTGGGCAACATGTGTATCACAAGTCAGTGATACACAGGAGGTCTCTGCAGACAGCCTGGTGGGCCCTTCTTCCCTGTTTTTCTCTGAAAATACTTTCAAGAGTAATTTGAGACGGTTCTGAACAGTTACTAAAATTAAACATTTTAAGGTCCACAGACCAGGTACATTTTACCAGAGAGCTTAAAAGAGACTTGCTGAAGAGCACTCTGAGCTATTCCTGTTGATATTTCACATGTCGTGGAACACTGAGACAGTTCCAGATGACTGGAATAAAAGTTAGTTGTTGTTCCTGTGTTCAAGAGGATAAATGGGATTGCTCAAGCAAACACAGGCACATTAGCCTGGCATCAATCCCAGGGAAAATTATAGAAAGACTCATAGGAGGCATGACTGGTAAAGAATTAAAGGATACTGATGCAATTAAAGACCATTGGTGCAATAATATGGAAAGCAGATCCTGTTGGAAAAAATTAAGGTCTCTTTTTAGAGAGTGATTACAACGTGACTGATAAAAGTATGTTTGCTGGCCAAAGCACTTGATTTTGTGCGATGAGTTTCTGATGTAAGCTTCAGCTTGTACAAACGTCTAGGCTGTGTTTGTTGGTGAAGAATCTTCCACTTAACCTTTTTTTTTCTTTCCTTCCTTTTTTTTTTTTTTTTTAATGGGAGCTTGTTTTATATAGGTTTTTTCCCATTTGGAGAATTGAAACCGTATGTTTTGGTTTTGGTGTATATTGAAATATTTCAGTTTGCTAAAAGGAAGCAAAGCTATATTTGCCCATGATACTGCAAAGTCTAATCACAAATGGAGGTGTAATATGCTTATGTATTTTGCTATTCCATCCTAGGGGTAGGCTTTTCAGTGGGGTTACATCTCCATGAAAAGTTCTTGTGTCCATCCTGGACTGACCACAGCTCTGTCTGAAATCCCATTCTTTGTGGGGAAACCATGAGGACTCTCAGTGTCTACCTGGACAAATTCAAGTATATCAATCTACAACCAAATCACGCAGACCATGGATTCACTCAGCGGGCCTCTGGAGTTAGAACAGCAAATCTAAAGAAGTAATCAATAGCTCTGAAAGCTCCAGATCTCTGAAGTTGGAGCCTAAACCTAACTCTACCAAATGGAAAGAAGAAAGACAGGGCTTACCAGGAATTTTCCCCAGTAGCACCTTATCTGCTAAGCCTTCTGCTGCAAAAGCTTCTTTTGAGAGCAGCTGGTTCACTTGACCAATGCAAAAGTGAGACTAGTTGCACTACCACTGTGAGTTATGACAGCAGTGCACAATGCTTCTGAGAATTTATAACATCATCTTTGCTTGCACCACAGTTTTGTACTGGCTCAGGCAGCCTCTACCCTGCATTGCTCTGGAGGTCTCACCTCTGGCAGCACATGCTGTGTGGTGGATGGGTCAGAGTACTACGGTCCTACATAGCACAGTGGAAGGAGATCAGTGCAGGCAGCCTTCCACATTAGCTTGAAGTTTGGTCTTTAATTCCCTTACATTTTGTTGCTTTCAAAGGGAAAAAGAAGTCTTCGTTCCTCTTCTTCCTCATTCCTCTGCTTGTCACCTCTGTGGCTTAGCAACCCCCAGCAGTTCTTCCTTCCCTGTTCCCTAAGGTTCCTCCTTCCCAGACTGTCCTTCCCCTTTTTCTCTCTTCCTTTGGTCCCTTTCATTTTCTTTCCTAGCCACCCCTTGTCCCCAGCCTTTCTACCTCACAGATTCCCAGCTGGCAGCTTTCCACATTCCTCATCCTTGCTCCTGCTAGCCACTGAGTTTTAACCTCTTGGAAACAATCTCTTCTCCCCCGTATCCTTTAACCCATTGCATCTGGAAGCTGGTGCTGACACAGCTGCAGCGGCAGAAGGGACCGCTAGCAAACTGCCCACTCCCATGGCTACCACTGCAGCCTCACAGCTGTTACTTCGCTTCCCAGCTTCCAGGTTAAAGGGTGGCTTTTTTCTTTTTTGGGAGTAGGATGGGGGTACTTTGAATTTTGCACCAATTGCCATTCATTGGTTATTCCTGAACTGTTCCAATACAAAAGGAAAGGAAATCAAATGCAACTGTGTTGATCCGGGATTTGCCACTTTTATCCTTCAAAAGAAATTTAAGAAGTTGCACGCATGTGGCAATTAAGAACCATCACAGAAAGGGATAGCATGTTACATAGTAAATATTGACAGATATGCAGCAGATATCTGTCCCACTCCTTGCTTTTGCTCTCTCTCTTCCTCTCTTCATTCTTCTATCTCAACAGCCAGCCCTGTTTCTGCTTTCTTCCATCTGGCAGCTCTCAGAATAATCTCACCCACCTGTTAAATGAGAGAACGTCAAGTTAAATTTACAGCAGGGCCTGGAAACAGGATGCTACAGAAAAGTATTTTAATTAAAATCCTCTAATTGAATGCATGCTTCCTTGTGAAAAGGGAGCTGCCAAGAAGGGCCTGATGTCACCACCTCTACCCCCATTTGCCACGAAAGGAGGGCAATTGAAACCAGCTCTCAAGGTGGAAAGAGGAAAGGGCATTTCCAGGGAGTTTTCCAGGGTCACCTTTGCAACGCCGTTAGATGGTTCATGGGAGGTTTGCCCCTTTACCAGAATCAGAGCAGAAGATGGTACGACAGCTCTGCTACTCTGCTCAGGCATTGCAGAGTAACAAGCTGCCACATGTGTGTAAGGACAGGGTACATCTATGTGAAACCTGAACTCTGGATAGAAATCTGACAAATATAAAGCTTGCCTCTGACGTGGAGATCACCATCGTGCAAACTCTCCTGGGAATGCTTCACGTTCCGCTTTGCTAGGCTATCAAGCGGGTTTTTAAGACCTGGTTTACTACAGTTGCTGGAATAGATGCATGAATGGAGAGCAACATTTTGAGACGGAAAGCAAGATGGAAAAAAACAGCAAGAGACAAATGTCTGGGGTTCCTGTTTGGAGAGTCTGGATGACCATGTCTGATGCTTGTGGATGGAGCACTGGACCCCCACCTGGACACACTGTCAGCCTGAGACCTGCTGCAGAATATCAAATGCAGCATTAATATGTTAAACTGTAATTGTCCGGTAACTGCACAGTGCTTGGAGAGAGGAATAACAGACTGGGTATGTTCAAACAAACAAGAGCAGGAGCCAGGAGGAAGTATTTGGGGAGAAGAGGGAATTAGCAAGTGCTGTAGAACTGCGTCACTGCAATGTAACTCTAACTCTTCTAAATACTACGCAAATCCATCGACACTATATACTTCCTGTAAGCATGAAACCTCTGACTTTTCTTTCCTTGTTAGACAGTAGTTAACTGTTATGAAAAGAGAGTTACAGAGAATAAAATGCACAGTACATGCCTCTAACTAAAGACTTAGTAATATTACTAACAATTCATGACATTCTGCAATATTTACAGGTTTTTCCATTAAGTTGCCCACAACACGTGGAGGGGAA